>NC_136809.1:48409705-48839705 GCF_951216825.1 Electrona antarctica
GCACATGTATTAACTGGGCTTGAGAGAAGACATCATGTCGTCGTCAAACTTTTTGATCGCAGCTCTTGTGTGCCAAACTTTTGGACTGCGTGAGTGAGTCAGATTGTACTCACTGGGGGTTCCTCTCTCTCTCTGCATCTCTGTTCCAGCAGCACTAGTATGCATTCAGAGCACGCTGCTCCCACCAGGCGGATGCTGCTTATTCAGCACTTCCCACAGTGGTGATAGTAGCCTTAATACTCCACTCTGCTGCCTAGCTGTCAGCCAGTCGGAGCCAGAATGGGATTTTGGCTGCCATAGTGCCGCCACCACCACCAACACAGTGAGTGAAAGCCAGCGGAGAAAGGTTTCTCAGGCAGCTCAGACTGACTGAGGCGCCACGCGGGGAGGAGGGACGCCCATGTTGTTCTCCTGTCACCTGGAAACCTCAGTGCACTGCAGGGCCACCAAAGTAAACTCTCTCCAAAGGTGTTTTGTATATCTTCTCTCAATCCTTCCAAGCTCCCAGCCGTGTTAAGAAGATCCTGCTGCTGCCAATATCATGGACGACTCCGGAATAATTCGTCGTCGAAGGCTACAGGTGAGAAACACTTGGATCAATGAGATTTGACATTTATAGAGGTGGACGGAAGTTTCGTGGGTAGGCTAGCCTACTAAGAAACTACTTTTTGCAGTTTCTAATTTAAATCAGTTTGTTACAGTCAGGAGTCAGCCATAAGGGCTGCTGGACTGCATACCCACCGTTTCCTAGTAAATAATGCTCAAATCACCATTTATTTATATATTTATAAACCATCAGGAATGTACGTAGACCTATACAAAAAATCTATGCAATTTGCCCACTGCCCACCACGCATGAGCGCGAGGCACATGCGCGCTTTTGCGTGTGAGAAATGAATATGACGAATTACTATGACATTCTAAAATGTAAATCTATTTTACTATAGCCTACTATGACTCAAATAACATACTGTAATATTCTGGACATTGCCTTTGATATAGTGCAGTCTTTTTCAACAGTGGTGGGTTCCAACTTTCAGGTGGTCCCCAGCAAAATGGAGATTTGGTAACCAAATGGACCTTAATTAGATCTTTAACTCTTGAGAGCGTAAAATGAAACCAAATGGTATGTGCTGTCATAGAACTAAATATACTTTTACAAAGTGTTTTTTTTCTTTTATTTTTTAGTATAATAAGTCAGGATTTTGATAAAATGTAGCAACAGTTTGTGTGGACGAATGCACATGCTGCATCTTTATCCTCCAAAATGTATTTGGAGAATAATTCTAGAGGAGTCCTCATGTGGCTTGTCTTGTGTGGTGCTTTGCTTGAGTGCACACACGCATGCATGCACGCACACACCCACCCACACACGCACACACACACACACACACACACACACACACACACACACACACACACACACACACACACACACACACACACACACACACACACACACACACACACACACACACACACAATGGACAACATACAATGCACTCTACCTACTTGACAGTCTCATGCACCCACGCCCACCCGCAGAGGAAGCAGATAGAATCATTTGTTAGTCCACTGACGCCCGTGGTTTTAGTCGGATGCAGAGTGCGTATGGGTTTAATTGATTTTAGTTGGATGCAAAGTGCAAAATGCGTTGAGTTCGTGCAAGTCTGTTTGTCTCTCAGTCGACTGTCGGCGTGTGTGTGTGTGTGTGCACAAGTGAAATGTGTGTACGCGGTCACAACAACGCTTATATGAACATGTGCCCCCCCCCCCCCCGAAACCACGTCACGTCTGTCAGTCACCCCTCTCTCCATTTCCACTCCAAAGAGGTGGTCGATATCCATATCTCAGACTGAGGAGATCCAACGCTGAAGACGTGGCCCCATTAGGAGGTCTAATGGTGGACAAATAGTCCTGGGTCCCCTCAGGGAGGAAGACCAACCACCAGTTAGGTCAGGGTGGGCTGAATGGGCCGAGGGTGGGGCAGGGGGGCTGCAGCCCAGAGGCAGGCAGCAGCTGTGGGCTACATACTAGTCCCCCATTTAAGTGGCTATTAGAATATCTGCATCCTTTTTCCTGCACGGATCCACTTTCACACTAGAGACATTTGAAGAGTTGGACGGGCTACAGGAAATAATTAACGTTAATAGGTTTTTTATGTCATTGTGGGAGGAGTATACTTGCTGTTCATGCACGTGTGTGTGTGCGTGCACTGTGTGTAATCAAGTTAAAACGTTTTAGCCAGCCTAGTAGACGTGTGTCTGTATGTGCAGTTTTGTATACTAATCAGTGATTGCACTCACTACACTACTACAGTATAGTGTGTCACTGTCGCACATGCACTTTTACCTCTTTCTACTCTGAGTCATTCTGTCATCATCACCTTTTAAGCCCAAACCACACCAAAGGGTCACCATGCAACTCCTTGGGTCCAAACGGTTGCGAGGAGTAGCATGGTGAGCCATTGGTGACCCTTTGGTGAGGTTTGGGCCATTGAATTCAACCAGTTGAATCACTTGGGACGACGTGCGTCAACGTGCAACAGGACATATCACATATCAACAGCTGGGACAACGCTAAAACCGCCTCGACCCTTTGGTGTGGTTAGGGCTATAGTTAGCAGTTATGTCTTCTCTGATTCCCTAAACTGCCTGAATCTGGCTGTCTTTCCCCTCCACATTTAAAGGGATTGTGACATTAAAAATAATAATAATAACTTGTCTTAATTTTTTTAGGTTTTCTGAGCTCAATTGCACCCCTTTTAACATTCAGTAGATGTTCTGTGCTGTGGTTTTCTGGCTCAAACAGGTGCTCTGAGTTTCCTGCTGTTTGTGATGGGATTTACCAGCAGATGTCACTGTTTTCACTGTTTTGCCTGTTTTCATTGCAGCTCAGAAAGACTTCCAAACCCCAGAGAAAGCTCCAGACCACAGAAAATCCACTGAATGTTGAAAGTTCAGGTTTTGTGGGTGTAATTGAGGTCATAAAACCTAAATAGAAAAACAAATTAATACCGGTAAATTAAAATTAATGTCATGAAACCTTTAAATACCTTGCAAATACCTGTCACCTTTTTACTTTTTTACTGCCCTCTAACCCCACCTCTAGCTCTTAACTACCCCCCCTCTGTCTGTCTGTCTGTCTGTCTGTCTGTCTGTCTGTCTGTCTGTCTGTCTGTCTGTCTGTCTGTCTGTCTGTCTGTCTGTCTGTCTGTCTGTCTGTCTGTCTGTCTGCTGTCTCTCTCTCTCTCTCTCTCTCTCTCTCTCTCTCTCTCTCTTATCTGGCACGGGCAGTTTCATATTGCACGCCAGACAGCTGTCATGCTCTATTCCACACAATAACAGACTCTTGAGCTTGATTGACTGAGTCTACTCTGCTTCTACTCTTTTCCCTCTAAGCCAGTGGTTTTCAACCAGTGGTCCGGGGACCACCAGTGGTCCTTGAGAGGGTTCCAGGTGGTCCCCAGCTAAATGATGGACAGTTGATAAGCGAATGGACCCTTATAGATCTTTAACTCTTGAGAGCATGAATTGAAACCTTCAGTTTAGCTCTCATGAGTTCAATTATTTGTTAACCCATTCAGGCCTGACGTCGAAATTTAAAAAAAAAAGTTTTCTAAATCATGACAATTTTCGGAAAGATTTGAGGCACATTTTAACGATTTTTCAAAAATAGCAGACCTACAAGTTCATAGCGCGCCACTCGGTGGCGCGCTATGAGCTTGTAGATCTGCTATTTTTCAATAGCTAAATTATAACATAATGTTTAAAACACCAAAAGGGGTTCCCGCCCAAAATTGGTTAATGGTTAATGTGGTTAAACGCTAACGTGACATGGATGCGTTCCAGGTCTCAATGGATTAAACATCTGCATCACTTAATTTACAGGAAGTCTAAACAATTAGAGAATGTAGAATAATTGTTATTTTGATCAACGTTAGCCTGTTATCTCTCCTAATGGTACCACATCAATACACCATGGAATTGTGGACAAACTCTTATCCAACGACAATAAAATATTCTTTTAGGTCTGAGAGGCTAAATGTCCGTGGCTCTAATGCCGAATAAATAATCGGCCTTGATCTGAAAAGGGTTGAAAACCACTGCTCTAAGCTTAAGCCTGATTTGTGTGCTTTGGTGACAAACCGTCATGTGACAAGATAACATATTTTGTTTTATGTTTTATATATTTCTGGCGAGCAACACATCACATGACACTTTTGTCGCCACAGCATGAATCAAGTTTCAGTCAAGTGGGAATTACAGCCTCCTCCAACTGTGAAGATTGGCTTTATTTCTTTCTTTCTTTCTTTCTTTCTTTCTTTTTTTCTTTCTTTCTTTCTTTCTTTCTTTCTTTCAGACTATTCTGTAGCATGGCCTTCTAGTCTAGTGCTGTGTGTGTGCGTTTGTAAAACTTCAAATGCATCTTTCTTTTGAAGAGAGCTTTTTTAGAAGATGACAATTTTTTTAAATCAACTTAACACCGATCCCCTGGTACCATTCACTACGTCCATAGTCCCATGTGCCCAATTACTGTACCCACACACACTTACATACTGTATGTTATCATAACTCATGTCTCTCAGCTGAAGAGTAATCAAGTTATATGAATACACACACACACACACACACACACACACACACACACACACACACACACACACACACGCGCATACACACACACACACACACACACACATGCGCATACACACACACACGCTAGCTTCTCTACTATTTTGCTCTGGGCAGTATGCCCATTGTCAGTAAGTGGTAGTGAAAGTGTGTGATCAGTCCAGGAGGAGCGTCTCACTTTGCCAAGTACTGTCATTCTGTCACTCACTGCTTTCTTTCAACATTTCTGTAGTGGAGCGGCGAACGCTATATTTAACCCATTTAGACCTGAGGACGATTCTACAAATGTCTTCTAAATCCTGACATAGAAAAACCAGTAGTTCTCAAACTATTTCATGTCAAGGACCCCCAGAATTATATGTAATTGTCCGCCGACCCCCATCTGAAAATATGTTGTTCCATGGACCCCCCAGAAGCAAATATTTGATTTAAAAAGAATATATATTCAAAGATTTGTGCCACATTTTCATGATAAAAAAAAAAAATAGCAGATCTACAAGCTTGTAGAGCTTGTTATTTTTGAGGATTCACTGTGTATTCACGCTGTAAAATCACCCCTGCATTTGTGGTCTAAGGCCAGTCCACTGAATGGTGGTCTTCAAGGGACAAGAAGTGGCCACCCACACTGGTAGCCAAAGTACTAATATTTTATTAATATTCAAGGTTCAAGGTCTTTATTAATGTCCCAGAAGGGCAATTAGGTTTACAGCAAGAATAGTGGTTTCAAACATACAAACAATACAAACAACAGACATGAGACACCATAGCATAAACAGAGGTCTGGGCGCATCTAGTGCAGGTATAGAATCAAAGATAAAAAATACACATTCAGAAAACGTGCTAGGATATAAAGTGCCGGTATAAAGTGCTTGTTTCACATCGTCATCATCACATTACATGTTACTGGCAGCGTTGACTGCACGAATCGAGGCAGGGACAAAGTAGTGCTTATATCTGTTGTTTTTGACAACGGGGGCACCCAGACGACGGCCCGATGGCAACAGCCTGTACTCTGACTCGAGTGGGTGGTCATTATCCTGCCGAATGGCCCTGGCCTTCATGAGCAGCTGTCTAATATAGAACGCAGTGAATAAACCAACGTTCTCGGCAAAACCAACGTTTTGCCCTTCTTCAGGGTATGATGCAAATCCTTGCATCATGCAACTACTTGCAACTATACTTGCAACCATTATACCCAATGGCAGTTGCAAGGACTGGAGTTGCATTGGTGTGGACTGGCCTTAAAACGGTTTTGTTGCAAGGAGTTGCGACTAGTTGCATTGGTGCGTTCTGGCCTTTATTAAGTCATCAACGGTGAAGTCAAGGAATTATGTTAAACCCAGGTGGCGGACTGTAGACTATTACACATACAAATATTATTGTAATTTGCCTTGCAATGACATGTCCCGGTCCCCTCTCCTCTCAAACTTTTGACCCACTACAAGTGTGTGCTGATGTCTGTAGCCCCAGAAACCATGCCCTCTGCATGTATTGTATTATTTGACTTTGTTCGGGCCTTTGGGCAGTTAGGCGTGTGGCCGTGCGCTATTGGTACCAACTGACAAATCCTACTTGTTGCATGACAAATACAGAAAATAACATATCTACAAGCTCTGCTTGTAAATCTGTTATTTTCACAGAATGTTTGCCTTTTTTTCTCTCTTTTTGCCTATGACAGGGGTTTGAGCAATTCTTTGTGCAAACATTTGAGGGATGCCAGCCAGGGTTAATGTGGTTAATGCTAAAGGAGGCCTTTATGCAAATTGCCTTTGTTTTCTCCTGGTGTAATAATAAGCCAAGAAGAAAGTCATGGAAAGAAACTGTGTGTGTGTGTGTGTGACTGTGTGCGTGTGCGTGTGCGTGCTAAACAGCAGGAAATGTGTGAATGTGATGGGCTTTTTATCAGTAATCTGGAGAACAGGAAATGGTTTTCACAGTTTGCCATCCTTGAGAGGCGCACACAACTCCAGCAGAACAGAAGAGACGCATCCATTAAATCACCATCATTCAGGCATTGTTATTGCTGTTTACTTTCTATCACCTCACCCCCAAATCATTTCACATTATTTCATGGTACATTTTAGCTACAGTTCTTTTCCAGTTCTAAGATTTGTTACTGTTAGCAATTCACAGCCCTGTGCAGTATTATGGAATGAGGTATCACCTGGGATCAATCCCAATGCCACGGGCAAAAGAACGTTGTGCTAGCAACTACCAAGTGAGCTGAAAAAAATAACTAAATCAAGCAAGTGTATTTGACTAAAGTTTTGCTTATATTAGTGCCACTTCATAAAGCAAGAACTCCCAGACTCTCTTAACCCATTTTGACCTGAGATCAGATTCTAAAAATGTCTTCTACATCCTGACAGTTTTCTGAAAAAGCTATGTTTCTATGTCAGTGGTTCTTCGATTTTTCAAAAATAGCAGATCTACAAGCGCGTAGCGCGCCACTCGGTGGCGCGCTATGAGCTTGTAGATCTGCTATTTTTCAATAGCTAAAGCATAACATAATGCTAACACCAAAAGGGGTTCCCGCCCAAAATGGGTTAATGTAGTTTATACAATAACAATTACCATCTCAGTTCAGTTCAGTTGTATTTTTGGATATTGGACATAGTGGAATACGTTCCATTCCATTAAGACGTCAATGTTTTACAGGCTTATCCAAGTGTCAGAGAAAGGGCTAGGGAGAAGCACTAGGCATTCAAGAAAACAGGACACATAATTGCAGACACCGACAAAAAGTCAAATAATCTCCAATATTTCAGCCAGGCAGATATCAGGCAGGTTGTACTTTTTATACCAGGCAGTTTTCATGTACAAAGCAAACCTTTCAGCATTAGGGCTTTCAGGATCTTTGTGCGCGTGCGTGCGTGCGTGCGTGCGTGCGTGCGTGCGTGCGTGCGTGCGTGCGTGCGTGCGTGCGTGCGTGCGTGCGTGCGTGCGTGCGTGCGTTAGGCTGCACAACAGTGAGACCTGTTGGTGTGTTAGGCTGTGCAACAGTGACACTTGGTGGTGAAAATATGCTACTTCCGTGCTCAGATCCAGGGACACACATAGCTGTCTATAGGAGTGGTTGCACCGCTCAAAAATCACACTTGTGTGAAGTGAGGGGCGCCTCACTCATTTAATGAATTTATATTGACCCGCATGACGTCACATGGTGTTTACTGCTCTAAACAAACATTCAAAATCCCACAGACTTGGCTGCCACTTTGTTTGTTAAAAGTACTCTAAACAAAAAAGAATCACACCCGTGTGAACTGAGTGGTGTAAGGTCTTATATAGACTGATCAACTGTGGTCTGACGTAATGTCTGACGTAATTAAATCACACCCGTGTGAACTGGGTGACCGTAGCAACCATGCTCATTTTTTCTGCACAGACAGACAGACAGACAGACAGACAGACAGACTAACAAAGCCAGTTGTAGGAGTGGTTTACACCACTCAAAAATACATATCATTTTTGTGGTCCTTGACTTGAAATAGTTTGAGAACCACTGACATAGAACACAAACATTGTTTTTTCAGAAAACTGTCATGATTTAGAAGAGATTTGTAGAATCGACCTAAGGTCTAAATGGGTTAAAAGTCCATAGACTTGGCTGTCTGGTGCCATATGACGTCATTTCCAAAGCCAGACATTGGAGGGGCTTGCGGCCACTCCAATGCGGCAGTTGCACTGTAAGAAATGCTGGGATGACTGCACTGCACAGTTACATGGAAACAGCACGTACTCCATCAGTGAGAGGCCGCAGGTGTTGAGGTCTTATTCCATTAGTCACCTCCTACCATCCACGCACGCACACACACAAACACGCACGCACACAAACACACACGCACGCACGCATGCACGCACGCACACAAACACGCACGCATGCACACAAACACACACGCGCGCGTACGTTTCCTTTGAGTCACTCTAGCTGAGATCACTTCCCCTTGATGATCACGGTGATGAATGATTGATTGATGTTGGATGATGTCACCTCCATTGAGAAAAGCTGTCAGCTCTGGTCTGAACCAGCAGGTCTTAGGCCGTTGAACTGTGATGTAGACATAAACACATTATATATTAATCTTACTGAATATTTACCGAGTTAGTGTACTATACAGCCTCTCTTTTAGTTTTGGCATTATTTAAAGCACCACTGCTTCCCAACTCAAAGAGTGACCTCCACTCTTTGAGTTATGTTTTTGTTTTTTACTCGACTTTAACTTTGAGCCTCATTCTCGCTCTCTCTCTGGTTTATGGCCCAAAAAACATCATTTAAAACATAACTAGCATTCACCATCACTTTTTCTTCATTTCAGAACAATCCATGCGCACAATGATAAACTTTCCACCGATTAACCAATTTGGCCGAACAAATTGCCCAAATACAAACTCACAACACGCCACATTGAATGCGTTATAGATCAGCTAAATGTGCGCATTTTTTTGGGAAAATGTTGAACATTCTAATGTTTTGATATCTTTTCAACATTTTATTATTATTATTTCAAATGTTTTGTCTATAATGAGCTAATGGAATGCCCAAAATAAGGGTTAGGCGGGTAATGCCCCCAAATTCCTTAATCAGTTTTACAAACACAGGATATGATGTTATTATCCAAAGTGCCTTGGACTCTGCATGGCAGGGGCGTACGTCCTCCTCCTGAGCCAAGCCTAACTGCATATGGTGATGTTGTTTTGGAATGGTCTTGGAAAAAACTATCTATCGCAATAGGATTTATATTGATGTCTTGTTGGATTGCCACTGCTGGCTTAGTGGCTTGGCCCTCTGACAGTGCTCCAAATGAAAACGTGCTGAACCTGGGCAAGGACTTTGTTTTGAGTGTGTTTGAAGAAGGGAGCACCAACTGTCAATTCATGTTTCATCAGCTTTTAATTGCGTGATGCTTGTTTACCTCCACTGAAATAGATGTGAGAGAGAGAGAGAGAGATGAAAAGAAAGACAAATAGAGTTGAAATTCAGTACCTCAAGCCTTAGCTGCAAAATCCAATTATATCCTTTCTTTCATCAGATTGTTCCTCTCTTGTCTTGGTGCCGTGTTTTACTCTCTTCATTTCCTTCCAGTCTGCAGCCATGTCCTTGTATCGTAAAAGCTCGAGTAAACCGAAAACAAATGATGGCGCAGTGGGTCTTTCAAAAATAACTCCATAAGTGCCTCTGGACAAGGCTGACTATAGAAACCAGTGGTAACCCGATCTCACCTGAGACCATGTTAAGGGGTATCAAATTGGGAATTGATGCCCAACAAGCAGAATAATTGTTTGTGAGATCAATCCCAATGGATCTTAATCATATTAGACTCCTTGCTGCTTTGGCCCCATATCATAAACTTGACAGAAGCCATTTTAAATTCACTTTGGCTCCACTCAGCTCCAATGCCTCCATGGGGTAAAGTATAGTTGTCTGAGAGCCGGCAAGAGATGTGTTGTCCCATGATG
Organism: Electrona antarctica; assembly: GCF_951216825.1. Taxonomy (NCBI): domain Eukaryota; kingdom Metazoa; phylum Chordata; class Actinopteri; order Myctophiformes; family Myctophidae; genus Electrona; species Electrona antarctica. The sequence continues at coordinate 48,419,797 of NC_136809.1, forward strand.
TCCCTCCATCTTAACCCGATCCATTACAGGTCAATGGAAACAGTGAAATATGTATTTAGTATATAGAGAACTAAAAGAAAATCACGTTCCATCGAAATGTTTCTTTTTTGTTCTATGTGCTCTACTACAGGGGTTCTCAACCTGGGGGCCGTGACCCCTCAGGGGGTCCCACATTTATTTTGGGGGGTCCCAAAATTATATAAAAAAAAAAATCCGGTTTCAGTATTTATTTATGATGTATTTTCTCTATTATTAAGGTTATTGTAGCGGTCAATTTGTATTGGTGGTGGGGGGTCGCGAGACATGGCCAAAGCATTTTCGGGGGTCCCCAGCCAAAAACGTTGAGAACCCCTGCCCTACTACTACTATAATATAAAGATTTTTACGTCACAGCGCTCAGCCACGCTGTGCTGTTATTTAATAACAAACATGAAGGGAGATGATGGCTGACGAGATTCAGAGCGGAGTAACACTAAAGTAACCGGCCATTCACTGTTATAAATGCAGGTTTCATGTTGGGTCAAATTGATAAACTGCGTGAGCCACGCATCAGATGCGTCCACTGTCCCATACGCACAGCTGGGCATGGGGAGTTGACGACGCAGTCGCGTTGTCTCTCACTCTATCGCCTGTAGTCAATTAAACATCGTTAAGCTTCCCAACGTCTTTAACAAACTACACTACAACTACAACAGAACTAGCTTAAAATGAACTGAAAAGTAAACAACTGTGTGGCAGTGAGTGAGTGACATGAGGTATTTATTTTTTCCTTAAGACAATTTAATGTAGATGAATGTCTTATTTCTTTATTTTTGCTTTTTAATTGTCATAATTATAATAATAATAATAATTATTATTATTATTATATATATTTTATTTTGTATTATTTTTGTACTTGCTTTAGGCCTGTCTGTGCATGGGCAGGGCATCAGTATTATATTCATATAATTAGACTGGATATTGTGATTTTACATAATTGTAATTGGCATAAGTTTGATATTGGCATAAGTGTTCTTTTCCTGTTTTTTTGAGTGGTGCAACCACTATAGACAGCTATGTGTGACTTGTGTGTCCCTGTGTCCCTGTATCCGAGCACAGAAATAGCATAATTATTGTCACCACCAAGTGTCACTGTTGTGCAGCCTAACACACAGACAGAGGCCAGGGAGGAGAGCTTGTACAGTACAGTACAGTACAGTACAGTACAGTACAGTACAGTACAGCACAGTACAGTACAGCACAGCACAGCACAGCCCAAGTACAGTAAAGTACTCGGCCTGAACAAAAAAAATCATTTTTTTAGATAAAAAAAATTGGTATCGTACATAATATGCTATATTGTGAGTATATCGTTATCGTGATAAAAAAAAATCTATATCGTGATATGAGATTTTGTCATATTATCGCCCAGCCCTATTCTCAAAACAAATATATGGAGATAGAGAGATAGTTTTTGCCCAACACCAACGAAATGCTGAGTTATAGTCACTGCACGCACATTCTGGCAATTCATAAAAAGAAATCTATTCGTGCAAATACACAATCTGTCTTGAGAGATTACTGCATGCACAACACAAATGAAAGTGCAGTGAATTGCCCCGAAACGGATTCTATCTGTAAGACATTGTGCAATGTGAAAAACGGATCTAATCTGTCTGGGTCTCACCTTTTCCCCTTTATCTGTCTCCCCATTCTCTCTATCCGCAGAAGGATCTGCCCCTACCCCGCAAAAGTAGTAGGTGAGTTAACATTTTATATAATCTGTGTGTGTGTGTGTGTGTGTGTGTGTGCATATAGTGTCTGGTTATGCCTTCGTTTGAAACCCTCCTCAAAAATGTTTGGATCTGTTATGCTACTGTTTGTTGTAGATCCAAATAAAAGTATTCAAATGTGTGTGTGTGTGTGTGTGTGTGTGTGTGTGTGTGTGTGTGTGTGTGTGTGTGTGTGTGTGTGTGTGTGTGTGTGTGTGTGTGTTTCAGTTATTTTTTGAAAAATCGTGGCGCAAATCTTTGACTATATATTCTTTCACAGCGTTTTTAAATCTTTGCTTCCGGGGGGGGTCCCTGGAACAACATATTTTCAGATGGGGGCCCGCGGCCAAATTTAGATCATCCTGGGGGTCCTTGACATGAAAAAGGTTGAGAACCACTCACTGACATAGAAACATAGGTTTTTCAGAAAACTCTTTGGATTTAGAAGACATTTTTAGAATCTGATCTCAGGTTCAAATGGGTTAAGGTGTCTCAGTACAGCATGCACACATTTATGAAATTGACTTGCAGCGTCACTGTCCATGGTGCTGAACGGCAGTGGTTGTTTTTCTCTCGCTTCTGTCTTTCTTTCTTTCTTTCTTTCTTTCTTTCTTTCTTTCTTTCTTTCTTCCTTCCTTCCTGCAAGATTGTTTTCAAGCGGTATCATTTATTCTTATTTATTCATAGTGCTAGATTTAACCCATTTTGACCTGAGATCAGATTCTAAAAATGTCTTCTACATCCTGACAGTTTTCTGAAAAAGCTATGTTTCTATGTCAGTCGTTCTTCGATTCTTCAAAAATAGCAGACCTACAAGCTCGTAGCGCGCCACTCGGTGGCGCGCTATGAGCTTGTAGATCTGCTATTTTTCAATAGCTAAAGCATAACATAATGCTAACACCAAAAGGGGTTCCCGCCCAAAATGGGTTAAAAGAAATATGTTTTCCTGATTGTTGGCGCAAACACCTTCTTTAATCAGGCTGAATTCAGGTGCCTTTGAGCGTCCTGGGAGATGAAATCATTCACAAAATACTCACAGATGCTGCTGTCATCTTTGAGCGTTGCAATTTTCCCCCTGAAATTGCTGTAGCTGTCCACAGCCATGCTGGGTTATTCTATTTGTGGCTTGCGTGCCTTGCCTTCCCACCGTGTGAACTGAATGCCAACCACTATTCCTATGATATGTCCCCCAATCCCATATCATTTAATGCCTTATTGTTGCCAACCGAAGGCCCTGCTATTGTTGTTCAGGGTCATTTGAAAGTGAAGAATTTGCATAGTCCTTCTAAATAGACCGAGGTATTGGTATTTTGTTGGCAGTAACCATATGTATGTGCCTGAGCAAGAGGGGGGAGGGGTGGCGGTGGAGAGAATATAGACAACGCATGTGCTTTCCTGCACGTGTGTGTGTGTGTGTGTAGCTGCTAGGGCTGCAGAATTTGTTGGAAATAATCGAAAAATCATGATTTTATGTTTCACAACTAGATAATTGCAATTTCTTAAACATTTCTTTGAACAATTTCAAAGCATAAAATATACTTTAACTTGAGTGATTAAAACTAGGAAAAGACAACGCTTATATTACAATATGCAAAAATCACAAATGACATTTAGTCTCATATCATGATTATCAATATAATATATGGATATATTGCGCAGCCCTACTGTGTGTGTGTGTGTGTGTGTGTGTGTGTGTGTGTGTGTGTGTGTGTGTGTGTGTGTGTGTGTGTGTGTGTGTGCGCGCGCGTGCGTGCGTGCGTGTGCGTGTGCGTAATGTATTCCAGCGTGCATATGGTGTGGGTGCCCACATCTAGAGGGGACTGTCCCCTGTGTGTGTTGTGCCCATGACCTTGGTCCTGTACCTCAGGGCAGCAGATGTCCCAGGCTGTCTGGACAGTCTGTAGGGAGGGGCAGCCCTTCTGTCTGCTCTGTTCTTCCATTACACATACTCTGTTACTCCCTTTACTAGGCATGTAACGATATATCGTATATCGATATATATCGATATTAATCCCGACGATATGAATCGATTCATTGAAATTAAAAAAATCGATTTTCAATTTTTAGTGTGTGATGTAAAATGTGAGCTTTAGTCATATTCCATCATATTCAAGTGCTTTTGGAAAGAAATGATAGTCACTTTCAGTAGTAGAGCACTGTAGAGGGGAGCTGTGTGTGTCTGTGACTGTGCCCAGGTGATGATGGTCGTTGATACAAATCAAGGAAGGCAATTATGTTTCTGCACTGTCAAAAGTAATGCTACTTTTTTGCAATGTAGTTAAATAAAAAATCTCAGGGGGGAAGATAAATTATATAAAATTAAAAAAACGTAAATTTTTCTTTAAAATATATATATTTTTTAATATCGTGAAAAATCGTATCGTGAACCTCATATCGTGATACAAATCGTATCGTGAGTTGAGTGAATTGTTACATGCCTACCCATTACACATACTCTGTTACTCCCTTTACACATACTCTGTTACTTCCATTACACATACTCTGTTACTCCCTTTACACATACTCTGTTACTCCCTTTACACATACTCTGTTACTCCCTTTACACATACTCTGTTACTTCCATTACACATACTCTGTTACTCCCTTTACACATACTCTGTTACTCCATTACACATACTCTGTTACTCCCTTTACACATACTCTGTTACTCCATTACACATACTCTGTTACTCCATTACACATACTCTGTTACTCCCATTACACATACTCTGTTACTTCCATTACACATACTCTGTTACTCCCTTTACACATACTCTGTTACTCCATTACACATACTCTGATACTCCATTACACATACTCTGTTACTCCATTACACATACTCTGTTACTCCATTACACATACTCTGTTACTCCCTTTACACATACTCTGTTACTCCATTACACATACTCTGTTACTCCCTTTACACATACTCTGTTACTCCCTTTACACATACTCTGTTACTCCCTTTACACATACTCTGTTACTCCCTTTACACATACTCTGTTACTCCCTTTACACATACTCTGATACTTCCTTTACACATACTCTGTTACTCCCTTTACACATACTATGTTACTCCCTTTACACATACTATGTTACTCCCTTTACACATACTCTGTTACTCCCTTTACACATACTATGTTACTCCCTTTACACATACTATGTTACTCCCTTTACACATACTATGTTACTCCCTTTACACATACTATGTTACTCCCTTTACACATACTATGTTACTCCCTTTACACATACTATGTTACTCCCTTTACACATACTATGTTACTCCCTTTACACATACTATGTTACTCCCTTTACACATACTATGTTACTCCCTTTACACATACTATGTTACTCCCTTTACACATACTCTGATACTTCCATTACACATACTCTGTTACTCCCTTTACACATACTCTGTTGCTCCATTACACATACTCTGATACTTCCATTACACACACTCTGTTACTCCCTTTACACATACTCTGTTACTCCCTTTACACATACTCTGTTACTCCCTTTACACATACTCTGTTACTCCCATTACACATACTCTGTTACTTCCATTACACATACTCTGATACTTCCATTACACACACTCTGTTACTCCCTTTACACATACTCTGTTACTCCCTTTACACATACTCTGTTACTCCCTTTACACATACTCTGTTACTTCCATTACACATACTCTGATACTTCCATTACACATACTCTGTTACTCCATTACACATACTCTGATACTTCCATTACACATACTCTGATACTTCCATTACACATACTCTGTTACTTCCATTACACATACTCTGTTACTTCCATTACACATACTCTGTTACTTCCATTACACATACTCTGTTACTCCATTACACATACTCTGATACTTCCATTACACATACTCTGTTACTCCATTACACATACTCTGATACTTCCATTACACATACTCTGTTACTTCCATTACACATACTCTGTTACTTCCATTACACATACTCTGTTACTCCATTACACATACTCTGTTACTTCCATTACACATACTCTGTTACTTCCATTACACATACTCTGTTACTTCCATTACACATACTCTGTTACTTCCATTACACATGTACTATCTATCTACTGTATAGAGCACTGGTGGTACCCAGATTTGGGAAAATAAAATTAGCAATACTAGGATACAAAAAATACTACGATCAGGTTTTTTGGGACCGATCCCGATCACCGATTGTTCCCCTTACAAGCGATGCCGATCGTAAGACGTAAAACTATTATATGTCAAAACCCACGTCAAAACTGTTCCTGTGTGTGTGTGGGGAGGAAGGGGAGAATGTTTAGGCCTGTCACAAAGACGCAAAAATATACTATATATCTGATCTGGTATAAGATGGTATATATCTTATAAATGGTATAAGACGGTTTCTCCAGATAGGGTACATTGCCGATCACCAATCGAGTCATCTGGAGTGAATATCGGACGATCACCGATCGGTGGCCGATTGATCGGAGCATCTCTAGTTACAAGTAAAAGGCCTGCATTCATAAGTTTAACCAATTAATTACTACTGACGGAATACTCCATCAATTAATGTACTTTATCGAGATATGAAACGGTTACACTGAAAATCGACATTCAACACTGACCCGGTTGCTTGGCCACGCCTCCGTCACTCCCAGCACAAGGACGAGTGAGCGCGCACGCCATGAGCGACCCATATAAAGCAGAATCTTTGTTGGCTGTTCTCTCTGAAAAATGCCGTGGTTTTGGCTAAGGCTGAACGATTAATCGTTTTCAAACCGAAATTGCGATTTGAAACCACGCGATTAGCAAATCGCAAAGGCTGCGATTTTGTTTAATCATACTATTCAACCCGGAGCGCCTGATCCAGTATTTACAACACGGCTGTACTGTGCTCTCTATTCTAACCAATCAGAAGTGTCCCTGCAGTGCATGTGACTGCAGTGCACGTGTACACGCTCGCCCAGTGCCCAAAACAAAGTCATCATCTACTCTGCTCTGTGTTCAGTGCGTTGATGCTAATGCTATCAGGCTAGTAGTCAGCAACAACTGAGGAGCAGCCGCATGCATAGCGTCTGCGGAGCCCGAAGAAACTTTCTTAAATCCGCACAATTTAATCCCAAAGAGATCAGGCACTTCGGGGAAATGGCATTATTTTGGTTTTGACGTTACAGGCGTCCAACAAGAGAGTTTTGTGCAAGACCTGTCATGGTACAGCGACAGTCAAAACATCCTGCAGCAAACACCACAACACAAACCTTCGCATGGCACGGGCGCTGTCCTGCTGTCCTGTCCCCTGTTTATTTTAATGCTACATTGTCATCGTCGTCCCCAATTCTGTTGAACCCCATTGTGGTGCATGTACATTTGTAATGATTTGTCTGAGCGAGGTCCACAAAATTGTACCGAGATCCGAGAGCCGTCATTAAAAGAGCTTACACCAGGACCCGTGGTGGGAAAATAGCCGGCCAACAAGCTCATAAACATTAATGTTAAAGTTATGAGCTTGTCTTAAACCTCAGACAAAATTAGCTCTAATAATTGATAGCCTAATTATGTCATCACATCTGTCAAAATGTAGCCTACACTTATGCAATGCATATGCTTTTATTTGGTTAAAAGAAATCCCACCCGTGTGAAGTGAGGGGCGCTCTTATCGTCGTACATCATCATGACGTAAAATAGACACTAGGCCTATTTCTTTGCTCAGACACTGACAAAATTGTCAATGGGAATTTAATGTTTGTGTAGGACGTTTGTGAACATACGTGCACTGGATTTAGGAGGGGCTAGTGCCCCTCAAAAACAAATAAATCAATTGAACATAATATCTAAATGTGAATATTAAATGAGAATCACAATATTGTGCTCTGATGATTAGATAACTGTAGCCTAATAGCAATTGCACTTAAATAGAAAGTCTGGAAATTACATTGCATTTATGGTCTGTATCCAGAGAGCTATTTACAACATTACAATTTTAACACATTCTTATTGTAGTTAATTAAACACAGGTCAATTTGGTTAGCCTACATTATTTTGAGCTGTCTCACATCATGTGAATCCTGACATCACTGCCTGGTAAAGTAAATGAATGGTATGCCAAATGGTATTTGGTAATGTTTCATTACTTTTTAAATGGACACAGTGAATACTAAATTGAAGCTTTACTTTTTAAGTGGTGCAACCACTTAATTACGGAGCCTTGTGTGTCTGTGGGGGTGGGTGGCTGGCTGGCTGGCTGGGTCTGTCTGAGCACGAAAATAGCATTTGGTTGGTTTTCACAACCAAGTGTCACTGTTGCGCAGCCTAACACACACACATACTAACTGTATAGGCCCTATATGATGATTTCGGGTGTGACATTACAGTACAGCAGGGTTCCCCAATTCATTTTCCTCAAGGGCCATATTTTGACTAGGGTACCAGGCTGGGGGCCGAGTCCGCACGCGCAAGGTCGAGGTCTTGCCCTGAGAATTCATTTTCGGGCAAGACCCCATTTGAAAAGGATGGCCAGTTTGACATGCATAGGCTACTGACCCCCATTTAATGCCATGTATATCTGGGACCCCCCCCAAAAATAAAAATAAAAATCTCCCAGGGGCCACAAGGGGGCGCTCCGCGGGCCGCAAATGGCCCGCGGGCCACCTATTGGGGAACCATGCAGTACAGTGACTGTACAGAGTATAGGGACCCCCTGGGGACCCAGGGGGTTACCACACGGTAACTCTGTCATTTCTCGACCGTTTAGGACGCGGGGCGGCTCGCCTGAACCGGGCCGGCACCCTGGGCGCGTTCCTGTGGGTCTGGAAGTTTTGGGGACCCCCTGGGGGATGCCCACACGGAGTTGCACCACTTACTTCACACGGGTGTGATTTTAAAAAAAATATCGCGAGTCAAATCGCAATCGCAATATTGGTCAGAAAAATCGCAATTAGATTTTTTCTCAAAATCGTTCAGCCTTAGTTTTGGCCAATTTGGCCGATTTGTCATTTTTGATCGCATCGCTTCCGACATATTACCGTTTCTGGCGAAAGATAAAGCTGCTGCTTCTTCTCTACCTAAAATCACCACTAGGTGGCAGTCAAACTAAGTGTAGTTTTACTCAAAAGACTACGACTACATCTAAATCAAAATGTTCTTTCAAAATGGAACACTGCAGGACACTTGTACTGGCTGAATGGGCTGTGACAGAGGTAGATGACACATTCTAGATCAGTGCTTCTCAAAGTGCAGGGTCCTTGAGGGAGTTCCAGGGGGTCCCCTGCAGCTAAATGATAGTTCGGGTCCATTTGGTTCCATTTGTACACTCTCAGAGTTTTTATTTATTTATATTTTAACCCACGATTTTGTAACCCATTTCTTCACCCAGTGTCAATTATCTAATGTAATCCTGGGCGCTACACTTCCTCTGCTAACCTGGGGGGGGGGGGGGGGGGGGTGAGCTCAGAGTAAAATTAAAATTGATTTTACCATATAAATTGGTGCTCCCAGAGATAGAAATGCCATTTAGTCCGTAGACTAATGCATGTCAAACCGGGGGTTCTCGAAATTAAACGGGTTGAGAATCACTGCTAGAGCCGTAAAAACCTTCTCTTATGGGGTTCCCTGCATGGCATATAGTTTCAAATGGGGGTGCTGATACGTGTGAATTTGGGTGTCCTTCACATGAAAACGTTTGGGAACCCCTGTTGTAGATGGTCTGACTGGCGTGATGAAGACAGTGGCTGAATGGGCCGTGACAGACAGAGGTATAGATGATGCACTCTAGAAATGTAACTAGGGCATGTCACACTGTGTGCCCACGGGCTGACTATTACTGACTGCTCAGAAGAGGCTGACTGGCAGCCAGGGGGTAAGAACACCTACTCTCTCTCTCCCTCTGCCTCTCTCTCTCTCTCTCTCTCTCTCTCTCTCACTCTCTCTCTCACTCTCTCTCTCTCTCTCTCTCTCTCTCTCACTCTCTCTCTCACTCTCACTCTCTCTCTCACTCTCTCTCTCACTCTCTCTCTCTCTCTCTCTCTCTCACTCTCTCCCTCTCTCTCACTCTCTCTCTCACTCTCACTCTCTCTCTCCCTCTGCCTCTCTCTCTCTCTCTCTCTCTCTCTCTCTCTCACTCTCTCTCTCTCTCCCTCTCTCTCTCTCCCTCTCCCTTTCTCTCTGCCTCTCTCTCTCTCTCTCTCTCTCTCTCTCTCTCTCTCTCTCTCACTCTCTCACTCACTCTCACTCACTCACTCACTCACTCACTCACTCACTCACTCACTCACTCACTCACTCACTCACTCACTCACTCACTCATGTGTCTCGGCGCTTGCATCCAAACAAGCCCTAAAGCAACCCATGCAAACTTATTCACAGTCAACATTGGTCACTTCAGTCTGGCACGCATGCACGCACGCACGCACGCACGCACGCACGCACGCACGCACGCACGCACGCACGCACGCACACACACACACACGCTACTATACTTATACCATAATAAATCAAACCTCTAAATGTCTAATCCTAACGCTAAACCCCCATCTAGAGATATATATATATATATTTTTTTTTAAGATATTTTTTTTCGGCTTACGCCTTTTATTGGTTTTTTGAAGGGACAGACAGTAGGCTGACAGGAAACGGGAGAGAGATGGGGGAAGACATGCAGTAAAGGCCGTGTCGGGCTCGGGAGTCGAACCCGCGGCACACTGCGACTGGATTACCAGTCGGGTGCCCAGACGGTTACGCCACCGCCTGGGCCATATATATTTTAACCATATATAGAACAACCATTTATATTGTGGAGAGCATGAAAATGGTGCCTATTAGTCAAATTCCACTACTTGTTGGGTACATGCACGCACGCACGCACGCACGCACGCACGCACGCACGCACGCACGCATGCACGCACGCACGCACCATATTGTCCCTAATCATATCAGCCTATCATGCCACCTATATGCCTGTTGAAGACCCCCCGCCGTATCTCGGTGATATATCTCCCCTTCCTCTCTCTCTCTCTCTCTCCTCTTCCTCCTCCATGTATATTTCATTCAGCCAGACTCCCCCATTAGAGACGGCATCCATTATTGAATTCCTAGCTCCTCGGCACCGCTGTGCAACTGTCACCTCGCGTCAGCTGTAACATTTGGTGGACTTCTCTCGCAGGGAGGGAGCAGAACGTGTGCTCACACACATACACGCGCACGCACGCACCGCACACACACGGACGGACGGACGGACGGACGGACGGACGGACGGACGTGTGATGTGGACGTGCGCCAGATATAGAAATGCCAATAAATGGGAGTCCGTAGACTAATGCATCTCAAACTGGGGGTTCTCGAAATGAAACGGGTTGAGAATCACTGCTAGAGCCATACAAATCTTCTCTTATGGGGCTGATACGTGTGAATTTGGGGGTCCTTGACATGGAAAAGTTTGGCAACCACTGCTCTATAGATGGTCTGACTGGCGTGATGAAGGCAGTGGCTGAATGGGCTGTTCCTTTAGTTGTCAGTCTTTTCCAACACGACAACAACAAGTCCCCCTGTCCTCCTGCTGGTCATATAGTGTCCCCCCTCCCCTCCCCCAGGGTGGGGGGGTGTCATCACCATGTCTCACATTTATGCTGTGTAACACACACATGCGCACGCACATGCACGCACACACAGACACGCAGACCAACTGTCCGTGGCTCTGCACCCCCCGCCACCTCCTCTCTTGTCTTGTCATTCACACATACATCAGTCTACACTTGACTGATCTCCCATCTCTGCCTTTCACCCAGCCACCCTCACACCGTCTGTTTTTACACTCTGGAGTTAAATGAACACTCCGGATTCCACTGTGTGCAGATAGGCTTTCTCCACTCCCCCCCCGTGTGCACCCTCCTCCCCTCTTTCCATCTCTCTCCCCCTCTCCCCCCTCTCACTCTCTTGCTTTCTCTGCTTACACACACATACACATGTACACACACACACACACACACACACACACACACACACACACACACACACACACACACACACACACACACACACACACACACACACGCACATCCACCCCCCCACCCCCCCTCCCTCGCTGTCTCTCTCTCTCTCCTCTCGCTCTGTCGCTCTACACTTCCTGGCTTGGCACAGTACCCTTGAGAGCAGCCCCAGAATCCTCTCTCTCTCCTTCCGAGAGGAAAGCTAAGCAGTCTGTTCATTCCGTCCTCTCCTCTCTCTGTCTCTGTCTGTCCTCTCTCTGTCTCTGTCTGTCTCTCTCTCTCACTCACCTCCTTATCTCTACATTTCTCCCTGTCTTGTGTCACAGCTGACACCTTCTAATCTTCATAAGAATTTATTCTTCTCTCTCTCTCTCTCTCTCTCTCTCTCTCTCTTGCACACCGCTTCAAGCTGCGTGCAAACAGACGCACGGACAAACGCGTGCACCCGGACCCAGTGACGTATCGGGTGGGGGGGGGGATGGGGGGCAGTGGGTCGCATGAGTGTGTGTGTGTGTTGTTTAAGTAACTCGCCAGAAGAAGCTGTCATGCTGGCGTGGAGCGTGTTTGCTCCCTCTTGACTGCTTGGCTGACTGTGCGTGTGTGCGCGTGTGTGTGCGTGTGTTTGTGTGTGTGTGTGTTTGTGTGTGTGTGTGTGTGTGTGGAGGGGGGGCACTCGGCGGTCTCGTGTCCATCTGCCAAGTCAGCCAACATGTTTCGACGAACCAAAAGGTAATTGCAACGATCGATTGCTCTGTGTTTCTCGTCCTGATCGATGGTCGGAACGGTGTTTATTGTTAATAGTAACAATGCTGTTTGATTCATTGTGTGACTCATTGCCGCTGTCGTGCAAACGACAACAGCTGATTCTACACAGTACAAGCTCACAAGCTTGAGTGTGACGGTAGATCTGTTGTTCTTGGGTGAGTGCCGCCTCACGCAACTAAGTATATCAAGCCCTTAACAAGGTGCTGTTTTTGTGTAGTAGTAGTAGTGGTGGTGTTGTTGTTGTTGTGTGGAAGGTGTTTTTCCACTGTGATGTACCGTCATTCCTGCCAGCGACCATGCTGTTCACAGTCGTCCCTCTGTCCCCATTTGGTCATTTGGCACTGATGGGCAATATATGGAATGTGTGCATGTGTTCTTTTGCATGATATGACAAATGCATTCACGTGTTTGTTGTGTTTCTTTTATACCATGGTTTGCTTTTCCTAAATGCATATCTCTGTTTGTGAGCGATATTGTATGCCAGCAATGCATGCATGTAACAGCAATTTGGTGGAATGTGTCTTGTAAAGCAGGTGGTGTCAGGTTAGCTCTGGTCCGTATAGTGTTAGGTGGACGTCTCCTTAACGCTATGGTACTTTCAACTTCCTGCGCAGCCATGAAAGGCTGCACCACTGCCTGTGGAGTCGTACGGTCACTGCTGCAAAAATGAAAAGAACACTTTCGCTACTCACCAATACAAAGATGGTTTTGTGGAGTTGAAAGCCTATACTTACCCTATAGTGGACGCGCTCTGAGTGTAAAATGCACCTTTTGGCCAGAAAAGAAAATATTTCACCGGAAGAAAAATTGTGTTTTAGTTACTCCACTACGTCCTCTGCAGATCCCTGTCAATAGAAAAATATTTTCTCCTCTGGCCAAAAAGTGCATTTTAAACGTATGGTGGGGGGCTCAGAGTGTGTGTCCACTACTAGGGAAAGTAGGCTTTCCAAAGGACAGCTCTTTCCTTTGTTGCACAGATAGTCTTTCCTCCAGCTTTACCACTCCAAAAATGTGACCCACCGCGAATGGGAGCCTGTCATTGGATTATTATTCATTTTCGTTTTTTCATGTCATGCGAAAGCAGGGAATCATAGCTTCAAATTGACAAATTTGACCCACCAGTTTTGGAGATATGGCTTATAGAGAACAGTGAGTTGAGAAAACAGGCTTGAAAGGTTCACTTCTGTGGACTCTTAACATTACACCTAGCTACATGTTTAAGCATTTATTTCATATTTAAATCGATTTCAGCTCTGAAACTTATTTCAGACATGCTCTAGTATGTGAAGAGTCTGCCTGTGCTATTAACTCATTTTGGACTAAAAATATCCTCTGGAGGTTGCACCATGACAGGCTCTCAGTCAACTCTGGTCACATACAGTATGGCCGTCATGGGGTTGGGTTTGGGTTCAAGTGTTTTCCCACAGATAGCCGAAAAGGTTACAAAAATCTGTTTCCAGAAGGACTTTAGGGCTTGGCAACTCCAAAACATAATTATGACCTAACGTTGCAGGTCTTTGAGAGCATCTGGAACAGTTATAGGATTGGTTCATGCTGGATAAAGTTTGGCTAATCTGGCATTAGAAAAGTGGAGATGATGAAACACTGTATTATAAACTGTATTAGGCTGTGTCTGTAGTATGAATGCTATGCTGTCTGCCCATATCTATGTGTGTATGCTATGCTGTCTGCCCATATCTGCTATGCTGTCTGCCCATATCTGGTTCGGTATTCCTTCCCAAGTGTCTTCCCATGCAGGCCAATTTTGTTTTTGTCCAGATAATTGGCTTGAGCTGGTATATGTATATGTTTTAGATCAGTTGTTCCCAAAGTGGGGTCCGGGGACCCCCAGGGGTCCTTCAGGGAGTTCCAGGGGGCCCCCAGCTAAATGATAGTGTGGAACCAAATGGACCCTTATGGGTCTGTAACTCTGAGAGTGTACAAATGGAACCAAATGGACCCTAACGGTTAACTTTGATTTTACAATATAAATTTGGGGGGCTAATTAGTGTCAATATGGACATGATATTAGACCTTTTTCGTGTGGGTTGAGTATCAGGATATAAATTAGTGGATGTTTTCGGGGGAGATGTCCTCCTAACGGAGAAATGGATCAGAGCTAATTTCAGGTCTGCACTCACTTTACCATATCTCCTCTCCTCCTCTCCTCTCCTCTCCTCTCCTCTCCTCTCCTCTCCTCTCCTCTCCTCTCCTCTCCTCTCCTCTTCCCTGCACAAGCCCAGTGGTGTTCATTCCAGAGGACTTGATCTCCTGTGCTCACACAGAGGATTAGACTGAGTTTAGAGGGAGTAACTTAAGGAATCAGCAGGGTATATGTGATCAAGGATAATGCTTCCGTCACTGTTTGTCATGGTTTTGTGTGTGTGTGTGTGTGTGCGTGCGTGCTTTCAAGCTGTGTTTTCTTGGATGCTTCCTGGGAATTATAGAGCTTTTATCCGCCCTCCACCTAAGATATCGAAAAAGATGTGTGTGTGCCCGCGCGTGTGTGCCTGTGTGTGTGTGTGTGTGTGTGTGTGTGTGTGTGTGTGTGTGTGTGTGTGTGTGTGGCTGAGGTAGTCTTCCAGCCTTATTTGGCACTCTCTTCTCTGAAGAATCTCCTGTGAGCCAGAAGTGATTTCAGAAAGAGAGAGAGAGAGAGAGAGAGAGAGAGAGAGAGAGAGAGAGAGAGAGAGAGAGAGAGAGAGAGAGAGAGAGAGAGAGAGAGAAGGGAACACCAATAAAGTGACATGCACGCATACAGTACAGTACATAAGTACATGTACTCTTGTGAACTCATATGAGGACATTGAGTTGATCGTGAGGTTAAGTGAAGCAAAAGATCCTCAAGTTTAGGTATTATTAGACAGTCCGGTCGTCATTGCTAAAGAAAAGTAATCATCATCATCATCATCAGATGTCCAGCTCAGTGGCGTGCAGCCACGCAGTGTTGATTTCGTCGACTAAAACTAAGACGAAAAAATGTTCGCCGTCTACCTTTTTCCACTGACGAAAACTAAATTCCGTCAACAAATAAAAACTAGACTAAAATGTTAGGAAGGGACTAGTGGACAAGAGATCCAGTATAAGTCATTTTACAATTAGTTGCATGCTGAAAATAGCCGATCTACAAGCTCACAACGCGACACGTTGTGAGCTTGTAGATCGGCTATTTTCAGCAAGTGAAAAAAACTGTCGTCAGTTTTGATACGACGTCATCAAGACCCGCCAAAATACATTCTGTTCGACTAAATCAACTAGATTTAGTCGACTAAAATCTTATATTTAGTCGACTAACACTAAAACATTCCAGGTGAATAAAATGTGACTAAATGAAAACTATTCAAGAGACTATGACTAAAACTAAAATCAAATGTGACTAAAACTAAATTAAAACTTTGAGAGACTATGACTAAAACTAAAATAAAATGTGACTAAAACTAAATTAAAACTATTCAAGAGACTATGACTAAAACTAAAATCAAAATTTGCTGCCAAAAACAACCCCACGCCCTCGTCCCAGGTCCCACATGACAGACGAGTATGCATTATGGCAACGACAATCTGAAACGGTGCACGTCTTTGTCTTTGGACACAACATCAAAGTTGCTACAGTGCACAGTAAAATCCTCCTCGGTGTTCATTTCAAGCAGCACGACCTCTCTCCATAGCAACCGATTCATGTGTGCAGTTTGTGGGCCAGTAAAGCATTGTAGGACAGATTCGTCCAAGCCAGTCATATTGCTTAGTCGGGGGGCCACTTGCGCAGCCGCAGGGGTACATTTTGTAACTCTTGAAAGTGTACAAAAATGAATGTAACCCCTTACGGGGTCCATTTGGTTTAACCCATTTAGACCTGAGCTCGATTCTACAAAATGTCTTCTAAATCATAGTTTTCTTGAAAAACCTATGTTTCTATATGTCAGTGGTTCTCAAACATGTTCATGTCAAGGACCCCTATAATTATATGTATTTGGCCCGCCGACCCCCATCTAAAAATAGCAGACCTACAAGTTCATAGCGCGGCACTCGGTGCCGCGCTATGAGCTTGTAGATCTGCTATTTTTCAATAGCTAAAGTATAACATGATGCTTGAAACACTAAAAGGGGTTCCCGCCCAAAATGGTTTAAATAAACACTGAGGATTTGATGGTGCATAAAGAAACAGCCAACGTAGGCACTCATCTCAAGGCTGTACTCATGTTGTGTGCCATCTGTTATTGGCTGCCGTTCAGGTTCTCTTCAGCAAAAGCACAAAAGACTGTTTGTTGTTTATCTTTGATGTTGGGAGATGACACGCAGAAACAAAGCAGCTCACACTACACACCATGTAATTATGGGTTTGTTGTAAGGCTGCAGAGATACAGTATAATAGAAAATGTACCTTCATGGAGGCATCATCATGCGAGGTATACGTATCGCGAGAGACGGGCATTTATCCAGGTAAATAAATGGCATTTTATTATGTCTATTGGCCAGATTGAGCACCGTGGAGTGGAGATCAAAGTATAAATCAAGTTGAGCACCTACAGCTGCTCCTCCCCTGCCCCTCTCAACTGAACGTTTTCTGCATGTTTATATCTTCCCAGTAGTAGGTTATTTTTAAAATTAATTAGAAACGAATGGTTCGAAGGTTCGCTCGAAAATTCCTGCCGAAGTTCGAGTCCTAAAAATAGGGCTAGGGTACAGCCTTAACACACACACACACACACACACACACACACACACACACACACACACACACACACACACACACACACACACACACACACACACACACACGCAGCGCTTTTCCAAAGTACTCAAAGTTGCTTTACAGGACAAATACAATAAAAACTACTTTATTAGGAAAAGGAACTAGTTAAAAGTTAAAAAGGTTAATAACGAATGGAAGGGTAGACTAACACAGAGGGAGGGGGGGGGGATTGAAACGACTTCTCTCCAAATCCAAAAAGACAAAAAAAAAATCCATCCTGAATGGCAGCAGGCCTAGTATTATTATTGCATTTAGGCTACGTGCAATAATGCAACTGATGAAACCAAATGGACCCAGGAGGTCATTTTACGCTCTCAAGAGTTAAACATCTATAAGGGTCCATTTGGTAATACCAACTCTCCATCATTTAGCTGGGGACCACCTGGAACCCCCTCAAGGCCCACCGGTGGTCTCCGGACCACTGGTTGAAAACCACTGCTATAAGGGGAACATTGACAAGCTAACCGCTGCGGTATATTCATTTTGATGACTAATAATGCCTGCCTTTGCATTATTAGTTAAAGATGTAATGGAGAAACCCATGTAGAATGCTGGCTCATCATTGAGTAGGCCTGCTTGCTGATTCATATCCGTGGATATTAAATAAAAAAGTAAATAATAAGTCAATAAATAATGTATTAGGCCTAACGATTTTCTTGACTCAAAGTTGCAAGGCTCAGCTACATTTTTAATTCATGTTGTAAGTAGTCACTACTGGTCACAGTTTTTGTAGATGAGTTTTACATTGAGATGTGATGTATGCACTGTACACAGAGACTATCGAATTTAAGTTATGTTAATGTCCAGTCTATTTCTATTTTTGATTTCTATTTTTCAAATCCAGATGGTTATTGGGGGCTTGTCCGGGAGGGGTTTCTGGGATGGGCTGTGGAGGGATACCTCCTCTCTTGGACGGAAGGTGGGGGAGGAGTTAGGTTTCTTTTTAACCCATTCTGGGCGGGAACCCCTTTTGGTGTTTAAGCATTGTGTTATACTTTAGCTATTGAAAAATAGCAGATCTACAAGCTCATAGCGCGGCACCGAGTGCCGCGCTACGAGCTTGTAGGTCTGCTATTTTTTTTAAATCCTGAAAACGTGGCGCAGATCTTTGAATATATTCTTTCGGAGCGAGCGTTTTGAACTCAAATCTTTGCTTCTGGGTGGTCACTGGAATAACATATTTTCAGACGGGGGTCGGCGGCCAATTACATATCTTTTTGGGGGTCCTTGACATGAAAATGTTTGAGAACGATTGACATTAGAAACATGGGTTTTTCAGAAAACTGTCAGGATTTAGAAGACATTTGTAGAATCGTTCCCAGGTCAAAATAGGTAGCTATACAGTAGCTGCTAGGCCTGTCAGCTGTGGGCGTGGTTTCTCCTCCGTAAACGCATTAACCAACCACAATCATAATAAATCATTTTAATGTCTGCTGGACATGCAGTGAGAATCTCCACTGATGAAAATGAGTATTACTCATCGTAAGTATAGACTCGTTTTGATCTTTATGAGGTACAGTATCTGTGCTGTGAATACTGTAAGATAATTGTGGAATCACCATTCACAGTCATTTCCATGTGTTACGATGGTTAACCTCTTTCAACCTGACATCCCGGGGAAAAGAAGTGTTTTAAAGTAGTATTAACAAAGTATAAAATATGAATTAACAGTCCATATAGAAGGATAGATGTCACGTTTCTTCTCCATTATGTCATTCTGGGGATACACTTTCACACCTTCACTTGGAGAGCATAGATGCACACACAGCAGTCTAATTTATATTTTACTTTTCGACGAGCCAACACCATCATTTGTAAATTAGCTTAAAATAGTGTTCTAGAATTTTCGGTCAGGTCATTTTCGATTGTGTTTTGTTTGAGACAAATATTAGTGACTGCCTTGTTGTTAGTGAAGATGAATATATAGGTTTAAAGAATATGTATAGTTGCCTTGATTTTTCCGATGATTACACAAAAGGTTTCCAAGAAAATCGTATTTCTTATGGTGAAATGGTTCTCAAATGTATTATTTGCCACCAGTCTCATTGGATATCATGATGAGAAAAATAAATTAATAATCAGTGTGAAGCCTCACTCCTTCAAACATTGTACTCTAAACAAACATTAAAAGTCCATAGACTTGACTGCCACATGACTCCACGTTCAGCGCTCTAGACTAAACAAACATTAAAAGTCCATAGACTTGACTGCCACATGACTCCACGTTCAGCGCTCTAGACTAAACAAACATTAAAAGTCCATAGACTTGACTGCCACATGACTCCACGTTCAGCGCTCTAGACTAAACAAACATTAAAAGTCCATAGACTTGACTGCCACATGACTCCACGTTCAGCGCTCTAGACTAAACAAACATTAAAAGTCCATAGACTTGACTGCCACATGACTCCACGTTCAGCGCTCTAGACTAAACAAACATTACAAGTCCATACGCTTGGCTGCCACCCTGTTTAAAGTGCTCTAATCAAACATTTAAAAAGTCAATAGACTAGGCTGCCACATATGACGTAATTTTCTGAAAGCCAGACGTTGGCGGGGGATAGTGCCCCTCAAACATCACACTAGGCCCATACGCCTACACAACAGATAGGAAAATCAATGCTAAATAACCTGATCCTAGCTAAAACGGTGCATGTCAAGTTGGCAGATGGCATGCCAGATGTGAAGCCTATAGCCGTCAGTGGGGTGTCTAACCGAGCTCAGCTCCCCTGTGAGTCTATTGAGACAACCGCCCCAGGCCCAGAAAGACCCCAGTAACCAAGAATCAAGGGTTTCATCCGTCACTCACACATACACGTACAAGCAGCGATATGTTGGTGGGAGGTCATGTTCCGCAGAATGACAATTACAGAATAACAAGATGATAATGATAATGATGAATACTAATACTTTATCTAATTAACCCATTCTGGACAGGAACCCCTTTTTGTGTTTAAGCATTATTTTTGAAAAATCGTGAAAATGTGGCGCAAATCTTTGAATATATATTCTTTCACAGCGAATGGTTTTGACTCAAATCTTTGCTTCTGGGAGGTCCCTAGAACAACATATTTTCAGATGGGGGTCGGCGGCCAATCACATATCATTTTTGGTGGTCCTTGACATGAAATATTGAGCACCACTGATATAGAAACATGGGTATTTCAGAAAACTATCATAGATTTAGAAGACATTTTTAGAATTTCGACGTCAGGTCTAAATGGGTTGTAAATATAAAAATGAAACGAAAATAAGAATTATTATAGCGTAGATAAGATACAAAAAAGTGAATGGTGTCGGCAGAATGGCAGGTATGACAAGCCTCTCAAGGCAGGTATGCAATGGGGCAGGGGTGGGCAACTGGCGGCCCGGGGGCCACATGCGGCCCCCACCTTCACTTAATGCGGCCCTCAGGTTAATGGCAGAATACTGATATAATATTGGTTTCAGCTGTTTACAATTCCACAACATGCAAACATGACCTGCTTTAATTACTTCAGTCTAAATTAGTAGCTCATTGCTCAACACAAGTATAATTAAAGGCATTTGAAATTACATACAAATGTTAATTTTCAGGATTCCAATTCAAAAATAGCAAAAAAAATCAATTCGAATATAGCACAACAGTAATATATGGCCCTAGGGAGTTAATCAAAATCACTTGTCTTGTCTACTAAGTACATTGTGCAAGTAACATTTTGAGCATTTTTTTTTGCTTGAGACTTACAGGTTTTGTTTTCAGCGTTTTTACCAGTCAGGTATTCTGTTAGCTTTAGCCTGTTAGTCAGTTCTCCTCCAGCCAATTACCCAGTGAGTCGGCCAAGTAATCACCTGCACACACCTTGCTGTCTAGTATCTAGTATCCATTCAACTTGTCGTCCTAAGCAGCCCGACTATCAGCTGACAAGCTGACCAGGCGGTCATGCAGGAAGCCACTTTCAGTTTCACCAGCTAGCTAGTCGTTCAAATAGTATATACAGCATTGTGTAAACAGCTGTGTCCCATTGCGTCGTTATATTCATACTTATCAAATGGCTATAAAACCTCCCCTGTGAGCAGCAGACGGTTGCCACTAACGGAGCAGCGATGGCATGAGTCAGCGAAAAAATAGCATATTGATGTTTTTTTTCCATCTGAATTGAGTCAGATGGCGGTTTGACAGTTCTTTTTGTGTGTGTGTGTGTGTGCGTGTGTGTTTGTGTGCGTGTGTGCGTGCGTGTGTGTGTCCATGACATCCTTTCCCCTCTACCTCACCTCGGTTACTCTCCCCCCTGTTCTTGCCACCCATTGTGAGGCTACTGATGTTACTTTTGACATGTCTTTTGACTTCTGGGAGTTAGCCATTCTCACTGTCTCTTTCTCTGAAGTGAAATGAACAGACAATATGTCTACTGTATGTTGGAAGCCCTCCCTGTCACTACATCGCATAGCAGCAACCGATCCATGTGAGAAATGCCCTGAGCATTCGTCATACTCATACTGAGGTTAAACTCTGTAACTCTGTGTTTTAGTTTTTGAGGGGCACTAGCCCCTCCTATGCCCAGCTTTGTGTGTCTGTGTGCACGGCCCATAGCGATGATTTGATTGGCCGAGGGCTTAAAAAGTGAGGACGCCAAATGTGATTGGCCGGAATGTGATAATGTAGGTATGATAAGAGCGGCCCTCACACACATGATTTTTACAATCTCTCATAGGCCAACATTCAGCCAAAATAGCCGCTCTACAAACTGCATTGTGAGCTTTGTAGGTCGGCTATTTTCTTCAAAGAGATTTGCTGTGTGTGTGTGTGTGTGAGTGTGTGTGTGTGTGTGTGTGTGTGTGTGTGTGTGTGTGTGTGTGTGTGTGTGTGTGTGTGTTTTTGTGTGTGTTTTTGTGTGTGGGGGGGGGGGGGGGGGGGGGAGGGGAGGGAACCAATTATAGAGCCCTGGGGGAAGGAAGTATTGCGTTGATTAGAGGGAAACTTTAATCAACTGCCATTGTTCTCCCACGAAATGTGGAAGTGTTACGCCCGTGACGTGAAACGACACGTCAAACATCATGGACGTGCAGTTCAGTCTCTGTGACACATCTAGGGGCGGCAATCTGCATTAAAAGATTTTCCTAGAAGCGTTGTCATTGGTCGATTTGCCTGTCTACTTCCTGATTGGTAGATAGTCTTTTATATTATTATTCTTTTTTTATCCCACGATTTTGCAACCCATTTTTTTCACCCAGTTTCAATTATCTAATGTAATCCTGGGTGCTACACTTCCTCTGCCAAACTGGGGGGGACAGCGGACTGACCTCATGCTTCCTTCTATGCATGAGGAGTCCAAGCTGCTTCTTTTCACCTGACGTGGGGGAGTTTCCCCGGCCGGACGTAGCGCGTAGCCGCGGCCTTTGCACCACTCTTTTCTCGGAAAACTAATGCGCTGTCCGCGGTTTTGAACAGATCGCCGATGTTCGGAGGTCTTTTCTGATTGTTCGGTGATCGCGATTGGAACATTGGCGTTTCCCCGGCTGGCCAGGGAGAGGTAGTTTAGAGACCAGGATTACTGTATGTTATTCAAAATGTGAAGTCCAAAAAAATTTCAAAATGTGAAGTAAAATATTATATGCACACTTGTATTCTCATTCTATAATAAATATTGGTCAAATCTATTTGTGAGTTATCTGACTGAATTGTATATAACGAATGTCTCCCAGTCTTTCTATTGTCTGATCCTCGTAAACATCTGCCGCTTTGCCTTAAGTTTTATTTAATGTCGCGCCCCATGCCAGATAAAACGGTTTAATCAGCAGTCATACAGTATGGCTCTATATTTAGTAGAGTTAATGTGTCCAACGGAGGAAGAGATCAGAATCCCAACGGGCGGTTTTGAAACAGGGGAGAAGAAATTAGATTTGTCCCACAATAGCATGCACTCAAAGGCCTGCATGATACTGTACACTGTACAGTGCAGTACCATGGCTGTTCCTTTTTAAAGGCGCAGTGGCTTTTCACGCTGCCTCAGAAAAACTGTGTGCGTTTTGCCTTTTGAGTCGAGCTCCCGAGGGAGTGACAGACAGGGAGTGGTCACGTGACAGGAAGTGAGGCCGGGCGGATCGATGGTGTAAACGATCAGAATGGCCCGGTGTCCTGTCTGTCCTGTGAGTCAGCACTTAGAGACGAAGATGACACTGCACGCACACGCACGCACGCACGCACGCACGCACGCACGCACGCACGCACGCACGCACGCACTCAGTGTCACGAATCACTTTATCCATTTGTAACAAAGTGTGTGTACAAAATGTAACCAAATGCACCCTTACGGATCCATTTGGTTCCATTTGTACAGTATACTCCCAGAGTTATAAACTTTACAGTGCAGGCTTGCCCAGTCATGAGGAAACATTGTACATGATGCAGAGGCACTCATGCACACCCGTCATATCATACTGTAGGTGTAGGCATGCATGCCAATATGGTGTCCCCGGCTTCCTTATCATTCCAGTGCTACTGCTGCTACAATGTGTGAGTGTTGCTGGTTTGGCTCTTCACTCTGTCTCTTGTTCCTTGAAGTGGTTTCCAACTTTTTTCATATCAAGGCCCATTTATATGTATTTGGCATTTGAGCCACGGACCACCATTTGATGAGATCTAGGGCTCCATTTTCGTCACCGCTAAACCCCTTATCCCTAAACTTCTTTGCCTTTTTTTTTTTTTTACTATTTTGTAAAAACATTTTTGAATAGTTAAAATGGTCTGTCTACAAGCTCACAACATGTCAATGTAGATTGGCTAGTTGAACTATTAAAAAATGTTTTGGCAAAATAGTAAAAAAAAGGCAAAGAAGTTTAGGAATAAGGGGTTTAGCGGTGACGAAAATGGAGCCCTTAGCCTCTCAGACCCAGAATTTAAGAATATTTAGTTTGTCTAGGGTGACTCTAACAATCTGGGGTAGATTTATGCATACAAATTCTGCTGTTTTTGTGGAATGTTCTTGCCAGAATAGGGAGGCTAGGCCGGGAGGGTTCATGTTTTAATTGATGGCGCATGCTGTAACCTGGAGCCACCGCGCATACAGTATGCCTACTTACCGACTGTACTGTACTCTGCACATCATTCTGTGCTTGCCAGGTTCTTATGCCGCTCGTTATGTTGAGTCTGCTCAGCTGTCTGGCCATAATGGAAACCGTCGGGGTCCTCTTTGTTGTGCGCACGGAGCTTCACAGGAGAGGACGGCCCCCGTTGACAAGTCATTTAGAGCATCATTGGGGAAGGCAGTAAAACACAACTCATTTAACCCATTCAGGCCTGACGTCGAAATTTAAAAAAAAAAAGTTTTCTAAATCATGACAATTTTCGGAAAGATTTGAGGCACATTTTAACGATTTTTCAAAAATAGCAGACCTACAAGTTCATAGCGCGCCACTCGGTGGCGCGCTATGAGCTTGTAGATCTGCTATTTTTCAATAGCTAAATTATAACAATGTTTAAAACACCAAAACGGGTTCCCGCCCCAAAATGGGTTAATGGTTAATGTGGTTAAACGCTAACGTGACATGGATGCGTTCCAGGTCTCAATGGGTTAAAACACTATCTCAATGCTGTATGCCCGCAGTGTTTCCCAAACAATATACGCATTTAATTAGTGAAAATACTTAGATCTACAAGCTCACAATGTGTTACGTCGCTACATATTGTGAGCTTATAGATCAGCTGTTTTTTTTATTTTATTTTCTCAATTTCTTTATCTCGCGATTTTGTAACCGGTTTTTCACCCGGTGCCAATTTTGCCTTGAAGCTGTAATCCTGGACGCTACTCTCTCCCTCTGCCAACCTGGGGAGAGCCCCGAACTGAGTTCATGCTTCCTTCTATGCATGAGGAGTGAACGGGCCGCTTCTTACCACCTGACAGGGGGGGAGTTTCCCCTGTTGGACATAGCATCTGTGGAAGGAACACGTTATCCCAATCAGTTCCTTTCCCCTCCATCAGGCACTCCGGCTGACCACAGGAGGCAGTATAGAGACCACGATTACTGCATGTTTTTTGTGAGGGTACCTATTGTGTGTATGTTTATGCATAGGTGCGTGCGTGCACGCGCGTGTGTGTGTGTGCGTGCGTGCGTGTGTCGGGGGTCAGTGTTGTATAAAACAGAGAGGCTTGAAAATGTATGTTATGATGTGAATGAAGATAATGACAGATGGTGTGCAATTAAGTGATTACTGATTATGTAAAGAAATAATACAATTTTAACAGATTAGTAGCAGGGCCATGGTGTGACATCATCGCAGATACTGTGGTCTATATAGTTTCACTGTTTCCCAAACAGTGGTTCGGGACCCATTTGTGCACCAATTCTTATGGGTCACGACTCGAGTAAAAATCCAGATAAAAATGCTTTTTATCTAACAACGCGGAATGCGCCGGTGCTAATAGCCGACCCAGGAAAATTCTAACCACCCCTGTGGCACCTTTGGGTGAGCACTTTATATTTGAAATATGAACGCTTGTGCACACGTTTGCTCTGTAAATGTAGCGGTCCCAAAAGAACAGGCTGAAGTCGGACCATGACGCTCGTGAAGTACGAGCGTCATGTGAACCATGGCTACTGTAGTGTGTGTGTGTGTGTGTGTGTGCAGACAGCTTGATGTTGTGTGTGTGTGTGTGTGTGTGTGTGTGTGTGGTGTGTGTGTCAAACAGAGACACACAGAGAGACAGTGACATGGCTGTGCGCCAGCAGATGACCTATAATTGCTCGTTATTACGACAGATTTAACCCCTGATCCCCCCCCCCAGCGCAGCAGGCAGACTGAAGCCTCGTAGCCACTGACAGAGACACAGACAGGCCAGGGCTGTTCGTGCGTGTGTGTGTGTGTGTGTGTGTGTGTGTGTGTGTGTGTGTGTGTGTGTGTGTGTGTGTGTGTGTGTGTGTGTGTGTGTGTGTGTGTGTGTGTGTGTGTGTGTGTGTGTGTGTGTGTGTGTGTGTGTGTGTGTGTGTGTGTATACGCATTAACACATTGGATCCTAAGGACAGGTACAGTCGTCGTATAAATTAATTACGCGGTGCACGCATGAGGAGTAGACTCGTCTTGGCGCGTTTGATATCGCTGTAAGATTGGCACGCTGTGTTTCATTTTTTGAGCCGCTCCGGTTGCTATATGCACGGTAACGGTTGCTAGGGCCCCGCCCACTCTGTTTCTGTATGACCCAACCACATTAGCTTCTGTTTTAGCCGCGGCCTTTGCAACGCCCTTTTCTCGGAAAACTAATGCGCTGTCCGCGGTTTTGAACAGATCGCCGATGTTCGGAGGTCTTTTCTGATTGTCCGGTGATCGCGATTGGAACATTGGCGTTTCCTAGAGCGAGGATGGCCTTATTTTAGCTCGCTAGCATTAACACACAGTGTGTACACTACACACTGTGTGTACACTACACACTGTGTGTACACTACACACTGTGTGTATACTACACACTGTGTGTACACTACACACTGTGTGTACACTACACACTGTGTGTATACTACACACTGTGTGTACACTACACACTGTGTATACAGAATTCAAACTGCAGGATTGGTTATTGTCATGGACAGAAGTGATTCTTTCCTTTGTTCCTTTGTTTTCTTGTTTTCGATGGAACCAGCACCCTGCAGGCATCAGAGTTCAGTCTCATTAATTAACAAGCTCTGTGCAGCTGTGACTCGGCCTTTGATGTCTGGCGAGATCCCCCTGCCCCCCCCCCCCCCCCCCCCCCCGTCCAAGTCAATTTGATGACGTCATCGAATGAGTATCGACTCAACTTCAACTTTTGCTGCTATGCCAGCAAGTCGACTTGCAAAAATCTCAAGCACTGGTGTGTGTGTGTGTGTGTGTGTGTGTGTGTGTGTGTGTGTGTGTGTGTGTGTGTGTGTGTGTGTGTGTGTGTGTGTGTGTGTGTGTGTGTGTGTGTGTGTGTGTGTGTGTGTGTGTGTGTGTGTGTGTGTGTGTGTGTGTGTGTGTGTGTGTGTGTGTGTGTGTGGTTGGTCTGTTTGTCGATGGGTCCATGTATCTGCCCTTTCCTCTCCGTCTGACCCATGTGCATCCATGTTTGTTTCTTGGGTCTCTCATCATCATCATCATCATCAGATGCAGCCCTGCATGGCAGTAGCAGCCAGCCAGCCAGCATGGCCCATCCATCCATCCCCATGGAGGATCACACTGTGTCTGAGGCATGTGGTTCCCAAACCTTTCCATGTCAAGGACCCCCAAAATGATGCTCATTAGCCTGCGGACCCCCATTTGAAAAGATATGCCAGGGACCCTCCATAAGAGAAGAATTGTTACGGCTCTAGCGGTGATTTTCAACCAAGGACCCCCAGTTTGACTACGGACCCTCATTTAATGGCATTTATATCTCTGGGACCCCCAATTTATATTGTAAAAGGAATGTTAATTTAACTCTTGAGAGTGTACAAATGGTTCCATTTCTACGCTCTCAGAGTTACAGACCCATAAGGGTCCATTTGTACTATAATTTAGCTGGGGACCCCCTGGAACTCTCTGAAGGACCCGACCACTGTGCCTGAGGGACAACATCACCCAGCTGCCCCGCGGCTGCTCTGTGGCACAGCCACACAGTGCCACACACACACACACACACACACACACACACACACACACACACACACACACACACACACACACACACACACACACACACACACAGACACACAGATCTAATGAACGTGCACGGTGCATCAGATTATTACACCGTGGATCATGACGGATTACCGAGCACACTTCATGTGCACACAACAGCAGCATGCTCATAAATACAGTACACAACAACCTCTCTCGTCCCACTCTCTCTCTCTCTCTCTCTCTCTCTCTCTCTCTCTCTCTCTCTCATATTTCATTTGCAGTTTGACATCATATCTTTCAGTTTCATGGCCATAGATCAGAGTCGATGCCCTCTGTTATGTTTAACCCATTCAGGCCTGAGGACGCATCTGTGTCATATTATAGCTTTTAACCCATTTTGGGCGGGAACCCCTTTTGGTGTTTTAACTAAGCATTATGTTATACTTTAGCTATTGAAAAATAGCAGATCTACAAGCTCATAGCGCGCCACCGAGTGGCGCGCTATGAACTTGTAGGTCTGCTATTTTTGGAAAATCGTAAAAAATGCGGCACAAATCTTTGAATATATATTCTTTCAGAGCGAACGTTTTTTTTATTTCGACGTCAGGCCTGAATGGGTTAATCCCCCCTCCCCCCCAGGAGTTATCAGTGATCATCCTGACAGGTCGTGGTGGTGTGTGTGTGTGTGTGTGTGTGTGTGTGTGTGTGTGTGTGTGTGTGTGTGTGTGTGTGTGTGTGTGTGTGTGTGTGCGGGGGTGACTCTGAATGCGTTGCCATGGTAACACTCAACATTCCTCTCCTCGTCTGCCTTCGTACCGCCGCCTCGCGTCACTTCATTACGGACGGCCGTATTCCACCAGGAAGCACTTCCTTCTTGATTGCTCTACCGTTTGGAGATCTCTGGCTGTGCTTCGCTTTTTAAGTTTCCGATTCGTAAATGTATACGCATGAAGGAGTGAATGAATAAAGCTGAAACCCTGCCTCACCATAGTTACTTAAGCAATAAATAAAAGTCACACTAGTGTGACGTGAGGGGCGCCCACTGTGGCTGCCACACGATTGCAGATTCCCTGCCAATATGTTTTTACGAGACATGAATGCAGTGTGTTATTATTGTATAAAACGAAATCAGTCTAGTTATATTGGCCACATGATGTCTCACGTCGTCACATCAGTGCCCGGCCCGTCAGTGAATGTGTCGTGTGAATGGGTGAATGTAATGCACAATCTATGTAAAGCGCCTTGGATAAAGACGCTATATAAATGCACCATTTAAAATGCACCATTTACCCTAAACCAGGGGTTCTCAACGTTTTTGGCTGGGGACCCCCGAAAATGCTTTGGACATGTCTAGCTCAACCGCCTGGGCGCCTATAAGGCTGCTGAGCCAGCCTGGCGGCATGCCGCGGGTTCCACATCCGACATCTCTGTCCGGCTGCGTGTCTGTATAGTTCACGTATCTCGAGTACTGTCCGTCAGACCGACTTTAAACACGGCGCGGAGGACCTGAGGGAGTGCTTTTCCCAGCATCCAGTCGGTCGAGTAGGTGTACCGATATGCCCATGTACTGTACAGGCATATACGGAGATTCGGTCGTCCAGAACTACCAATCCCACTTATATATTTCAGAAGATGTATCAAGATTAACTG
The DNA here is from genome assembly GCF_951216825.1 of Electrona antarctica. NCBI lineage: Eukaryota > Metazoa > Chordata > Actinopteri > Myctophiformes > Myctophidae > Electrona > Electrona antarctica. The sequence continues at coordinate 48,449,288 of NC_136809.1, forward strand.
AGTTAGACTTGGTTGCAAAGAGTACTTCATTGTTTGACTTCATACCTTTTCTTTTGATTAAAGGACCACTTCACCATTTTTCAACTTATCTTCATATAATTGGTCCTCACTAATGTTCATGATAAAATAGCACCATTTTTTTCCTACTGTGTCTCATAGGAGGGCTGTGGGAAGTTCAGATTCCCGTCCACCAGTGACATCATCGTTCGGCAGACTTTTTTTAACTATTTATTTTAAACAATATTTATATTTCTATTATCGTGAGAACGATGGCTTCCATTATTGCATTGCAACTTTTCAGGAATATAAAGCCTGCCGTTTCTATAGCTTTGATTCCCCATCGATTTTCTGAACTGCCCACAGCCCTCCTATTAAAAAATGGTGCCATTTTATCATGATTATTAGTGAGGCCCTATTATATGAAGATACTGTAGGTTGAAAAGTGGTGAATTGGTCCTTTAAGGTACAGTAGGGAAGACTACCTGTTAATTAGAAAAATATAAATGTATTATTCATCAACTAGGAATTTCATAAATCTCTGAAGCATTTCTGTGACAATAACCTAAATTACTAAGTATAAATTATACAAGTAATTAAGATTATTCTTTGAAATACAGGTCTCACTCACTCACTCACTCACTCACTCACTCACAATATAATTCAGCTCCATACCACTTAAACAGTTAAACTTTAGGCAGGTATGCGGGTAGCAGAGCTCTCAATAATATGTGCACAGCACATTATGGGACCTGGCACAGTATATTATATTATAGACTATAAAGAACAGCATTCCTGATTAACATTTTTATCTCTGCAAAAAAGCTCCGGGCCAGATGCCCTCCTTGAGCATTTTGTTAATAGTGTTGTGAAACTTATAGTAGCTGACAGACCAGGTCTTTACCACCGCTGTTTCTCTGTTTGTTACCCCCTCCCCCCTAACCCACAGTGTGTGTGTGTGTGTGTGTGTGTGTGTGTGTGTGTGTGTGTGTGTGTGTGTGTGTGTGTGTGTGTGTGTGTGTGTGTGTGTGTGTGTGTGTGTGTGTGTGTGTGTGTGTGTGTGTGTGTGTGTGTGTGTGTGTGTGTGTGTGTGTGTGTGTGTGTGTGTGTGTGTGTGTGTGTGTGTGGTCTTTTTTTTGAAAGCCTGAATTTGTGAAACTGGCCAAGAGTTGAAGGATAATTGAGCAGGATTTGAACAGGGAGGAAGAGAAGCCAGCCAGGAATGATTCAATGAAAGGAGAGATCAAGTTGTTGCAAATGACTAGTTTTATTGCATGAAAGATAACATTTTGGCGATTTGACTCCATTTGCATTTATTGCATATGATTAGCTTTTAATAGGGAGAACCCCCCCCCATTGGAGTCTAGACGCTGGTGGTGGCAGAGCAGATGAACCTCCTTCCTTCTCAACACTAGATGGACAAGGTGGAGTTGGGGATGGAGGTGGGTTGCAAACTGAAAAGAGAATGACAAGTGTCAGAGGCAGTGACATTTAAAGGCGGAGTCCAATCGCCTGATTGGCTGACTGCAGATTGGCTAGATCATGTGCTGGCCAGGCCTCTCAAGCTGTACGACAACAGAGATCTTCCTCGTTGAACCTTCGCTAAAAGCTACATTTAATAGAAAGGTGGAGAGGGGATTAGTAGGGATGTCAACGGCTAACTGGATAGCTGGTTAGCCGCTCGTTAAAAAATATCCGAATACGCTTATCGACTTCACGGTTAATTTGCATAAGCAGATGTAGAAGCACTCGGTGCCGCGCTACGATCTTGTAGATCTGCTATTTTTTAACTCAAATCTTTGCTTCTGGGGAGGTCCCTGGAACAACATATTTTCAGATGGGGGTCCGCGGCCAAATACAGATAATGATGGTGGTCCTTGACATGAAAAAGGTTGAGCACCACTGACATAGAAACATAGGTTTTTCAGAAAACTGTCATGATTTAGAAGACATTTTGTAGAATCGTCCTCAGTCCAAAATGGGTTAATTAACCGGATAATGCTATCCGCTACCCGGATGAAAAACTATCCGTTACTGATATCCCTAATTAGTGGGCAGGAAAAGTATCAGTACTGAAAGAGATGCAGAGAAGTGGAGGAGGAAGATGGCAACATCCAACTTATTGTTTTTGAGTGGTGCAACCACTCCTATAGACAGCTATGTGTGTCCCTGGGTCTGTCTGTCCAAGCACGAAAATAGCGTTATAGCGTTTGTTCACCACCAAGTGTCACTGTTGCACAGCCTAACACACAGACACACACAGGCCAGGGAGGAGGGCTTGTACAGTACAGTACAGTACAGTACAGTACAGTACAGTACAGTACAGTACAGTACAGTACAGTACAGTACAGTACCACTCACTTCAGGTCTGATTTTTTTTATTTTTATGGATGGCACATTACCAAAAAAAACAGTGGTGGAAAGTAACTAAACATTTAATTAAAGTTGTAGTGAAATGAAAAATACGTTTTTCCACACTTTTTTATAATAGCTGCAAGCAGTTCTATGAGAAATATAGTACCGGGGTCTGACGTCAAAACAATAGCGCTTCATAAAAAAAAGAAAAAAAGTCCAGGCTCTGTTCTGGCTCTCTGTATTGTTTATGAAAACTGAATTTATTCTGCCGTGGTATACCCGGAGGAAGCATAATGAATTGTTATTACCCAACAGGAAGTCACGGTCCCCCTTGTGATGCACGTCACCACTAAGTAACCACCTACCATTCCATCTCCACTGCAGGGGCGTGCACACATACACATCAGAGGGGGCTTCAGCCCCTGCCCTTTTACCCGTCTGTAAAACAACCGCCCTTTCCAGACATTTCCGAATGTAGCATTTACTACATGGTGAAAGAAATGCAAATGCCACACTCCTTTCCATGCCATGCCGGAAGGCAGCGTTCAGGTTAATTGCTTTTGAAATCCATGTCGTTACACCGCATCTACACTAGCTAAAGAGTGCTGGGTTGCCCCCCGAAAATAGCTGATCTACAAGCTCTCAACGCGACGCGTTGTGAGCTTGTAGATCTGCTATTTTCGCTATGTTTGTCCAAAAGTGCCCTCCCTTTTTGTCCAAAAGTGCCCGATTTTAGCCCCTGCCCCTCTAACACGCCACTGCTCCACTGAGTCCACTCCCTCATCTAACTGTAGTTATTTCTCTCCTCACCTCACCACGTACCCCCCCCCTCCCTCTCTCCCTCTCCTCACTTGTCGTGTGGGAGACTGCTGGAAGGAAGGGACGGCGTTAATCCGCTTTCCAACCCTAATGCGTTTTCCCCTGAATATTTCAGCATGCCCGCGTCTTCTTGTGTTCCACAAGGCTGAGTACTCGTACACTCTGCACTCACGCCTCAGCGGGGGCTCACAGCAGAGGCACCATGCATGCTGGACATGGCCAGCGTCACCGATAGTGTTTTGGAACGGACTGCTGCCGGGGACTGAGAGTGAGCAGGAGGAAAGAAACGGTGGGGGAGAGGGGATTAAGAGGAAGAGAAGATAGCGGGGATGTTGTTGAGCATGGAACAGATTTGAACATGATGGGGTTTTTGTACACAACAACAGTGCTGGAGAGCAGTGGCGTGCACAGACATTTAGAGGGGCAGGTGCTCAAGTGGAAAAAAAGGACACCTTGTGCAGCGCGTGGAACCGGCCGGTTGCCTTAATAGTGTGAGATTTATAGATTTTGCGGCATAAATAATATATTAGAAGCTTTTTATCAATAATTGATCAATGTCACCATGTCCACATACTGTACACTGTACACTGTACAAAAAATAATAATAATAATAAAAAAGAAATCAAAAGGGCACATTGCTGTCTAGAGGGCAAAGGGCAGGTGCTCTAGCACCATCTAGTGTCTATCTGTGCACGCCACTGGTGGAGAGTAACTAAGTACATTTACTTTACATTTAACTTTACTTTACATTTTACTTTACATTTTTACTGTACATTACTTAAGTACAATTTTAAGGTATTTGCACTTTATTTCCAATTTCCAATACTTTTACTTCTACTCCACTACATCTCAGACGCAAATATTGTACTTTTACTCATTTATTTGAAAACATTTGCTACTAGTTATTTGTAGATTTGGATTATTATTACAAAACATGCATCAAAACATGCTCTTGTCTTGGCTCCGAGAACTCGAGAAGGTACAAATCGCACACCAAATGGACCCCTGGCAGTGACCGCTCGGGACTAACCAGCGTGGACCTATCGTTTACGTGTGTCTGCACAGCGCGTGGTTGGCTGATGCAACATGGAGAAAAGCTTTGCAGTGGCGGTTCATCAGGGCACCCTTCATTACTCTGCTGTGACAGGAGCTCCTCTGTAGAGATGCTGATGACACTCACCCTGTAGGCTACTGCAGTGGTTTACAACCCTTTTCATATCAAGGCCCATTATTTATTCAGCATTTGAGCCACGGAACCACCATTTGATGACTTTTAGCCTCTCAGACCCAGATCTTCGAATATGTTATTGCCCCCAAAAAGATTTTGCCCACAATTCAATGCTGTTGACAAACGTTGATCAAAATAACATTATTGCTGCATTCTCTAATTGTGTAGACTACTTGTAAATTAAGTAATGCAGATGTTTAACAATAATGTTAATGTAACTCTTGAGAGCGTACAATGAAACCAAATGGACCCGTACGGGTCCATTTGGTTTCATTTTACGCTCTCAAGAGTTAGAGATCTATAAGGGTCCATTTGGTTACCAACTCTCCGTCATTCAGCTGGGGACAACCTGGAACCCTCTCAAGGACCACTGGTTGAAAACCCCTATCCTCCATCATTATTCACAGCTTTGGATATTATATTGTACTACTTTAAACCATTTTCTAATGGCTTTATTATTTTTTAGACTTTGTGTTTGTTTGCAAAAATGGCGTTGGCAGATTTGGGGTTTGCCTACCCAGTGATGTAAATAGGGTGCGTTTTGCGTCCCAAAACGCACTTTATAGTTTTGGGCCGCAACCTCCGCTCAACCTTTGCGTCCCGTGGACGCAGAGGTTGAGCGGAGGTACTCAGCACACAGTAATAATAATCCACGTGAAGAAGAAAAAATCGCGGGGGGGGGGGAAATGCGGTAAAACAATAATCTAGGGACACGATCATTTTGCATGCCCGCATCCGACCTCATCCTATGTTATAAAAAATAAAATCCACGTAGGAATCGTTCTTGTAGAACCACTAGTCTGTAACAACACTGTCAACACAGCGCGCTGTGCGCCGCCATGTTGGCTCTGACTGAGCGCACTCAGCGCAGCCTCTAGACTAGAGCTGTTTAGAGACAGAGAGTGACGACAATAGAGTGATCAGTGACGCATGCAGCCCCACGAATAAGCAGTGAACGGAGATGTCGCAACTCTCTCAACTAAACGGCGCTGCCTCCGACAGAAATATTTAGGGGAACATGTTTTAGCGTGACAAGCAGACCCGATTCAATGGGAAACACACATTGTGTAACACACGCTGATATTTTGACTAAGTATAATAATTGCAACTGCAAACAACTTTTGGTTTAAGCTCTGTTAAATCCACTGTTGCCCACTATTAGTATTTCTTACTGAGTTGTGCTTGCTAATACTACTAGCCTACATTAAAAATATACTGTATAGGCCTATTTGATATGTTTATATATATTTTTTTATAAAATAAAATAAAACATGTTTTATTATTATTATTTTTGAGTGGTGCAACCACTCCCTTACGGAGCTATGTGTGTGGGTGGGTGGCTGGGTGTCTGGGTGTCTGGGTATGAGCACGAAAACAGCATGGTTGTTTTTCACCATCTGTGCGCAACCTAATGCACACACAAACACACACGCACGTATTAACTGTATGCTTTCGGGGGTGCCAGTACATTACAGTACAGTAGAGGGGCCGCCACACGGTAACTCTGTCATTCTCAACCGTTTCGGACGCGACGCGGTACGCCGGAACCGGCCCGGCCCCCTGGGCGTGTTCCTGGGGGTCTGGAACATCCCCCCCCGCGAACCCCCACACGGAGTTGCACCACTCACTTCACACAGGTGTGATTTTTTTTGGGACTCATAAGAATTTTTTGGGACTCACTTGAATGACCACCTGTGCATCCCGGGACCCATTACATTGAAAACCTATTTACATCACTGCCTACCATGATGGACAGGGTTATTTAGAGTTTATTTTTTCCAGTTTTCCAGTGTTTATGAGGAGTACTTCATTAGACCCCGTGGTGTGGTTGTTATGTGCAATGATGTCTTCCCTTTGTATTTTTGGGTTTCTTCCTGGAGGGAGAAACCTTGACACTCAAACGTGCCAATGAAATAAACAGTGATATAGTGACATCACAATACCATCCCCTCCCATAACCCCTCCCCCTTTATCATACAACAACAGCTGTGAGCATAGACATTAAAAATATAGATGCCTCATTGGCCGCTGCAGTTCATTGGAGCACCGTGTCTCCAATGAAGGCAGGAAGTCAAGCGGAAGTGCAGTGCTGAAGGCTTTTTCTTTTTTTTAACAAATCTTTATAACAGTCATGAAAATACATTACAATACAAAACAAGAAAACAAACCAACACAAACAAATACAACATCAGAGCCAGGGGGGATTACTAACAGAAAACATTAAAGAGTGAACACAAAGCAACAGTTCTCCGCAGCTTTCTTATTTAGAAGTGCTGAAGGCACGCCGCGTGCCTTCAGCACGGACTTATGTCACGCACGCGGAAGCTTGTCAAGCTTCCGCTCATTGAAGGCAAATGCTTTGCAAGGAATCTCAGGGAAAATTGTGCCTTCCATTCTAACACGCGCCCCAGAGCCGGAAGAGGCTTCTACGTTTATATGTCTATGGCTTGTTAGTGTCGCTTCAGTCCAGGTGGATCCCCACCCATCACCACCCACCAGGCAAACCAGGCATACTGGTGGGTGTGTCCACATAAAAACAACATTTGGCTTTTTGCCTTTATTGATAGGGTACAGTAGACAGACAGGAAAGGGGGAGAGAGATGGGGAGTGAACCCACGGCACGTCGTCCGGCTGGCTCGGCAGCCTAGTTGCCCAGACGGTTGAGCTAACCGTTCTGCCAATTCTGCACACTTTTTGTGTGGTGCAGCCACTCCAATGACCAGCAATGTCTGTCCCTATGTCTGTATGTCCCTATGTTTAGGTAGGATGACCAGATGTCCCGATTTGTGCGTGATTGTCCCGCATTTCAATGACTTTTCATGCGTCCCGCAAATTGAGACGCTGTCCCGCATTATGATAGACAGGCTCCAGTTTTCAAATGTGCGCTTTATCTGTGGGTCTGTGGGAGAGCAGCGGAGCTGCAGACAGTGCAGAGGCTGTCATGACAGTGTGTGTAGGTAGGTAGGATTGGCTGTCAATCAAACAGCCGGGCAGAGAGGGGGAAATCAAATCAATGCGGTGCGGATAGTTTAGTGAACACCCACCAAAATAAAACAACGCACGAAACAACAGTACAACGAGTTAGCGTCTTAGCTAAAACATGGAGGAGAAAGGGGAAGAAAATGAAGTGCAGTTACAACAAGCACAGGGAAACTATTTATCCGTGGGTGAAGAAGCCATGCAGTGCAAGGCATATTGAAAGAGTCTTCTGTGACATTTGTAATTAGAGTCGTTTCTCAGTGACACACGGAGGAGGTGAATAACGTCGTGAAGCAACGTGTTGATCAAAAGGAGGCTTCACGGTGCATGGACACGTTTGTACTAAAACCAAAACAAGAAGAAAAGGTAACAGCAGCTTAAATAACTAGTGTTTACCACACAGTACAACTGAGAGACTTTCAGACTTGTAATGGACAACATAAACACCTAAAAACACATCTTTAAAATCCTGGCTGTGCTGCTATGGTGGAGAAGTGTGTTTACAATTTAATTTATTATGAGTTGCCTCCAATGCTGACCAATTTTGATTTATATTTCTGGTTTAATTTATTTACCTGTATAATTTCAAAATAATTTGCAGTAGTTGGCTTTGTTAGGAGGAGGATACTTTGATAAAGTAAACATTTATTTATTGGTTCCTTATTGGTTGTAATTCATGCCTTCACAATCAAATCAAAGCCCCTTGGTTGGTTGGTTGGTCCAGTTGTATTGGTTGGTTGGTTGGTTGGTTGGTTTGTTGGTTGGTTGGTGAATTGTCCAGTTGTATTGGTTGGTTGGTGTATTGTCCAGTTGTTTTGTTGGTGTATTGTCCAGTTGTATTGGTTGGTTGGTTGGTCTATTGTCCTGTTTGTCCAATAATAGTTCATTTAAATGCATTTCTGTTAAGTTTCTTTTATTTGCATAGTAGTTCTATTATAGTTATTATCATCATAGTCCTATTATGTGCTACTGAATCAACCAGATGGCAAAGCATATATATGCTATGTGAGGGGCAGAATAGAAATGTCTAATTGGGGAATAGAAATGTTATTATTTTTGTTTTCGTATACACATTATTCACACGCACGACACAACCCCTCATGTGTCCCACATTGTCCCACAGTTGGGATCTGGTCACCCTACCAACAGGTGACAAAGTGGCGCTGTTGAGCTTCACACTGTGCACAGGTGCATGATGGGAAGCTGAGTTTTAGTGTAACAGTACAGAACAGACTTCCTAGACGCAATAGCATTTGTTGTTTGAAATAAATCTTCCTCCTAATATAATAATAATACCTGATGATCATGTTTTAGGCTGGGAAAAAAATCACAGCACTACATCTTTAAAAGGCTTTTTGCTGCCATTTGTCTCCTTCTTGGGCGGCCGGTCTTCAATAAAGCCTTAATTACATTGTGGCCTGTTGCACACATCCTAATACGTGCACTACATGAACACGCATTTACACAAGCACAAGTACATTCACATGCACACACAGCATCTCTACTACAAATGAAAAACGAAAACACACAGTGACACACACACAGTGACACACACACACACACACACACACACACACACAAACACAAACAATGGCCTGAGAGTAGTGTCTACCAGATGTCTTCTCTTTGATATTGATGGAGCTTTAAAGGTAGACGGATATTGATGTTTTCTTTTCTTTGTGTGTGTGTGTGTGTGTGTGTGTGTGTGTGTGTGTGTGTGTGTGTGCGTGTGCGTGTGTGCGTGCGCTAGTTGTCGGACCAGTAACCGGAAAAGCCTCATTCTGACCAGCACATCTCCTACTCTGCCACGACCACACTCCCCACTGCCGGGACACATAGGTACGTAAATATGCATTGTATTAATATATGGTATGTTGCAATATATTGTATCACAGGTAACAAAAGATACATTGTGATATTATATTGTATCATCTAATCTAACTATAAATGCACCAAGTCTCTGTGTGTGTGTCTGTAATCCACGTAACTCGAGAACCGTTCGCCCCACCGACTTCAAATTTGACACACACGTTCCGGGTGCATTGCCCGGTGTCGAGTCGGTCGGACCCACGGTTGTCCAGAACCGCCCCAAAAAGGCCTCTGAGCTGGCCTGTTCTGAAGTCACAACACTTCATATTTGGGCATGCCTGACACAGAACCATATATATAGGAATAAACGGACACAGAGAGACAGATACAACTAGAACAAGTGCCTTTCTGGGCACAGGTCTCCACCAGGAGGATAGGACTGTGTTAGATGTTTGGCAAAAACAATTTTCTTCATTTTGTTGAGGAAATGCAGAGCCAGATCACTCATAGCATCTCTGAGGATAGAATTCTGGATGAGCAGGACATGTGCAGCATTTTGTGATGATCTCTTCTCCACTCGTCCCTCCCCAACATTCGTCTTTATTTGTTGGCAAAATTTTCAACATATTTAGTCTTAGTTTTAGTCATCATAGCTTTTTTTGCGTCGTTTTCGTCAGTGAAAAAGGGTAGTCGACGGACATTTTCCGTCGTAGTTTTAGTCGACGAACTCAACACTACTACGCTGTGCCTTTGATGTATTTGTTTTATTGTGTCCCAATAGGAAGCAGTCCTTTGGATAGTCCACGCAACTTCTCACCCAGCGGACCAGCTCATTTTTCCTTCGCTTCCTCTAGAAGGTCATTGTTTTCTCTTTATTCACACCCACACGCACACACTGAGAAGCACATACTGTACAGTATGTAACAATGCATACTGTATGTAACAATGCAAGTACAACATTAGGGACCTAACAATAACGTCTGTTGACAGAATTGGTTTCATACACAACAGACCTACTACCCAATGCAGTCAAATGTATGTTCATCCGAAAATATATATTTTCAATGTTGTTTGTGTCATGAGCACATTCACATAGAATGCAAATATTACACACTAACACATCGCGAATGAAGGCATCAACCTGTATGAATGAGGCATCAGCTATATATATTTATAGTTTTTGGTATGAAATATTTATATGAATATTTATTATTAAGTATTTAGCATTTTCATATTGTTTATTTTTCATGATCCCAGTGTGTAAAGTGCCTTAACGCCTTTTTTCTACATTTTTCTATGTGCAAAGTGCCAGCATTGCACACTTTACAGTAGCAATCCCTTATCTTTCACTTAAGACAGAGTGGTGGAAAGTAACCGTTTACACTACATTTACTCTGTGAAACCATGTACAACGTACAAGTACTGTAGCCTACTTCAATAAACTTTGCATCGTAGGGGGCACGGTGGCACAGTCAGTAGTGATGCCGCCTCACAGCTAGAAGGTCCTGGGTTCGATTCCCGCTGGGGACGCTGGGGGCGTGCTCTCTCCTCCGCGTCATCAGTGCCCATACCCGAGGCGGGGTTGGCAAAAGGGCCCTTCTGTGTGGAGTTTCATGTTCTCCCCGTGTCCCCTAGGGTAGGTACCCTCACAAAAAACATGCAGTAATCCTGGTCTCTAAAACTACCTCCCCCTGGCCAGCCGGCGTGCCTGATGGAGGGGAAAGGAACTGGTCGGAATAACGTGTTCCTTCCGCGTGCTACGTCCGTCCGGGGAAACTCCCCCCTGTCAGGTGCAAAGAAGCAGCTTAGACTCCTCATGCATACCGTAGAAGGAAGCATGAGATCAGTCCGCTGCCCCCCCCCCCCCCCCCCCCCCAGGTTGGCAGAGGAAGTGTAGCACCCAGGATTGCATTAGATAATTGACACTGGGTGAAACAATGTGTTGCAAAATCGTGGGATAAAAATGATAGGAAAAAATAATAAACTTTGCAAACAAGTGCAATACAGGCCTTTTACTTAAAGGACAACTTTAGTTTTTTTCAACAAAGGTTCATGTTTTAGGTTGTTATTAGAGAAAATAAAAGATGACTGTTAATTGTTTTTCATTTTCTGCTTTCTTTCGTTTTAGGGATTTTAGCTGTTTTTTTATTTATTTTTATGATCAGTACTTTATTTGGATTTTTTACAAAAACAGAAAACAGAAAAAACAAACACAAGCAACAACAACAGAATACGTATGCATGGACATTATGTATGAACACAGAAACATAATATAAAACAAGGATAGACAAGATAAACAAATACAAATACAAATAAATCAAATTTTCAAAAGTTTAAATTAGTTTACACGACCAAACACGCAGCATCATCAACCGTATCATATGTATACTAATACAGTAAACAATCAAAAGGGCATTGCCTGACCATGGATCACATCAAGGACCTGCAACATGACTGAGAAACACGTTCCACTTCAAATCATATTTATCCAACTGATTATTCATCTTAAAGGATAACCTCTCCAAAGCAGCCACAGTACCAAGCTGAGTGAGGGGTTTTAGCTTTGTTTGACAGGGGGGCGGGGGCATTCAAGCATGGGGCTAAATATGTATTTTTTTTACAACATTTTATAGCGATTTATTTTTTTATTATTTACTATAGTCCTACTAGACCCCAAGAAATTACATCTGGCCACAAAAGATCACTGGATCTACTGAATGTGTCAAACTGACATAGTCAGCCTATGACACACAGTGTGGCTTCCCCCCAGTAGGCGTTCTTCACATTCAATAGATCCTGTGATCTTCTGTGGCCAGATGTAATTTCTTGCGGTCTATTAGGACTATAGTAAATAATAAAAAAAGAAATTGCCATAATATTTTGTAAAAAAATACATGTTTATCCCCATGCTTGAATGTCCCCGCCCCTGTCAAAAATAGCTAAAATCCCTAAAACGAAAGAAAGCAGAAAATGAAAAAATAATAACACTCATCCTGTACTTTCTCTAAAACAACTTAAAACTTGAACCATGGTTGAAAAAAACGAAAGTTGTCCTTTAAAAAGTATTTCTATGATGCATTACTATTGCAACTTTTACTTAATAGTCCACTTGCCAGAATGTGAACCCAGGCATGTTGAGTACACCAAAGTTTTATGTTAGAAATGTTGAGTATGGGTCCCCAGCATGTAGAAACTGCGAGATGCTAACTTGCATATGTTGAGCAATTTTCATAATTGGCATAATATGTGACCATACCATTAACACTCTATGAGGAAAAAAAAATCTAAATTTCATCATGCTTTAAGTGGCATGTATGTAAGTAGCATCACATGTGATGATGTCAGCACATTTGAGTGGCTATGGCCATTTTTAGCCCAATTGTTTTTGCAAAACTAATGCTTGGAATGGATTCAGCATCATGAAAACCCCCTAGTTTGACACGTCACATGCTACATAAAGCATGATGAATTTATTTATTTATTCATTTTTGCCTTCTGTAGGGTGTTAATGGTATGGTCACATATTATGACAATTATGAAAATTGCTCAACATATGCAAGTTAGCATCCGGCAGTTTCTACATGCTGGGGACCCATACTCAACATTTCTAACATAAAGCCTTGGTATACTCAACATGTCCAGATTCACAATGGGGCTCTATGGGCCCGGCAAGTAGACTTTAAGTAAAACATCCTAGTACTTCTTCTGCCACAGACATAGATGTCTGGAGATGCCCCGAGGAAAGGCAGGAGACAAGAGGAGCGAAGGCGTAATCGCCTTGATTGAAAGGAAGTGAAGAAATTGCTGCCCTGACTGCCGCCACTGTTTCTGTTACGCCGAGAGTCTGTAACAGAGACTTAAAATAGGAGTCCTTCTCACCGCAGACAGTGATAGAGAGGAATAACCTTCAGGTCAACGTAATAAAACTTCCACCCTTACTTCTCATTTCTTTTCCTTTTCCAGGGCCGACGGTCGGAGGTGGTCCTTGGCCTCTCTGCCTTCTTCTGGATATGGCACCAACACACCTAGTTCAACGGTAGGTGTGTGTGTGGATACTCTAGAACAGGGGTATTCAACTAGATTAGGCAGAGGGCCACAGCTGTAGAATGATTGTGTGTGTGTGTGGGGGGGGGGGGGGGGGGGACGAGCACAGTGTGCGCGCACAAAGGAATATGCTACTTTAGAATAGATGGAGACCTATTTGACAGTGCATAAACATAATTTCCATGACATTAACGAGCGTCAACGAGCACCAGCTGGACACGCACGCACGCACGCACGCACGCACGCACGCACGCACGCACGCACGCACGCACGCACGCACACACACACACACACACACACACACACACACACACACACATACACACACACATCTCATTTCTCCAAAAGCCCTTGGCTTTCACATTACATTTGACCCTAGAACACTAGAAGGTTGCGGTCACGTATAACACCACACGTTCGTGTTTTTGTTTTGTTTGTGAATAGTCCGAGTGTTACACACACACACACACACACACACACACACACACACACACACACACACACACACACACAAAGCGTACATTCTGAACGAAGGCAGACAGCCTTGTCTTTCATGGCCACTGGCCGTGTTTTGTGTGTTCGTCACGGTCCATCGCATCAACGGGAACTGAAAAAGCTGAGTTGAAAACGCAGAGGTAACGTCGAAAATGTATTTTTTTGTGGCTTTCACCTTTATATTTTTTTATAGAGGGATAAATAGTAGGCTGACAGGAAATAGGGGAGAGAGATGGGGGGGTGACACACAGTAAAGGCCGTCGGGATCGGGAGTCGAACCCGCGGCACACTGCCAGACTGGAGTACCAGCCAGGGTGCCTGGACCGCTGAGCCACGGCCCAGGCAGAGGTAAAGTCAGTGACGTATCACAGCCACAAAGCACAGGTGTAAACGGCACTTCTGCATACTCCGCATACGTCACGGCCTATGACTTGGCCAACTGACCCGTGCACAAAGCTGTGTGCGCACAAAGTGTGCTCTTCTCAATTGTATAACATGTGCTGTGCACCAACGTTATTGCATTCGTTATTATTGGTTATTGTATGAACACAATACTTTAAAAAGGCAGTTGACTTGATGTCATCCCAGTCTCAATAAACATGCTGTAATGGACCAATTCTGACCAACATTTTGTATATTTTTGTTATCTATCTATAAATGCACCAAGTCTCTGTACATGTACGTACGTCTGTATCCACGTAACTGGAGAACCGTTCGCCCCACCGACTTCAAATTTGACACACGCGTTCACGCCTTCACCATTCATTTCCCAGCATGTGACGAGTGACAACCCATTAGTGTATGTTGAAAGCATCTGTTAATGAATTAATTATTCTTATGGGAAGGGAGATAAGTAAGTGTTGGAATCTGGAATAGGCTTTTATCCTCCCTCGTGAATCTACTAATCTACTAAATCTGCAGTCGCTGCATTTAGTCATGAGAATGAAACACCAAATTTAATTTGAGATATTTGTGATTTGTCATTAATTTCTTTCATGCTATCCTGCACATGAATATGCATTTCGTTTTATGGATTTAATGTGCATATATTACCATGTGTAGAATTAGTACGCACTGTGCTATTAGGGCATTTGTTCTCCTTGTTTTATTCTGCTTTGAAATGATTAAATGGCACACTAGCAGCAGAATGTGATGCACAGTGCACACATTAATTGTTTGTCCATACACATACACACACACATGCGCACTCACACTCTTCTGTTCTTTGTTCTTTATACTGTGCGCTATAAAAGTCTCAGTGGAATAGTTAAAGAACCCCAGTGCTTCTTAATCTATCCCATGGAAAGCAGAACTAAAAATAACCAGTTGGTTGCTAAGATATTCTCTTATCTGCGGCTGATGACTTGGCCCTTCTGAAGCAGAAAGCGCAGTGAGGGAGTGGGTAATAGAGAATCTGCCTAACCAATTTGCAACGCTGCCCTGCAGTCACAATCTCTTATCTATTGCTCCAGACAGAGATGGATGATATAAAGCAAGGGATTAAGAGCGTAGAAGACAGACAAATACAGAGACGAGCGGAGGGGGACAAAACCACAGTGTGTTCTGTATAGGTGCTCGGCTCCAAACCATCTCCCTCTCTCTTCTTCTTCCACTGATGGAAAGTATTTACTCAAGTATTGCACTTAAGTCCCGTTTAGAGGTACATAATACTTTACTTGAGTAAAAAAATCACACCCGTGTGAACTGAGTGGTGTAAGGTCTTATATAGACTGATCAACTGTGGTCTGACGTAATGTCTGACGTAATGAAATCACACCCGGATGTGATTTCACAACTGGCTTTTTTTGTGCAGAAAAAATGAGCATGGTTGCTACGGTCATCCAGTTCACCCGGGTGTGATTTAATTACGTCAGAAATTATTTTGAACATAGCAACCATGCTCATTTTTTCTGCACAAAAAAGCCAGTTGTAGGAGTGGTTTACACCACTCAAACAAAAAAGCCAGTTGTAGGAGTGGTTTACACCACTCAAAAACAAATATTACTTACTTCCGTTCCACTACATCTCAGAGGCAAATATTGTACTTTTGACTCCACTACAATTATATATCAGCACTAGTTTCTTTGTTTCTTTATTAATACGGAACATGTATCAACCACTTACAGGTAAGCCCTGTTTTTATACTTTGGCTATTTGAAAATAGCCGATCTACAAGCTAGCTCACAACGCAGCACGATGCGTTTTGAGCTTGCAGATCAGCTATTTGTGACAAAGTATTTAACGACAAGACTTTCCCCTCGTTGTCAGTGCTCTCTCTCTCTCTCTCTCAGCTCTAGCAACGGGCCATTACTCGCATGATTAGTTACGGCAGGACTGTCGCATGTGAGGCAGAACAGATGAAACGAGGAGCGGGGTGGAGGAAGTCGAGAGGGGGTTGGACAAATTTATGCACACCAAAAAAAGAAGTTGCATAAATGTTGTGAGGCAAGGGCGCCGGTGCTGTGGAAATAGACAGAGAACTTTACAAGTTAGGCAAAAGGTGCCAGCCAACGGGAACGAAACTGAATGAAGAAAAAATATAGCCGCACGCTCGTAGCTGCCACACGTTTATTGAGGACTTTACAAGAACAGACATTTGCAGGCAGTGATTGCACAGTAAGTGACAATCCAGTGAAATATTTTGGCGATGAAGGCACATTCCTCCTCAGTAAACAGTGCACACGTTCAGTGAACCTCTCCCGGCTTTCTTTCTCTCTGGCTCTCTCTCTCTCTTCCCTCTTTTCTTCAAGTGTTTAATTGATGCCGTGGACTGGAATCAATGCTTTCGCAACAGTCAAGTGTTCAGTGCATTTGTGGTGACTGTGACCTCCATTGGAAATCTCGTGCGGCGTACTGTAGGCCAGCCCCAGTGCCTCCCCTTGAGATGACATTTTCATTGATCTGGGCTGGTTTCTTTCTTGTCCCTGCTGTGATGAAGAAAAGTCTTGTTTAAAAGCACAGCCATAAACCTGCCCAAGGCGACACACGCACGCATGTGCGCGCGCACGCACGCACACACGTACGCGCGCGCATACACATTTTTGCATGGAGTCATCTTTGTTGTTGCAGCAACTAAACTACTTGTTGCAGATAACAGATAAAGTAGCCTAGTACTGTATATGACAATGCCTGCAGTCTTTCCCTTTTAGTTCTGTAGCCCACAGCTGTATTTCTTTCCTTTGTTTCTGTACCTCTATCTGTTATTCTGCCAGTTCTACCACCAGTGGTGTCATGGTGTTTCTTTTACTGGTACCACAGCGTTTTAATGACGCCACGTGCACGTGTGTGCATGTGCGCATCGCAGAACAGAACACACAGAACAGCTGATATAGCCTAAGCCTATTGTTAAATAGCGTATGAGAGTTTTAGACACACAAACACAAAAGTAGACTTAAAATACAAACATCTTTACTGCATACTAGCAAAACTAAAAAGTTTGCTTTGGACGAATTCATCTGTTTATTCCTGGAGGAGGCATTCTTCTTGTGTGCACAACACCACACAGCAGCAGGAGCCACAGCCTACTGCTGTAAGTGTGCATGCTTACCGTGCGCTCAGGTATAAACAGTTAAAGCTGTCCTGTTGTTATGCAAAGTGGTATCCATTTGATTCGGCGCGTACAGTACTTGACGCGAGGTTGATTAGGTGCGTCTTCTCTTGAATCTAGGGGGACGTGTCGCGTTCTAGCGTGCACGCACATGCACCGTTTTGTTCCGTCCCTGCGCGTGCACGTCAAAAAATGACTGGTACCACGGCGTGGTACTGTGTTCTACGAGCATGACACCACTGTCTACCACAGCCAAGAGATGAATCAGAAGCAGCTGTATTTTAGCAAAAAGTTAAAAAAGTAGATGAAATTCGTTTTTTTTGTGCATACCGGTGGCTCTCCTCTCCTCTCCTCTCCTCTCCTCTCCTCTCCTCTCCTCTCCTCTCCTCTCCTCTCCTCTCCTCTCCTCTCCTCTCCTCTCCTCCCCTCTCCTCTCCTCTCCTCCCCTCTCCTCGGAAAGCACTGTTTAGTTTTTCCACACTTCTATCTCCTTTTCATCTCAGAATTGTTATTGTAGTCTGGCAGCCGACATGCTTCTTTTGTTTAAAGTGCAAAATTTGGTATATAGTCTTTTTTATTAGCCTAAAATATTGTCTATATACATACATTCTGATCGGCTGTCGGCATTGAGCAATTTGTTTTATAGGGGTTTATATGTGACCTACCATTCACATCCTATATAAAATTCAAACTTTCCTTATACTTTAATCATGTAGCATGTGACATGTCAAATGATTCTGAATCCATTCCAAGTATTAGTTTTGCACAAAAAACACGCCGGCTAAAAACGGCCATAGCCGTCATCATAAATGTGATGAGGTCAGCACATTTTGGGCACATCCACGTGGATATGGCCGTTTTTAGCCCAAGGAGTGTTTTTTGTGCAAAACTAATGCTTGGAATGAATTCAGAATCATGAACACCCCCTAGTTTGCAGCAAGGGCGAAATCCAAAAGACCCTCTAAATAGACGTCTCTAAATGTTCTGATTAATTGAAAATTGTGGACCCTATTGTAAACAAGTGTAATACTTTATGGTGTTTTTGTATTGAGTTGTGCTTGAAATGTACTGTAATTCTGCAAACTGTTAATAAATCAATCAATCAATCAATCAATCCATCAATCCTCTCTCTCTCTCTGTCTCTCCTCAGTCGTCCAGCTCCTCTCAGGAGCGGCTGCACCAGCTGCCCTTCCAGCCCACCATGGACGAGCTCCACTTCCTGTCCAAGCACTTCGGCAGCACCGAGAGCATCACGGACGACGACGGGGGCCGCCGCTCGCCCCACGTCCGCCCTCGCTCTCGGAGTCTCAGGTCAGAGGGCACGGTGTCAGGGGAGGAAAACACTGGTGTATAAAGTAACTAAGTACATTTACTTAACACGCTTTTTGCCTGGGAATTCTTCAAAATAAAGGTGCTAGAGTGCCAGCAGATATGCGGCAGATTTTACTCTGAAAAGCCCCTCCCTTCCGTTCCCCCCCCAAAACCAGGAGGCATAATCTTCCGTTCTTACCTCGCGCTGGTCGCGCTAAAGTCTCTCTAGAAGCGTTTATATTCCAAACGAGAGCCATGCTGAAGTCAGAAATGAAGACAGAACATATTGTCCTTCTTTTTTTTGTACAAAACATTATAACCACTTCAGCCCTATATACATTTTGGCCATTTGAAAATAGCAGATCTACAAGTTCACAATGCGTCACGGTAGATCTGCTATTTTTAAAAGATTTTTTATTAATTTACTTTTCCTGAGGGGAGGACAGTGCCTGGATGCCCTCTCAGCTCTTCTACCTCACTAGGTTTCAAAGTGGGGTCCGGGGACCCCCAGTGATCCTTGAGGGGGTTCCAGCGACTATTCGATAATCTTTTTTTTTTAGGTATTGTTGTGAGCTTGTACTGTAGATCTGCTGATCTGATTTATTTTTTGGCAAATCTTGGCAAAAACATTGCTCTACCTTACAGGCATTTAGCAGACGCTCTTAATGCAGAACGCCTTACAGTAAGCAAGAACAACACATGGTGTGTGCGTGCGTGTGTGCGTGCGTACATGCGTGCCGTGCGTACATGCGTGTGTACAGTGTGTGCGTACATGCGTGCGTACATGCGTGCGTACAGTGTGTGCGTGAGTGTGTGCGCGTGTGTTTGTGTGTGTTCCTCTCCCATGCCCCTGACACACATTCAGTATCATACTACTCAGTACCCTCTCTCCACCCTTCAGTGCTCGAGGTGTCTCCGGAGTGCAACTGTTTCTCCATTAGCAAACATCTCTGGGGCACTCTGCTCTCCATAAAGTTCCTCCTACACTGCTTATTGCAGCCACCCTATCATATAGGCACCCCCTCCTGGAGGCAGCACGCCCTGCCTTACAGGCTGCTATACCCACTGCACACTCTGTGCTCGTTAATATTCACTTTTCACATTGAGTGCATAAGAATGAGCTGGCCTACATAGTAGTACTCTCGCCTGTTACAGCGAGCTACAGAGTACTATAACCCATTTTGACCTGAGATCAGATTCTAAAAATGTCTTCTACACATCCTGACAGTTTTCTGAAAAAGCTATGTTTCTGTCAGTCGTTCTGACATAGAAACTAGCAGAAAATAGCAGACCTACAAGCTCGTAGCGCGCCACTCGGTGGCGCGCTATGAGCTTGTAGATCTGCTATTTTTCAATAGCTAAAGCATAACATAATGCTAACACCAAAAGGGGTTCCCGCCCAAAATGGGATAATCAGCTCACTTCAGCCCCACTATATTCAACATGTCCTATTGTACCAGAGACGGCTCCATATTTGGAGGCGACACTGCAATCTATATGCGGTTCAAGGTTCTTTTATTTGTCCTCCGTAGGAAGCTGAAAGCTGCAGTACAAATAACACAAAGAGCAACATACAAAAACTGTGCATATATATACTGACACATGTGCATATAAGGCTGAGGTAGTCACAGTCAGACATTCATCTGTATGCTCGTTGCCTTATAGGCAAGTCTCTCTGTCCATAAACATTGTGCAACAATGCAATATGAATACAATAACTATGCAGTGCTATAGAGATCACACAACGCAGTTCAAATACAATAAACTGTGGCAATAGATACTGTACATATACAATAGAATAGAATAGGAAAACCTGAAATGCTAAAGACATTCACCAGTGACATCATCGATGGGGAATCGAAGCTAATAGAAACCGCAGGCTTTCTATTCCTGAAAAGTTGCAATGCGAAAATGGAAGCCAACGATGGCTTCCATTTTCGCATTGCAACTTTTCTCACGATAATACAAATCTAAATATATATATATATTTAAATATTGTTGTCTTGTAAAAAAACATCTGCCTAATGATGATGTCACTGGTGGACTGGTTTCTGAACTGCCCACAGCCCTCCTATGAGACTAAGAAAGAGTAGAACAAAATTGTGGTTATTTCATCATGAACATAGGACCAGTTATATGAAGATAGGTTGAAAAGTGGCCTCTTAAGGATCATTTGGTTCTACAGAAGACAAACATGTGCTGGCCCAGAAAGTATCCCCTAATTGCAGTGATTCCCAAATGTTTTCCGACTTTTAGACCCTAAAGTGAATTGTGTCTCCCACTCTCCCTCGACCCAAACGTACAAAAACATTATGAATGAATAACTCATAACCTATTTATTTATTTTATCATCATCATCCTCATACTATAATCATCATCATACTATAATCATCATCATCATCATACTATATCATCATCATACTATAATTCTGACAATGTCTGAATGTCTGTGTGTCAGAAACACCGCCGTAGCTCCTCACTGCCTGCACCAATCACTCCCACTTTTCACACAGGCATTGACCATAATAATATGGAGGTCTTAACGAAGCCCTTTTTCCAATTTAACAAATTAAAAATTAATAATGACTTTATTAATGCGAAAACGCACCCAGGGTGCATTACCCCCCGCGGCCACAAGGCGGCAAGTATTTCACAACTGGTAAGGGCTAGTTTATTTAATTGTGAAAATATCCAATCTACAAGCCCACACCACGTTGCACATTATTCTGTTCTGTGATGGAACCAAACCAAGGCAGCTTACTGTAGCTAGGGGTTTGTATTCGCTCTGTTATGGAAAATATCTGTATTTAAAAAAATAATGTTTTTCTGCTCAGAATGTTTTTCTTTATGTCTTTCTTCTTTACATCCTGACGTCTAGGTGTGTGGAATGATTGATCATCTGTGTATCCGGGAATCGTGGGTGTGTGCGTGCGTGCGTGCGTGTGCGTGCGTGTGCGTGCGTGCGTGTGTGCGTGCGTGCGTGCGTGCGTGCGTGTGCGTGCGTGCGTGCGTGCGTACAGGTGTGCACACCATCACTGCTATAGTGTCTGATGTCTCCATACCGACTCTTGTGACAAATGCGGTGCAACTGAAACGCCAGCGGATCCATTAGGGAGACGCAGGGCGCTGAATTTCTGATTGGTGAATCAGCATTTTAAGAGATAGGACAGCGGGGCTGCTGCGGGGCTGATGCCCTGCATGCATCCAAGTGAGAAATACTAAATTGACTCTCGTCTCTCTCTCTCTCTCTCTCTCTCTCTCTCTCTCTCTCTCTCTCTCTCTCTCTCTCTCTCTCTCTCTCTCCCCCTGCCGTCCTTTTCAACAAGTCTACACTCTACTAGCCTAGTAGCCAAAAAGTGAACCCGGAAATGTTGAGTACACCAAGGTTGTTACATGTTATAAATGTTTAGTATGGGTCCCCAGCATGTAGAAACTGCCGGATGCTAACTTGCATATGTTGAGCAATTTTCATAATTGGCATAATGTGTGACCATACCATTAACAACCTATAGAAGGCAAAATATTCAAAATGAAAAATGTGATGTGTCAAACTAGGGGGTTTTCATCCGGCAGTTTATACATGCTGGGGATCCATACTAAACATTTCTAACATAAAACCTTGGTGTACTCAACATGTCCGGGTTCACAATGGGGCTCTATGGGCTGGCTACTAGACTTTACAGCAGTGGTTCCCAAACTTTTTCAGGTCGAGACCCAAAAGAGAGATTAGACCTTTTTTTGCCCTGGGACCCAAACTATTGAAAATAGCAGATCTACAAGCTCACAACGCGGCGCGAAGCGACGTGTTGTGAGCTTGTAGGTCTGCTATTTTACTACTACTATACTTCTTCGACATTGTTTTATTTATTAATTCATGTAATTTATTCGATGTGTTTGTTTGTTTTAAAATGTATGTAAAAAAGTAAAACTCCTTTGAAATATATTTTTTTAAATGTAGGAAAAGAAAATGGGATTTTTACTCGAGTCGTGACCCCCCAAAAATTGGTCCAATGTATTCATCAGTCTTTGACTCTTCTATACTTCTTTGTAACATATATTCCATGTTTTCCCTATGTCTCTAGCCCGGGGCGCTCTCCCTCCTGCTATGACAATGAAATAGTCATGATGAATCATGTCTACAAGGAGCGCTTCCCCAAGGTCAGTGTGACTTACACAAACGTACACGTATATGCGTAGTGTCATTACTATAACTATTGTACACACATTACGCACGCACGCACGCACGCACGCACGCACGCACGCACACACACACTACCGACAACTATACCATGTATCCCATTAAAATCGAATCAGGAAAGCATCTGTGTCATTTTTTATTTTTGCCTTGGCTATTCAAAAATAGCAGATATAAGTGTCACTTTGTGCCACGCTGTGAGCTTGTACATCTGCTATTTTTTTCCTATGTGTTTGGGGATCCTTGGCACGAAAAAAATTGAGAGCGATTTGTGGAATCGGCCTCAGCGGTCTGTTTCTAAGACATAGTGAAACAGAGCTAACCCCACATTATTCCTCACACAACAAGACTATGCTCCCAGCACTGCAAATGGAGACGCAGCATGACTGAGTCTTTATCATCATCACAATGAGAACGATTTGCTACAGCAGACCCCGAAAATGGCACAATAAACACCGAGTACTGAGCCTTGTATACTTTCTCCCAGACAAACATGTCTCGCCAATAACAGTGGCTTGTAACTATACTGCAGTGTTCATTTAACTGACAAGAGTTCACGAAATGGAACCCAATGGAACTCTTGCCATTTCATTTGTACTGCCTTTGGAGTTATTATGGGTCCATTTGGTTCCATTTTCTTACTGTGTTGTTGTGTAAAGCAGACAGGCAAACCCTTGCAGACAAAGAGAAGGAAGGAAACATCCGCACCGTAGTTTAGAGCTTCCAGGACTTACTTCTATCTATAAATGCACCAAGTGTCTGTGCGTGCGTACAGTACGCGTGTACGTCTGTAATCCACGTAACTCGAGAACCGTTCGCCCCACCGACTTCAAATTTGACACACGCGTTCCACCCCACCACAGGGAGTCCCCAGTGCCCATTGTCGATTCCGTCGGATAGACCTGACCACCCCTATATCTCCATATATGGAGCTGGCCTGTTCTGATATCACAATTATGGTCTGACATCTGCATAGACTCCATATTTGGGCATGCCTGACAAAGAACTCCATATATGGGCATAAAACAGACACAGACATAATAACTGGGTGGGGCATCCAATGACAGAAGGCGTTTATATACATTTTACATACGTATGATGTATGTTTTCATTCTTTATAACAAAAAAGTGTGGCAGGATGGTTTCTCTCCGTCTCTCACCCTGTTGTCGTGCTCTGTGATTTGAGCTGCTGCCTATGGAAATTGTATAGCCTTTTATGGCAATAACCAATTTGTGTTTTTTCCCCCATCCAGATAGGGCTAGATAGTGCAGAGTGGATGAGATTATGGGATGTATGGGGCAGGTCATCCAAGCATGGATTAATCTGATTAATTTCACAATTGAATTAACTCAGTTAACTCACTAATTTTGACAGCCCTAATATATATATATATATATATATATAATTATATATATATATTATAAAGTAAGTCTAAGAGTTCTAAACTCGTGTTCGGATGTTTTCTTCCTTCCTCTGGATTCTCGCCTTGATGCCTTGACGTCCAGCACCTGGCCTAAATACAGGCATAAGATGTGTGCACAATCCTCTCTGTAAACACTTGCGGAACAAAAGCTCCGTACGGATACATACAGATTCCTGATAATGTCACACAGTGCACGAGTCATTCCGCAGGGCCGGTGTGCATTGCAGCACTCATATCGATCGCAAATAAACCTCATGTCAGCAGGCCTTTGTCACATGGTCTATAGCCTCGATACACAGGCTTTACATGGTCTATAACCGAAAGCACATACTTGACGACATTTTACACATTTTACACATGGCTGAAGCAACACTCCAGAAATTATTAGCGTGCTAGTGGAAAGTAACTAAGTACATTTGCTTACAGTAAGTACTTTACTCTGAGATGCTTGTACTTTACTTGAGAGTATCTCCAATTTCCAATACATTTACTTGTACTCCACTACATCTATTTGAAAACCTTAGTTGCTATAGTTACTTTTGTACTAGATTTAGATTATTATTACAAAACATACATCATCCACTTCAGCCCTATATACATTTCGTCCATTGGAAAATAGCCGATCTACAAGCTCACAATGCGTTTTGTGTTGTCCGATTCCGGCGAGCCACCCCGCGTCCGAAGCGGTTGATAAATGACAAGTTACCTTGTGGGGGTCCCTCTACTGTACCCTCTACTGTACTGTACTGTACTGACCCACGGGAACGCACCAAGGGTGCCGGCCCGATTCCGGCGAGCCGCCCTGCGTCCGAAACGGTTGAGAAATGACAGAGTTACCGTGTGGGGGTCCCTCTACTGTACCCTCTACTGTACTGTACTGTCACTGTACTGTACTGGCACACCCGAAATCACCATATATACAGTTAATATGTGCGTGTGTGTTTGTGTGTGTGTAGTGAAAAACAACCATGCTGTTTTCGTGCTCAGACACACCCACCCAGCCAGCCAGCTGGGCTCCGTAAAGGGAGTGGTTGCACCACTCAAAAAAAACTAAATTAAGTATTTGGGAAACAGTGCTCTAGTCTATACTGTAGCAAGGATTGCTATGGGAATATTTATTTATTTATCGTATTTAACACTTATTTCAACAAAAGAAATATCTCTTACAGCACTTTTAACAGGGGGGGGTGAATTACGTTATGCGATACGGAGATGGAAATCTGTAACGTGACGGGATCCTTCTGACACAGACCAAAAACATCACGGGTACAGGATCAGTCCATTAACCCCTTTTGGACTGAATTCGATTAAAAAAAAGGCTTCTAAATCCGTCAGTGGTGTGTCAACCTTTTTCATGTCAAGGACCCCCAGAATTATCTCTATTGGGCCACGGACCCCCATCTCAAAATATGTAGTTCCAGGGACCTCCCCAGAAGCCAACATTTTAGTTAAAAAACGTTTGCTCTATATTCAAAAATTCGCGCCACATTTTCACAACTTTTCAAAAATAGCAGACCTACAAGCTCGTAGCGCGCCACTCGGTGGCGCGCTATGAGCTTGTAGATCTGCTATTTTTCAATAGCTAAAGTATAACGCTTAAAACACCAACAGGGGTTCCCGCCCAAAATGGGTTAACCAACCATCTGATCCCTGTGTCTATCTATACCCCTATAGGCCACGGCGCAGATGGAGGAGAGGCTGGCGGAGTTCATCCACAGCTACACGCCGGAGAGCGTGCTGCCGCTGGGCGACGGCGTGCTCAGCTTCATCCACCACCAGATCGCCGAGCTGTCCCGCGACTGCCTGAGCAAGTCGCGCGAGGGCCTCATCACCTCCGTCTACTTCCTGGAGCTGCAGGAGAACCTGGAGAAGCTGCTGCACGAAGTGAGCGAGCCACGTGTTATTACTTGCGCAAGCAGAGCGTGCAAGTCATGTTTTCGGCCAGGTGCGATGTTTGGGGCCAGCACACGTTATGACGTCATATGCTGGCCCCAAGCTGACCGCGCAGGTGTGCTTTTGTCATGCTACGAAGCATATGTCCCATGACGTGATGAAGATATGTACAAATGTCCCTTAGAATGCACGTGATATGATGTCATACGGACATACGGAAGGAAGCTGACCGTGCAGTTATGTTTTCCGTGAATCGTGATTTAGATTATGTACCAATGCCAGGGTATAATTGGTTGACGATGATGATACGTTTCAGTGTCAATTGACCCAGCCGATTACATTATACCACCAACCTCTCAGAAAAGTAAATATACATACATATATACAGTACATGTACACATTTATGGACACATGAGCATAATGACGTGTTAAATATATGTACCAGTGCCAGGGTATAGTTGACGGTGACGTAACGATGACGTGTTCCAGTGTGACGTCAAACAAGCTTATAAGTAATTACCATCATCATTTTTCAACACTAGTGCACGCTCTGCTTGCGCACTAGTAGGCCATTTATGGCCTACTTGTGTGCAACAAGCAAGTAGGCACTCGACAGAGTGCACTTCTAGTTATTATTGGATTCACTCAGGCGGCAGTGGCTCAGGGGTAGAGTGGCTGGATGGCAACCGCAAGGTTGCCAGTTCGAACCCGGGCTCCCCCAGAGTCGGTGTCGAAGTGTCCTTGAGCAAGACACTGAACCCCTAATTGCTCCTGATGTGCTGGTTGGTGCCTTGCATGGTTTCCGCCGCCATCGGTGTATGAACGCGTATGTGAATGGGTGAATGTAATGCACAATCTATGTAAAGCGCCTTTGGATAAAGGCGCTATATAAATGCACCATTTACTCACACACCCCTCCACGTATGAAGGAATGTGATCTGCTGAAAAACACAGCGAAAAAATAACAACACACGTGCGTATGTAGGGCTGCGACTATCGATCTTTTTCTTCTCAGCGATTATTCTATTTTTCAATTCATCGGATGATCTTATTTCCCAATAACGTACTACTGTACATAGGGAGTTAAGGGGCGGTCCTTAAAGTTACTGGTGTTTCCCAAACACACACCTGTGCGCTACGTAGTACTTAACCTGTCGGGAGCTGAGCAAACGGTTGTTCCACACAACTTCCTTCAGTACAGTACATGCAGTATGCTCGCAAATGAAGTTTGGCTGTAACAAGTGCGATTGCACTTGCATTTTAATGATGAAAATGAACAAGCTTTACGTTTTTTCTCTGTCTGTCTGTCTGTCTGTCTGTCTGTCTGTCTGTCTGTCTCTCTCTCTGTCTCTCTCTCTCTCTCAGGCCCATGAGCGCTCAGAGAGTTCAGAGCTCACCTTCGTCACTGAGCTGGTGAAGAAGCTGTTCATCATCATATCTCGCCCAGCCAGGCTGCTAGAGTGCTTGGTGAGTTCCATCAGTCGTGGAAAGTAACTAAGTACATTTACTCAACTACTGTTATTAAAAAAATAATCCAGGTTGATTTGATCAATAGAATAATCAAAAATGTATTTAATTTTTGGCCCTGTTTTACCCTGTTTTTCCACCAATTTTGTCGTGCCAATTGATATCTCCGCACATGTCTGTGTTGTCACTGCTGTTGTCTCCTACTGAGCCCCCACTGGGAGGATGTAGTGCCTTCGTCCTACCCCTCCCGCCCAACATGCAGTGACAATATTATCATCTTCCGCATCCGACTTGCCTCCACTGAACACGGGCCAATTATTGTGTTCTTGTAATGTTGACGCTCGACAAAGCCGGTTCCACCACGGTGGATTTGCTCCCCGGTGGTTGGCAAGACACTTTGTTTCTATTGAGTTGCAGCCTGTTGTAGATCAGCTATTTTCAGTGCGCTCTACGCCCGTGCACAACCAAGTATAAATCGGGCACAACACACTGTCTGACACACACACACACACACACACACACACACACACACACACACACACACACGCTCCAAATGTAATCAGGGAGACACAACACAGACACGGAGGAATTAAATGGCCATTTATTGAATAAAGTGAAAAGGTTTTTCAAAGCCTTTGCCAGCCTGGCTGATTATAGTCCTCTCTTCATCTTATGAGGACACTTCTCTCCGCCCTCAAGGAGGAGGTGGAGGTATAGTGGTGGTGGTGGTGGGGGTGGAGGTTGCAGGGGTGAAATTAGATTCCGAACTCCAGCTGAGGCTGCTGCGGTGCTGGATTGAGCCGTCCTGCTCAACTTGTTATTGCTCTCAAAAAGGAGCATAAGAGTAATAAGTGGAGTTACTGTAACTCATTTCATTCCCAGCTACAATATTTTCAATTTTTATCTCTACTTTTGTTTTCTACCCCAGGAGAATGGAAGGCTAATATGTAACTGAGGCAGATATGATGATATGCTTTTTGGTTTTTTCTCTTCCAAGAAAATGGGGAATCAGAAGGTGGATGAGTGTTGATCAAATATTTTTTATTTTATTTTATTTTTATATATCATTGTCCTGTAATGTCATTCATGTCGAATGTCATGTTTTTATGTTCTGTGTGGACCCCAGGAAGATTAGCTGCTGCTATGCACCAGCTAATGGGGATCCTAATAAAACTCTAAACTCTAATATCAATCCTTTACATGGGGGCAGCAGGCACCCTTGTAAACCAGTGGTTTTCAACCCTTTTCACATCAAGGCCCATTATTTATTCAGCATTTAAAGCCATGCACGGCCCAACATTCGGTGAGATTTAGCCTCTCAGATCCAAAACAGAATATTTAGTTGTCGTTGGATAAGGTTTTGTCCACATTTCCATGCTGTATTGATGTTGGTACCATTAGGAGAGACAACAGGCAAACATTGATCAAAAGTAACAATTCTTCTACATTCTCTAATTGTGTAGACTTCTTGTAAATTTAGTAATGCAGGTGTTTAACAATAATTTAACTCTTGATAACGTAAAATGAAACCCTGAAACCCCAAATTTGTCTATAAGGGTCCATTTGGTTACCAACTCTCCATCATTTAGCTGGGGACCACCTGGAACCCACTCAATGACCACTGGTGGTCCCCAGACCAGTAAACGGACCCCTGCGGGTACCCAAACCAGGGGATTTTAGGGTATAGAATTTTCCCGTGTTGGAAAATGACAAACTACTGATGTAGTAAATAAAAGAATAATAATTGCATGTGATTCCATACAGGTGTACTGCATTATATCTGTGGAATAATATAAATCAAGATGGCAAGAGGAGAAGATGTATGTTACGATGAAACAGGGTTTGTTATTGAGGCACGAATGGTAGGAGCTTCACATTTCAGAACGGTTGCTAACAACCAGTGTTTTCAAGATCTATGCATTTATAATACCTATCCGTGCTTGTCTATAGTATGACAGCATACTGTATGGGCTGCATAACGGATGCATGCCGCACTGCACCGCACACGAAACATAGGTTGTTGGAATCTTTTGAAGCCGCGACTGAATTAGCCCATTCTGGACGGGAACCTCTTTTGGTGTTTTAAGCATTATGTTATACTTTAGCTATTGAAAAATAGCAGATCTACAAGCTCATAGCACGGCACTTTTGAGAAATTGTGAAAATCTGGTGCAAATCTTTTAATATATATTCTTTCAGAGCGAACGTTTTTAACTCAAATCTTTGCTTCTGGGTGATTCCTGGAACAACATATTTTCAGATGGGGGGTCGGTGGCCTATTACATATATTTTGGGGGTCCTTGACATGAAATGACTGACATAGAAACATGGGATTTTCATAAAACTGTAAGGATTTAGAAGGCATTTGTAGCATCGTCCTCAGGTCCAAATGGGTTAGAATCCGTCTTCTACACATACAGTAAACTACCGTGCGCTTTTCTGCTCTCTGCGGTGAAATATATGCAGGACCATTTTCCCCGAGTAAACATGTGGCAGTGAAAGATTCCTCTTCTCTCCCACACTGCTTGTCAGTCTGCACGGCCGTACATCAAGCCACTCGGGAGATGCATGCAGTTGCGTGTCCTTGCTCTGTTGATGCGTACATAACTCAAACGCTGCTCACTTAGTGGTAATAGCTTCTCTCCATACACGGGGCTGCAAGGCTTGGCTTATGCCTGAGTTTGCGCTCCCTGATTGACAGTGATGTAAAGTAAGGAAGTACATTTACTCCAAATACTGTACTTTTAGTTTTCACGGTACTTTATAGTTTACTTGAGTATTTCCATGTATTGATACGTTTCATACCTCTACTCCGCTACGTACAACGCAAAGGCAAATGCACGTTTTTCTCGGCTACATTTATAGCCTGGAAACCGCACGAATCTGTCAGAGTATAGAAATAAAAATAGCCCTGGCCAGGCAGTGATATTAACCCTTATTTCGCTGTCTTTTCATAATCGTTACCTTGTGTTTTTATTGTGCGAATAAATAAAACAAAACAAAAGTGGTTAATGATCAATACATATGACATATTATTCTGAAGTGGCTAATATTTTGAATACAGGACTTCTACAAACCCACGGCCCCCCCTCTCACGCAATAGAAGGACATTCTAATGTGTGAGGGAGGCGCGATTTTTCCATTGGAAAGTGAAATATCCCTTTAAGTACAAAAGATCACACCCGTGTGAACTGAGTGGTGCAACTGTTCACACACTACGTCACACACTAACCATAGCAACCATGCTCATCTGTACGTGGCCCCACGTACAGGTACACACATACACACATACACGGACACATACGTAGATACAGACAAAGCTGGTTATTGGAGTGGTTTGCACCACTCAAAAACAAACAAAAAAACAAAAAGATCTGAATACTTCTTCCACCACTGCTGATTGATGGACTGTCTGTCACCGGCACAGCCCTGAGCCCCGCCCCCTACTTGCCTGCTCGCCTTTCCGTTGCTATGGCGACCAGGAGGAGAGGTTGATAGGGTCAGGCAGAATGTAGACAGAGGGGACTTCACATCTTCATGTCACTTAGAGGTCTCGGACTACAACTAACTTAAGAGCCATAATTCTAGCTGTATTGAGGAATCGAGAAGCAGGCTGTTTTGAATACATAGATATTTATTCATATATATACAGTATATTAATCGGTTACCAACTTAAGCCTATTTTATACTTTGCCGCTCGTGTTGTGCAAAAATAGCCAATCTACTATTTTGGAAAGTTTTTCAAGTTTTAGAAAATGCTTGCCCATAATGACATGGCCGAGAGTGGCTCATATCAGGGGTAGAGTGGCCGGTAGAGCGCCGAATGGGAACCATGAGGTTCCCAGTTCGATCCCTGTGGGCTCCCCCAGAGTTAGTGTCAAAGTGTCCTTGAGCAATTGGTGTACAGTATGTGAATGGTTGAATGTAAGGCACAATCTACTAGCGCTTTGGATTAAAGCACTTTAATAAATGCATAATTTATGGCCAAAATAGGTATTGATTATTAATAGATTATTTTTAAATATGATCGATTAACTGTCATTTGATTACATTGATTATTTAGTCTGTGGCACCGTTACAGAGGACTAACACACAAACACATCATGCTGTTATGTGGAAGTCTGTGGACTGTACTTAGCATTCAGGTGGGTTTGCATGTCTGATTTGGTCTTAGACATGGTCGGGACTGGGAGGCAGAGCATGTTATCAGAGAGGGAAGGTTATTTCACCTCTGTATTCTCTCTCTATATATATCTCTTTCTGTCTCTTCCTCTCTCGTCTCGCTGTCTCCCTCTCCCTCTCTCTCTCGTCTCCCTCTGCCTCTCCACCCCCCCTCTCTCTCCACCCCCCTCTCCACCCCCCCCCCCCTCTCTCTCCCTCTCTCTCTCCCTCTGCCTCTCCATCTCCCCCTCTCCCCCCCCTCTCTCTCCCCCTCTGTCTGTCTGTCTCTCTCCCCCTCTCCATCTGTCTGTCTGTCTGTCTGTCTGTCTGTCTGTCTGTCTGTCTGTCTGTCTGTCTGTCTGTCTGTCTGTCTGTCTGTCTGTCTGTCTGTCTGTCTGTCTGTCTGTCTGTCTGTCTGTCTGTCTGTCTCTCTCTCTCTCTCTCTCTCTCTCTCTCTCTCTCTCTCTCTCTCTCTTTTTCTCTCTCCTTTCTCTCTCTCTCTCTCTCTCTCTCTCTCTCTCTCTCTCTCTTTTTCTCTCTCTCCCCCCCCCCCCTCTCTCTCTCCCTCTCTCTCTCGCTCTCCCTCTCCAGCCGAGCAGATACGAGAGAGAGTAAACGTGTAGGAAGAAAATGACCCTGGCTGCTTGGGGCTCTGCTTTCTAATCAAAATGTTATTCCCCACCACCTCACTAGCGACACAGCGATGAAATGGAAACCCACAGGACAGCACTAAAGGGCAGCTTCATCAGGCAGAATGATGTTTTCAGGGGATCAATTTAAAGTTATCTGTGTGTTAGCGGGGATGGTGTTTATGTGGCAACCCCATAACTATAGTGGATTAAGCCGTGCCATACCATGGTAGGGAACGCCATGAAATGTGGTTTTATGATGGAACGTGATCGGATTACGAGCCTTAAATGTACATACCTTTCTAGTTTGTCCAACCTTATTTGAATACATTTATGTCACAGCTTTATGTGAAAAATTTTATACTTTAGCTATTGAAAAATAGCAGATCTACAAGCTCGTAGCGCGCCACCAAGTGGCGCGCTACGAGCTTGTAGGTCTGCTATTTTTAAAAAATCTTAAAAATGCG
The DNA here is from genome assembly GCF_951216825.1 of Electrona antarctica. NCBI lineage: Eukaryota > Metazoa > Chordata > Actinopteri > Myctophiformes > Myctophidae > Electrona > Electrona antarctica. The sequence goes on from NC_136809.1 coordinate 48,482,108, forward strand.
GCACAAATCTTTGAATATATATTCTTTCAGAGCGAATGTTTTTTTATTTTAAGGCCTAAATGGGTTCAAAAAAGAAGAAAAAAAGAACATGATGGGTTTAGTGGGATTCCATATTGTTATGTTATGTACATTTTGCACCTACCCACAATTTGTTCATTCATTTAAACCATCCTAACTATGGAGTACACAAGTCCTGACATCACTCACTCATCCCCTGGGTCACGGAAGTCATTTCTCGATGGAAAATAACATTAGGCCATCTAAGAGTCGTCTCATATAAGAATTGAGGTCCAAAAATAAACAAATTGTCCCAGCGATGTTGTCAGGGAGGTGACTCTGTATCGTTTACGATAGTCAGTCACTCATAATTGAAACAGTCTGTTTCTGGCGAAAATACAGTTAAATCTTCTTGCCATCAGCTTCACATCCATATGAGTCAAACCGCCGTGCTCAATTGTTTATTTTTGGAACACAGTTCTTATATGCGCGCAATATTAAACACGTCTATGGGAATTCAGAAAGGGGAAAAACACCCAGCTAACCCATGCAGGTAGGAATGGGAAGTGTAAATTAGACTATTAGGAGCAGTCAGCAGCCACTGGTCAGTGCCAGGGGCTGTGTGTGTGTGTGTGCGTGTGTGTGTGTGTGTGTGCGTGCGTGCGTGCGTGCGTGCGTGCGTGCGTGCGTGCGTGCGTGCGTGCGTGCGTGCGTGCGTCCAAGGCTAATACAATGCCAGTCTGTCACACTAACATGCATGTCTTTTGATGCGGGAGGAAGCTCACATGAACATGGGGTGAACGTATACAACCTCCACACAGAAAGGCCCCAGTCGGGTTCAAAGTTCAAACCCAGGACCTTTGGTAAATGTTGCATTTATTTAGCGCTTTACATAGATTGCATAGATTACATTCACCCATTCACACACACACATTCATACACGATGGCGGAGGAAATCATGCAAGGCACCAACCTGCACATTGGGAGCAATTAGGGGTTCTTCAGAGTCTTGCTCAAGGACACTTCGGGATCGAACAGGGATCCTCGTGGTTCCCGGCCACTCTACCCCTGAACGACTGCCTCGTGGCCCCTTCTTGCTGTGAAGCGACAGCGCTAATCAGGGAACCACCATTAAAGTACATTGAAGCCAATAGACGCGTTTAGACTTTGTTTGACACACTTCAGTGCCTTGATTATCACTTGTTCCCTGCCAAGTGATTGCCCATACAATGTTATGTGAGTCAGTATGACCATTAAGGGTCGTTGTTATGTAGGTCACTGGTTCTCAAAGTAGGGTCCAGGGAACCCCAGGGGTCCTTGAGGGAGTTCCACTGGGTCCCCAGAAAAATGTATTATGAAGTGATTATTTTAAGACTTCGAAAATAGCCGATCTACAAGCTCACAATGCATCGTATCATGATGCGTTAATGCGCTTGTAGATCTTCTATTTTTATTTATTTTTTCTCTCATGGCACAAAATCAATTTGGGGTTCCTTGACATTACATTGTTTGAAGTAGATAATTGAACACCAGCCAGTAAGTCTTCATTACAATTCTGTGTAATCAACCTTTCCTTGTAACCTTTTGTTTGACCTACCAAACATTTAGCCATTCTGTAAGTTAAATGAGAGAGGGGGAAAGTTTGTTTTAGTAAGACAAATGCATTTCATCCTTCCATTCTACAGCTCTAGCTCAACCAATGCTCATTGTCTCATTGTCTTTCTTTCCTATGGCCATCCATTTGTACACTCTCAGAGTTAAATTAACTTTGATTTTACACATTGGGGTCCCAGAGATAGAAATGCCATTAAATAGGGGGCCGTAGCCTAACTGGGGTCCCTTGAAATGAAAATGGTTAGAGCCAAACTGCTAGAGCCGTAAACATATTCTCTTAAATGGGGGTCCTTGGCATATACTTTAGAATGGGGGGGTCCGCAGGCTAATGAGTATCATATTGGGGGTCCTTGACATGAAAACTGCCATAGGAGTCCCTTTGTTTCCTATGGCCAATTGGCCATGCTATAGCTGTTGAGACATGAAGCTCCACCCACGCGGAAGAATGCCACGGGGGCAAGCGTTTCCGGGAATCTGGCCGTCGTGGCATTCAGCCGTGTGGGTGGAGCTTCATTTCCATCCACCAGCTGTCTAAAAAACCAGGAAGAGACGCCTGCTCTGAGCGGAAAACTGCCGCGCCCAGACGCCTAAGTGTGGAAACAGCTTAAAGGGGTTTGTCTCATTGCCTTTGTTTCCTACGTGGCCATGCTAGGAGTTCAACCCAGAAGAGTTCTACCACCTCCTGGAGGCAGCAGAAGACCACGCCAAGGAGGGACAGCTGATGAAGACGGACATCCCTCGCTACATCATCAACCAGCTGGGACTGACCAGGGACCTACTGGAGGGTGAGGCCTAGTTCACACCTACACAACAAATGTTCGGTCCGTGTGTGATGTCTGATTGCTGTTTGATTGCTGCTCCAATTCATTTTCAATGGGAGTCACATGGTTTGACCAAACATTTTTGTTTGATGAGGGGGGAGCAATCAGCAATCAGCGATCAAACACAAATGTTTGATCAAACCATGTGACTCCCATTGGAAAAGCATTGTGGTGGCCCAAAAAAACGACCAAACATTGCTTGATTGGTGTTTGGTACGTGTGAATGAGGCCTGAGAGAGATGGAGGGAATTGGGAACACGAAATAAATACATTTGAATCACCCTATATGCTTGGTTGACCGCGGCTCTGCTAGGGGCCTGTACTTGGTCCCCTCCTTTTTCCAAAAAATAGCCAATCTACAAGAAAATGACCAAAAATACAAGGTCGCAACACACCGCATTGTGATCTGTATATTACATATTATATTTGCATATTTGCATTATATTTGCATTTCATGACATGCCCAGAATGGGGATTGTCACGAGCCATGATGGCCAAAGTATTTCTGGGGGTCCCTCCCCAGCCCAAAAGCTTGAGAACCCCTGATGTATTGGATGAGCAACCAATGCAGATTCGCCCAGACTAGACTAGACTGTCTGGCTGTGCAGTGGTGATCACTGTGTCTTTCATTAATCATCATGGCTCTAATTCACTCCCCCTCCCCACTCTAATCCATCCAGAACTGTCCATTAGGTGATGGGCTAAATGGCATGGAATGACTGTTCACAATAAAACACTGCAGTTATTTTCCTCTCAGCTCGTTGACAGCTCACGGACGTACACGCACACACGCATGCACGCACGCACGCACACACAGTTGTACTTGTTTCCCCGACGACAATGCTGATAATACCAGTTTTGTTCCTATTATTCAATGTAATGTCACGTTCAAAGCAAGCAAGATGTCTCCGCTAATTTCTCGGTTCGGCACCATCTGGTGCTTTATCCACTGAGGCTTTCAAGTGAACTCACTGCGATTGGCTAAACAACGGCGCTCTCCGAAGATAATTAATATTCGATTGTCCTGGTGCAGAACAGAAATGTAATCGGTGCATTTCAGAATAGCTGCTGTCACACCAATAAAGCTCTAGCTCACACCGAATTAAGACTTCAAGGATTTCTCAGAGAGGGAGGGCATACGAAGCAAAGCAGAGGGCAGAAGGAGGCTCGAACAATTAACAGGGGAGAAGATAGTCTCATTTCAGTCAGGACAACTCAAAAATGGACGGAATATATATTTATTGAACATAAAATGAGCAATATATTTATTATGGTTTGGCGATGAATTGGATATGCTTTTTAGGTACTCAGATCAAGCGCATCAGTCCCAACCATAGGGACTCCCCCATACCTAAACAGCAGATCCAAAACAGCAGGTGGTAGCTGGGGTGGAGGAGGGTGAGCAGCAAAAGTTTAAGCAGACAGCAGCGCAGCAGTATCAGTGTATGGAGCAGCAAACAAGCAAGCAAGATGAGCAGTGAAAACTTCCAGTTGAAATAGCCGGTATGACGATGGAATGAGTGTGTCATGTGATTGGATGAAGTAAATCAGGTGAATGATAACGTGAGTAGGCTATTAGAGACTTAGGGCTGTATTTTGCGTGTCTTAAGTACTAGGTCTTATTACTTAACTTAAGACCTGGAGGCGTGGTCAATGCTCTTTGGCCACTCAGAATAGCCAAATGGCATTGATCACGCCTCCAGGTCTTAAGTTAAGTAATAAGACCTGGTACTTAAGACACGCAAAATACAGCCCTTAAGGTCTGTTTGACGTTCATTGAGGCGGCCCAATGAACGGCCGGCAGCAACTGCCCTGAGTTTCCTGACTGAACTTGCTCTGCGCATGTCTGTGAGAGGCGCGATATGCTCATTCCTTTGTTTTTCTTTATCTGTTATTTGACATATTTGGCCCTTTGGCTGTTTTGAAATTTGAGCGGTTGTTTTTGCAAAGGTTGTTTCCGCCGGTGCAAATTAAAATCTATCTCACTGTAGCAGCTGTTGTGCTGCAAAGCATTTTATTGTGGAAAAAGTGAGAAAAATGTTTTAATCTGTTGTTTTCGCCATGTTTTCATTCCAGATCTCGTGAGCCTTGAAGGCTATGATAGCGAAGGACCACATACTCCAGAGACCGACGACTCAGCAGAGGTAACACACACACACACTCACACACACGCACGCACACACGCACACCAAAGTCAACCGATAAATAATCCACAAAACGTTCAAAAGTTCAAGCTAAAACGAGTAAACTACTTTCATTTTTAACATATTTTAACGTTTGTTTTCTTCTTTTGGTTATTTGACCAGGGAAAGGGGAAAGCCATCAAGCCACCAAGTGAAGAAGACTTCCAGACCATCAAGTTGATTAGCAATGGAGCATATGGGTAAGACATGTGGGGCTATATCTATACACCTTATCCCTAAACCGATTTGGCATTTTATGGAGTTGGAACAACAGATGTTCAGGGGGAGGAGAAACGCACCTTGGCCCTGCCCTTCAGGCCACTCTCCGCCCCCCACGTCAATCTACCTGTCCCTATTTATACCTGCCCAGTACCACCCAGAATCCTCCATGTTTCGCCCGCGTCGCTGCGTCGCACACTAGCCGCCTTCCTACAGGCTTCTCGCAATTTCGATTAATACCATTTCTTTACTTACCGTCGTCCACGGAACCAGCATTCTACGTCCTTCGTTCGTCATAACTCCCGCCGCCATATAGCCACGGCGTCCCCGTCCTCCACCCTCCAGCAACAACAACATCCTCCATCCACGGCTTCCAACTTTCGCCCCCCGTTCGCCAGCGCTCCCGTTCCCGGTTCTGTACTTCCAACGCCACCCAGGCTCACCAACACGTTTGCTGCGGACACACAGACAGACGCCTCCCGCCCCAACTTTCGAAACCGGCACACCGCCACGACACGGGACCCTCGCCGTTCAGATGACGTCTCCCACATGTCCAGAGTCACGCTGTTCGAGCCAAGCAGAATGATCCATCCGCCACACCACCGCAACAATTCACAAAGCTAAGTTTTTCATTCAACTGTCCTTCATTAAGCCACAGCGTAGCCCGAAGTTTCACAACCTGACGCAGCCTGTCACGTCATCACTCCGTGACAGCTGCAACTAGGAGCAGTTCTTGCTGAAACCACACGGGGTCGCTGAAAGCCAGCTAACGGATTGCACTTCATAGTGCATTTCCCTGCGGCCATGCCTACACGCAGCATTTCTTAATGTTAACAGATTGCACTTTCACAGTGCTTTCCCTGTAGCCAGGCTTCTTGCAGTCTTTCATTCAGGCCTCAGCCTTTCATTCAGCTTTTGTCCGTCAGATAGCCATGCTCCCCCCGTCCCCCCTCCTTCTCTCAGCTCGTACTCAGCTCGTACTCAGCGTGTACTCAGCTCGTACTCAGCTCGTACTCAGCATATACTCAGCTCGTACTCAGCATATACTCAGCTCGTACTCAGCTCGTACTCAGCATGTACTCAGCTCGTACTCAGCATATACTCAGCTCGTACTCAGCATATACTCAGCTCGTACTCAGCTCGTACTCAGCATGTACTCAGCTCGTACTCAGCTCGTACTCAGCTCGTACTCAGCATGTACTCAGCTCGTACTCAGCTCGTACTCAGCATATACTCAGCTCGTACTCAGCTCGTACTCAGCTCGTACTCAGCTCGTACTCAGCTCGTACTCAGCTCGTACTCAGCTCATACTCAGCATGTACCCAGCTCGTACTCAGCACGTACTCCCCTGCGTTGGCCCCGCCCCCCCTCTTCCCAGCCTTCCATTCAGGCCCCAGCCTTTCTTTCAGCTTCATGCAGCCAGTCAGCCAGTCACGCCCCCAGCCTCCGCCATGCTCCCAGCGCCCCTTTCAGGCCCCAGCCTTCCTTTCAACAGACGTATAGCTTGTCATGTAGACAGCACAATAATTGCTTTGCATGTAGTCATAGCATAGTACTGTATATATGCTAGTTTCCATGTATAGTGTCTTATATAGTTATGTTCTAGTTACGTTCTTAGCTTACGCATGTTTCATGATAAATGCTTTTTATACGTGACGTATGCCCTTGCTTGTTCCTGCCTAATGTAAGTTGTTCCGGATTAAGAGCGTCTGCTAAATGCCTAAATTGTTTTCAGCCATTTCATTCAGCCAGTCGGTCAGCCATTCACGCTCTCAGCCTCTCACGCAGGCCCCAGCCTTCTTTCAGCCTTTCATTTAGCCAGTCAGCCAGTCACGCCCTCAGCCGCGCCTCCCTCAGGCCCCAGCCATTCTTCCAGCCCTACCTCCTCCCTCCCCTCCACCCCTTCCCTTCCACACTTCTCCCCACCACCCCTCCCCCACATGGCACATTTCTTCCGAACAGCGCAACAGCGCAACCCTCCAAAGCTCCCCCCCTCCACCAGCACAATCCCCACAATCAGTGAAACCCCTCCAAACCCCCCCACCTCAGCGCCTGCCCCCACACCCTCACGTCCATCCTGTCCCTCTTTTCCTCCTCCGCCTCGCAGGCCGCTCCACCCCCCACCGCCCCCCCCGATCTAGGTTCTGCCCGCCTCGCCCTCCCCACTCAAACTTCCCCCGCCCCCCCATCCCTCGCCACCGGGTTGGCTGCATTGATCTAGGTTCTGCCCGCCTCGCCCCCCCTGGCTCCGCCCGCCTTCCCTCAGGTTCTGCCCGCCTGTCCCCAGGTTCTGCCCGCCTACCCCCCCTTCCTGGCCCCTCTCCACCCTACGCTGGATCTCCCCAGCGTTCACACTACGCTGGTACCCCCCAGCGTCTTTTCCGACCCCTCCTACCCCCCCCCCCCCGCCCCCCTCCTCTCTCTCGCCAGTCAGACAGCCACGCTCCCGGCCTTACATCCAGGCCCCCGTCCCCCCTCCTTCTCTCCTCACAGCCTCCGGTGATGGCTCTGCCCACCGTCCCTTCACCCCCCCCCAGCCACCCCGCCACCTCCGCCGATGGCTCCACCCAACTCCCTTCCCTTCCCTCCCGTCATCCTACCCCTCCCACCCTCCTCACCCAGTTCTTTCAGCTTGGACACACTCTGTTCTACATTTCACCTTTCGATATTGCTGTATTTAGTGCACGTTGTTGATTTTGTGTTTTGTATTCCGGCTACATTGAACAAGGTTAGGACGACGACGACGATGATGATGATGATGATGCTGATCCTGACCCCTCCTCCCGGCGCCGTACGCCCCCCCGCTCAGTTTCCCCCGGACGGCACCGCTTGCCTCCCCCGTCCCCCTCCTATCCTTCCACAGCTAGTCCGGCGGCCGCCCCACCCAACCCCCCTCCGCCCCCTCCTAAAACCCCCCGCCCCCCTCCTTCTCTCCTTCCACAGCTAGTCCGGCGGCCGCCCCGCCCAACACCCTTCCGCCCCCCCCCTAACCCCCCCCACCCCTCCCCGTCCCCCCTCCCTCTCTCCTATCCCCGTCCCCCCTCCCTCTATCCTATCCCCCCCTCCCCCGTCCCCCCTCCCTCTCTCCTATCCCCCCCTCCCCCGCCCCCCCTCTCTTTCACAGCTAATCCGGCGATGGCTCCGCCCATCGCCCCTTCACCCCTCCCCTAACCCCACCCCCACCCCTCCGTTCTCTCCCATCCCCCTCCCCACGTAGCACGTACCGGTCTGGCAGCCCGTACTCTGGTCGGGCAGCCCACTTCCCCTTAGGCCCCGCCCACCTTCCCTCGGCGCTGCCCGCTTTCCCTCAGGCTCTGCCCGCCTGCCCCTAGGCCCCGCCCACCTTCCCCCAGGCTCTGCCCGCTTTTCCTCAGGCTCTGCCAGCCTGCCCCGCCCACCTTCCCTCAGGCTCTGCCCGCCTCCCCTTAGGCCCCGCCCACCTTCCCTCGGCGCTGCCCGCCTTCCCTCAGGTTCTGCCCGCCTGCCCCCAGGCCCCGCCCACCTTCCCTCGGCGCCGCCCGCCTTCCCTCAGGCTCTGCCCGCCTGCCCCTCCCCCTCCCGGCCCGCCCTCCCGGCCCCCTCCCACCCTACGCTGGCTCTCCCCAGCGTCCCCCCCTCCCTCTCTCTCTTCACAGCTAGTCCTCCCCCTCTCTCTTCACAGCTATTCCGGTGGCCGCCCCGCCCAATTCCCCTCCGCCCCCTCCTACCCCCCTCCCATCCACCCCCTCCCCCGTCTCCCCTCCTTCTCTCTTCTCACAGCTAGTCCCGCCCCGAGAGTGCCTGCCCCAGGAGTTTCAGCTAGACCACTTCCCCCACGCTCGATCCGCCTTCCTCCCGACTCACTCCCACCCCCAGTTCTAGACCCTGCTCGTCCTTTTTTGGGGGTCCTAGAATGCCTACTACGCACAGACACGGGTTCCTCACTCAGACCCGTATCCTGCCCCAGACCCTCAATCTCCGGTCACCTTTCTCCCCCGGAACTCCTTCTCGACACTTTTCCGTAGCAGCCCTCCACCCTCCTACGTGGTCGGCTCGGACCGTCCGCCCCCTCAACTCTCCCTTCCCCAGACCTTGCCACGCCCTCCGTTTTCACTACGCCCTCCGCCCTCACTAGTCACTTTCACTAGCCACGGCCACTTCACTCCTCCGCCCCTGCAACTCTCCCTTCCCTAGACCTCGCCACGCCCTCCGCCTTCACTAGCCACTTCCGCTAGCCATGGCCACTTCACTCCTCCGCCCCTACAACTCTCCCTTCCCTAGACTTCGCCACACCCTCCGCCTTCACTAGCCACTTTCACTAGGCACGGCCACTTCGCTCCTCCGCCCCTACAACTCTCCCTTCCCTAGACCTCGCCACGCCCTCGGCCTTCACTAGCCACTTTCCTAGCCACGGCCACTCCACTCCTCATGCCTCCACGACCAGAGCTTGCTCCCCGTCAGTCCTCGGAACCCCGGTTAACAACATCCGCACCAGACGCTGCCACGACCCCCAGACCTCTTTCGCCCACGCAACCGGAACCACTGCCTCGCAGCTCGGTTCCCATCGCACACGGTCAAATCTCCAACACCCTAGCGACTCCCGCAGACAACTTCCCGCAGACAACTTCCACGCCACTCCTTCCACATCGGCGCCGCATCTACCGCCGCCAGCCGAGGCCCCCAGGACCACGCCGTCCACCTGCTTGGCAGATGGGCTTCCCAAGCCTACCAGTCCCACCCGTACGAACCTCCTCTGCCTTAGAATTAGTAGTCGCTCCCCGTTGTTCCTTTTGGGGATATCGTCCATGCGCACCGTAAGACGAACGCCTTACGACGAACGCCACACGACGAGTGCCATTCGACCACCTCCCCAAAGACTCAGGGTCGGCGACCCCCCCGGAACCTACACATCCGTATTCATTCATCCCTCCTGCATCCCTCCATTACTTCACTGTCAATAAATCACTTAAACCTACCCAATGGTGCGTTTATTCCTACCAGTGAAATGGAGTTGGAACAACAGATGTTCAGGGGGAGGAGAAACGCACCTTGGCCCTGCCCTTCAGGCCACTCTCCGCCCCCCACGTCAATCTACCTGTCCCTATTTATACCTGCCCAGTACCACCCAGAATCCTCCATGTTTCGCCCGCGTCGCTGCGTCGCACACTAGCCGCCTTCCTACAGGCTTCTCGCAACCCACCCCCACCCCTTCACCACCTATTAAACAAAACTCTCTCCTCTCCTTCTCAGGTTCTTGCGGGGGATATCGTCCATGCGCACCGTAAGACGAACGCCTTACGACGAACGCCACACGACGAGTGCCATTCGACCACCTCCCCAAAGACTCAGGGTCGGCGACCCCCCCGGAACCTACACATCCGTATTCATTCATCCCTCCTGCATCCCTCCATTACTTCACTGTCAATAAATCACTTAAACCTACCCAATGGTGCGTTTATTCCTACCAGTGAATTACTATTTTGAAAACTTTTTAAAATAGTTCAAATGGCCGATCTACAAGCTCACTACGTGTCAATGTAGAACGGCTAGTTGAACTATCTTAAAATGTCAAGTCAATGTTTCTACTGTACGTTGAAAGAAGGCAGAAGATGAAGAAGAAGTCTCCCCCCGATGCACATGGAGTCACATCATCCATCCATCCATCCATCCATCTTCAACCGCTTATCCGTAGTCGGGTCGCGGGGGCAACAGCTCCACCAGAGTGCTCCAGACTTCCCTCTCCAGAGCAACATTAGTGCCTTCCTCCCGGGGGATTCCGAGACGTTCCAAGGCCAGTGAGTCGATGTATTTCCTCCAACTGCGCCTTGGTCTGCCCCAGGGTCTCCTCCCAGTGGGACGTGCGTCGAGGACCTCCCTAGGGAGGCGCCCGAGAGGCATCCTAACCAGATGCCCGAACCACCTCAGCTGACTCCTTTCCAGGCGAAGGAGCACCGGTTCTACTCCGAGTCTCTCTCCGCTTCTTTTCACCTGACCGTGAGAAGTTTCACTGGGAGGACGTACTGCAACGTGTGCAGAGGAACACGCTGTGCCTCCCACTTCCACTCCCTGCTGGACAGGCTCTCTCCAACCAGCCATGGGGCGGCGGTGGCTCAGGGGTAGAGTGGCTGGATGGTAACCGCAAGGTTGCCAGTTCGAACCCGGGCTCCCCCAGAGTTAGCGTCGAAGTGTCCTTGAGCAAGACACTGAACCCCTAATTGCTCCTGATGTGCTGGTTGGTGCCTTGCATGGTTTCCGCCGCCGTGTGTGTGTGTGTGTGTGTGTGTGTGTGTGTGTGTGTGTGTGTGTGTGTGTGTGTGTGTGTGTGAATGGGTGAATGTAATGCACAATCTATGTAAAGCGCCTTGGATAAAGGCGCTATATAAATGCACCATTTACAGCCATTGCTAATGCAGCAATCAGAGACCCCTCTGCAAAGAATAAAGAGAAAACAGCACCCTCTTTTCCTTTGAATGTCAACAGTCTACTAATGCAGTGAACTAATGAAGGAACATGAACACGGCCAAATGGAGTCAACTTGAATTACCCCTGTGTTACCCAGATGCGCCTTCTCTCTGGTTCTTGGTCTCTACATAACCTCTTTCTATCTGCATTTTATTTCTCTCTCTCTCTCTCTCTCTCTCTCTCTCTCTCTCTCTCTCTCTCTGTCTGTATCTCTCTATCTCTCCCTCCATGCAGGGCTGTCTACTTGGTGCGGCACCGGGAGACGCGTCAGCGTTTTGCCATGAAGAAGATCAACAAGCAGAACCTGATCCTCAGGAACCAGATCCAGCAGGCGTTCGTGGAGAGGGACATCCTCACCTTCGCCGAGAACCCCTTCGTCGTCTCCATGTTCTGCTCCTTTGAGACTCGCCGGCACCTCTGCATGGTCATGGAGTATGTGGAGGGTAAGTGGTTTGAACTTTGAAGGGGATTGCTATTTGGCGGATGCCCTCCGGCTTGGACTGAGATCTTATTTTAGAGCGTTTGGTTCTCTTGATTTATTATTGTTATTTGTTTGCGGCAGTGTTGTTTTCGTCGACTAAAACCAAGACAAAAAATGTTCGTCGACTGCCTTTTTCCACTGACGAAAACTAAATGGAAACTAAATAAAAACTAAGCTATGATGACTAAAACTATGACTAAATATACTGACAATTACAAATAAAAACTAGACAAATGGACAAAAGATCCAGTCATCCAGTCATTTTACAATTAGTTGCATGCTGAAAATAGCCGATTTACAAGCTCACAACGCGTCAAGCTGCGACGCGTTGTGGGCTTGTAGATCGGCTATTTTCAGCAAGTGAAAAAAACATTCATTACGACGGCATCAATGCCCACTAAAATAAATTGCAACTGCAGATTTTGTCGACTAAAATCTTATGACATTTAGTCGACTAAAACTAGACTAACACTAAAACATTCCAGGTGACTAAAATGTGACTAAAACTAAATGAAAACTATTCAAGAGACTATGACTAGAACTAAAATCAAAATTTGCTGCCAAAAACATCACTGGTTTGCGGTATAGCTTGAGCCTTTTCGGTCTCATTTTCTTCCTTTGGTTGTAACGGATATTGTTGGATAGTCGTACTGGGTGTGCTTGGCACCCCATTCTGAAGATTCTTCTATGTATTAGGATTAGACTGAGACTTTATTTTGTGGCAACTCGAGTTTCCTGTGTCCTTGCTATAACATATTTGGCTTGTGATAAAAGTCTAAAGAACTTTAGGTAAATTATTATTATATTATCATTAATGGAATCACAACATCGTATCCCCCTTCATAACTCAGTACTTGATCACTGTTGTCGCAGGAAAATGACAAGAGATCGGTTTCACATTTTTCATCAATCACTGGTTCTCAATGTGGGGTCCGGGGACTCTCAGGGGTCCTTGGCGGGATTCCAGTGGTTCCCCAGCAATTTTTTTATTTTTTATTTAACCTTTATTTAACCAGTAAAAACCACATTGAGACTGGCCAAGAGAAGAGGCAGAATAAGTGACACAGCTCTGCCAGTAACAATAAATACACAACAAAAAACAGGATTATTGATAAATTATTGATAATTTCGAACAAAATGGACCCTTTCAGGTCTGTGACTCAGAGAGATGGAACCATGTACCCAGTTTATTGTACAAAATTAGTTCTTCATGATCTGCCTGGTTAAATACAGGCTCAAATGAAATCATATGATAATAATAATGTACATTTCTTATTTTTGTGTTTATTCTAGGGATGCAGGAATATTTTTTCCATCTTATTTCGGGGCCTTGTGAGTTGGAAGCGTGTAATGTTAAGGATTCTACTTTTGTGCTTTTTGATACAAGTGTCTTAAATATCCTTCTTGTCCTTGTTTGACCCTCAGTGTGATGGATGTCAGAGTATCAGATAAATGAATGAAATCAATAGGGTGAAATATAGGGAGCGCAATTGCTCAGACTATATCTTTGATCTTCAGAAGGTGACGGTTTGAACAACTCCTATTTCACCGAGAAAGTCAGCGTAGGAAGTCAAACCGAGTTAAATGGCCTCCTGTGGTCATAGTATTTCATGGCTGAAATAAGCTCAGTTGTTTCATCCACATCCTCTTCTCTGGTTGAACTCTATTTCCTCGAGGGCAGTTCCATGTAGCTACATGACTCCCAACTGCAGCCGCAGCTCTGCTATTAGCTGCTATAGCTTAGAGACGCACTCAGGCATGAAGGGTGCCGTTTGTAACGTACTGTATGTGACTCATTCACGATGACACCGCCAGACGTGTGTGGTGGTAGTAGCAGCCACTCACTGAGGATAACAGGCCAGAACAAACGGGAATACACATTCACAAATGCCCTGAAATTATTTTTTATCACTTACATTTTTATTAATTTTTAAACAATGACAAAAGAAAGAAAAAAAACATACAGAAAAGGAAACATACAGTACAAACAGACAAAAATCAAATAAAAATCAAATAAAATCGACATTGCGTGTTACATTACTTATGCATGTATTGTCCATTTCAACCATTTATCGTCCATTTGCTGTTCCTGTAGTCGCAAGCGATGTGTCAGTTTCTCCATAAGATATATTTCCTCTATCACCTCTTCCCATTGCCCCTGATTTGGAGGTTCTATATGGCCCCATTTCCTTGTGATAGCTTTCTTTCCTGCCGCCAATAAAATGTTCACCAGATATCTATCCTCTCCTCGTATCTTTCCCCCCATCAAGTTGCCTAAATACAACACCTCACACTTCATAGGCACCTCATATCCCAACATATTTTGTATCTGCTCATGTATCATTTTCCAAAAAACTGTGAGTCACATTTACATCTCCACAACCCCTCCAACATTGTATCCGTTGCTTTAACTGTTTGCTCTTTTTTGGTGTTATAAAAAATCTGCATAGATTTTTCCAAGAGAATTCCCTTCCCACCACTGTTTATTTGAACTATGAGAGTTACATTCAGGGTGTACTGTGTATTCCTGCTATCAAATAATGTCGCACAGAAGGACGCTTGCTGCCCAGTCTCTCCTGAAAGCAACTCAAATAACCTTAGGCTCTGACTTGGCAAAGACCAGTGTAATGTTCTTTTCAATTCTCTTCTCTCAGGAGGTGATTGTGCCACTCTATTGAAGAACATTGGCGCATTACCTGTGGAGCTCACAAGGATGTACTTTGCTGAAACTGTTCTAGCTTTGGAGTACCTGCACAACTATGGCATCGTCCACAGAGACCTCAAACCTGACAAGTACGTATTATTTGCTATCACTCTCCACCGCCCTTTAGGGCAAGGTCGCTTCTCGCCCTCAGGGTGTCTTACTGGTGGTATCACTCTGGGTTCGATGAGCATAACCAACCACATATACAGTACTTATTCGTATGACAAATTGTGAAAATCTGTGTTGTGAGCTTATATATCTGCTACTTTCCCTATTTTTGAATTAAAAAGGGAAAATAAAATAAATATTGAAATGATGTGGTAAAGAGAGGAATTAGACAGATCAGGAATATTGCGACAGACATTACATATGGTTTCTAAACCACTGTTTCCCAAACAGCGGGTCGGGACCCATTTGTAGCGTTACTTCATCTCTGAAGCCTGGAATGAGTGCACGTCTCCTTGTAGTTTTATAGTATTTTTCAGTACTTTAACATTTCCGGATTCAATTCTGTGAAGTTTCTCAGAAAGACCTCAGGTTTTAGCGTGTCTTTCATAAAACTGCCGTAGGTTTTAGAAGGCCTTATGGGTTAAAGTGCACCAGCATAATGATGTTTGGTTTAGGAATGGTATGTTGGGTAACGTGTGTAACTGTTGTGTCTGTCTTCTATCCAGTCTACTGATCACCTCCATGGGGCACATCAAGCTGACAGATTTTGGCCTGTCTAAGATGGGCCTTATGAGTCTCACCACCAACCTGTATGAGGGGCACATAGAGAAAGATGCCAGGGAGTTCCTGGACAAACAGGTAACGATCACAACATACACCAGAGTGAGTTCCACTAATCACGTTCAACCCAGATTCTGCTCAAACAAGGGTTTGCTCCTATGCCACAAATATGTGGATTGTGGAACAGTCGTAAAGGAATGTGAATCCCTACTCTCCTTCAAATCAGCTCTCAAAGAGCACTTACGGGTGGCTGCAATTCGAAATTGTGTCCTTTTTCCTCTCCACATTCGGGCAGTATTATGCGTGTCTTAAGTACCAGGTCTTATTACTTAACTTAAGACCTGGAGGCGTGATCAATGCCATTTGGCTATTCTGAGTGGCCAAACAGCATTGACCACACCTCCAGGTCTTAAGTTAAGTCATAAGACCTGGTACTTAAGACACGCATAATACTGCCCCAAATGTCTTTGTTGTCTATTCTCGCAGAATCTTCGCCTATTATGACATAATCGGTTAGTAGGGATACTAGGGTGCATGCGGTTTACATAGATTATCAAAATACAGCATCATAATGTTTCCTGTAATGGATTAGTAAATCGTCATAATGTTCATTATTCCCCTCACACACACACTCCCATTTTGCAATCACACTTTAGGATGTACGCACCGAAATTAATCTAGTCATCATAATTAATCAGGTCAACACATGTGTCCCCTCTGCCATCCAGCAGCAGGCATCTGTTTGGCTTGTTTGTAAATCCGCTCACATCTGCGGTTGAAACAGTCCATGGCTTTGCTTTCATCATCATGTGAAATAAATGTTTGATTTGGGAAGTATTTCTCATTCAGACAGGACGATGTAGCCACACCAGCAGCCAGCAGGCCCGCACGCACGCACGTCGCACTCACAGCACTTCAGTGATGATAATCAGTGAGCAGAATTTCTGATTATGGGAATAATCATCTTGGGACCCTGCATTATTTGTGAATGAAATGTAGGCATAAGGCATGAGCCTTAATGGAGCCTTTTTCTTCCGCAATGCTTCATTGCAAATTCAGAAACTCTAAAAAGATTCAACCCAGTTGAATAATTAACATTGATATGCTTCGCCTTTGTAATCACTTCTTAAACCCTATACTTAGTTGACCAGATTCACAAAGGCTATGTACGAGGCCACTCCCAGGGGCGTCAACTGGGTATGGCAAGCTATGGCAGCTGCCATACCTAGGGGGGGGGAAAGAAATAAAATGGAGGAAAACATGCCAAAAAAGAGGCAAATTACCTAACGCATGCACGCACGCTGCGCGTTGTGAACTTGCCATACCTTAGGCTTTTGCTGAAACGATGCCACTGACCACTGTTTCCGCTCAACACTGAATATCTCGAATATTCGCTCCAGAATAGAGAGGCCGTGGTTCAAGTGGTTTTAAGGAGTTACTTTTACACTACCAATATTTATATATTTACACATGCCTAATGTAGTGATGTAGCAGATTTCCTTTCCTACTTTGTCCAACCCTCTGTAGGTGTGTGGCACTCCGGAGTACATTGCCCCGGAGGTGATACTCCGTCAGGGCTACGGGAAGCCTGTGGACTGGTGGGCCATGGGCATCATCCTCTACGAGTTCCTGGTGGGCTGCGTGCCCTTCTTCGGTGACACTCCAGAAGAACTGTTTGGACAGGTCATCACAGGTTAGGAGATCTACTCAATGATAAATGTGACCAGATTTGACTGAGAGACTGCCATCGCGCAAATTCCAGCTTTTCAAAATGAGTTTATAGCACAGGCAGACTCTTCACATATTAGAGCATGTCTGAGATAAGTGTCAGAGCTGAAATCGACATGTAAATATGAAATAAATGCTTAAACATGTAGCTAGGTGTAATGTTAGAGACCACATGTTTTCTCAACTCGTTGTTTTCTGCAAGACATTACTCTATAAGCCATATCTCCAAAACTGTTGGGCCAAACTGAACAACCAATATGTCAATTTGAAGCTATGATTCCCTGCTTTCATTTAAATGAAAATTAAAAAAAAATCCAATGGCAGTCCCTCAGTCAAATTTAGTCACAAATGTTAGGGGTGTAACGATATAGTAACTGCATCGAAAAATTGCATTTCGCCAATGGGCTCTAACCTTATTAGATATAGTATATCTGGAAATGTCAACGGCGAGATTACATGGAGCGAGTGAGGAAAATGTTAACGTATGGTCTAGCATTGCAGGCTGTCCTTACACCAGGGCTTAAAGTTTTCAGTCCTGGGGACTGATTTCAGTCCTGAGGATTTCATAAGGGGTCATTTAATGAGATCAGTGCAGATTTGCAAAAAATCATTTTCAGTCTTGCTTTAAGCCCTGCCTTACACAGTGGTTGGAACTCTGCACAGCTGACATCGTTGATGTGTTTTCTTTTTCTTATTCATTTTCTTGATCCTTTGTTGTGTTCGTTTTACGTTGTGTATGTACATGTTGTATCTTGTTTCTGTTTATTTTATTTTTATTCATGAGCCGTACACATTTTTATCAATCATTTAGCTGGGAACAGGACACCCTGGAACCCCCTGGAGGACTCCTGGGGGTCCCTGGACCCCTACATTGAGAACCACTGCACTGCCCTATAGTACATTGAACTGAGAAGGGCTTCATCCTTTTCACTCTGATCCTCTGCCCTCTTTTTTTTCTATTTTCACCAGATGATATCGTTTGGCCAGATGGAGACGATGCGTTGCCTGCAGATGCTCAGGCCCTTATTTCCACTTTACTGCAGACCAACCCGCTCATGAGGCTGGGCACAGGTACAGTACTACGCCCTGGAAACACAGACACAGTTGGCAGCAATGTCCCATTTCCTTTTCCTGCCCCCACACATTGTGTGTGTTGTCACTGCTATTGATTCACCTGCCAGTGAGGAGGAGCTCCCACCGGAATGACAGAGCCTCCGTCCTACTCCAACTCCGCCCAACACTCCCTGCTGACAGGTGCTGCCCTGCCCCCCAACCACCCCTCCCCCAGCCCGTAGGAGTACCACCACCTGCAGTGACAAATATCACCCTCTCGTCCCGGCTTCCCTCCCCCGAACACGGGCCAATTGTGCTCGTAAAGAAAAACGTTCGACGAAGCCGGATGCGCCGCGGTGGATTCGAACCCCCAGCCTTCGCAGCGGTGGGCAGGCACTTTACCACTGCACCACTGCGCCACCCGAATGCCCCAGTTGTGTTATTTTTAACCACTTACACCCGGTTGTGTAGTGTAGTCCGCCGTTATATGCTATATATATAGTATGCGGTGGCAAAGTCTATACGTGCGCAGGGAGTAATTATGATATACCGTCTGAAAATAAGCTAGGCTACAGCACTGCTTACAGCCTATACTCTGTTGCCCGGGGACTCGCTGTCAGGCTTCTGAGCCTACATGTACAGTAGTACATGCCTTAGCTACTCAGCCATTGGTGCCCCAAGCTCACAATGCATTACGCCATGATGCATTGTGAGCTTGTACAGAGAGGACTGCAGTTTTCATCCAATGTTTGCCTATTTTCACCGAATGTTCACCCATTATGATATGACCAGAAAATAGGGACGCTAGGGTTCAAATGGAAAAGGACAAAAGGACAGTGGAAAGTCAATAACATATTTTTGTCTTTATTGAGACAGATCAGTGGGAAAGCATAGAGAGGGGCATAATGTATAGGAGAGAAAACTCAGGGTGAATTCAATCATAGTAGCTCCAGGGACGAATGGCACAGCCACTATTCATTCATGAATATTTCACATGTATTTATGCTATGCCCAGATTGTGTAATTATCAGCATAATATACACAGTATGAGTACACCGGTGAGACATTGAAACCGTGTGTTTTAAATGTTACTAGGGGGAGCGTTCGAGGTGAAGCAGCATCCATTCTTCAGCGAGTTGGACTGGAACAGCCTGCTGAGACAGAAGGCAGAGTTCATTCCGCACCTGGAGTCAGAAGAGGACACCAGCTACTTTGACAGTAAGTCAAGTGTGCGTGCGTGCGTGCGTTTATTTGAATTATCTTTAGAGGATAAGCCCCTTGAGATGCATCATCTCGTTTTCGAGGGGGTCCACTCCTCAGGCACAACACTTAGACAAGATGTGGTGTGTGTGTGTGTGTGTGTGTGTGTGTGTGTGTGTGTGTGTGTGTGTGTGTGTGTGTGTGTGTGTGTGTGTGTGTGTGTGTGTGTGTGTGTGTGTGTGTGTGTGTGTGTGTGTGTGTGTGTGTGTGTGTGTGTGTGTGTGTGTGTGTGTGTGTGTGTTTGTGCGTGCGTGCGTGCGTGCGTGCGTGCGTGCGTGCGTGCGTGCGGACTGCGGAGTCAGAAAACGTACTTTTCATTCAACATTGTGCCGTCCAATGTCTGGCTTTCAGAAATTACGTCATATGGCAGCCTAGTCTATGGACTTTTTCAATGTATGTTTAACGGAGTGCCCCTCACTTCACACAATTTCAATAGTGTTTAATATTCTGTCTGTCTGTCTGTCTGTCTGTCTGTCTGTCTGTCTGTCTGTCTGTCTGTCTGTCTGTCTGTCTGTCTGTCTGTCTGTCTGTCTGTCTGTCTGTCTGTCTGTGTGTGTGTGTGCGCGTGTGTGTGTGTGCAGCCCGTTCGGAGCGTTACCGCCACATCAACGTGTACGACGAGGACGACACGAACGACGACGAGCCGGAGCCAGTGGAGATCAGACAGTTCTCCTCCTGTTCTCCTCGCTTCAGTAAGGTCAGACATTTTGTCTTCCTGACACCCTCTTCTTCTTTGTGCTCGCTTGCCTCTTTGCAAGTCTGGATACAGTACGTACGTCACTCTTGCCCTTTCTCCTCTCTGCTTTTTCATCACGTTGGCAACCTGTTGTCTATGCCAGGGGTTCTCAACCCGTGGGTCGCGACCCCTCGGGGGGGTCGCCAAATTATTTTAGGGGGTCCCCAAATTATTTTCAAAAAAAAAAAAAAAAAAAAGGTTTTTGTTTTCTTTTGTAGATCTGCTATTTTTCAATAGCTAAATTATAACAATGCTTAAAACACCAAAAGGGGTTCCCGCCCAAAATGGTTTAAGGTTATTGTAGCAGTCAATTTATATTGGGGGTCGGGAGGGGGCGGGGCGGGGGTCCCGAGACATTGCCAAAGCATTTCCGGGGGTCCCCGGCCAAAAACGTTGAGAACCCCTGGTCTATGCCGCTTTTATTTGGTAATGGTTTGCCTTCTTCGCCTTATGAGTAAAGGGCAAAGCAGTCTTCACATGTCAGGTTGGACAGGACAGTAGGAAGGAAGTAAGGCCTTGTAAAAGAAATAAGAAACTAGGAATTTTCATATTTTTTTCCTTTTCGTTTAGTGAATTAATCCTACTTTTTTTTTGTTTGTCTAAAAGAAAACACTTTCCTAACAATATTTTGTGAAATCTACTGGCTGGATTGATATGATTCCATAGAAGCCATGGATGTCTTCTATGGAAGCAAGTTGCACAGTGAAAATAGTCTACTGTATCTGCAAGCTCTCATAGATAGAATATTGTCAATTTGTCTTTAATGATTGGAGCACTTCAAACTTCAAACAGTCAAACTAGCAATATGCTCAGAAGCATATTCCATAATATCTTAACAGTCTCGGGTATTTCCTAAAAGCAAAGGTTAAAGCCTCAGTCTGTGATTTGATTTCCTCAGATTGTTGACCATATGTATAGAAAACAACACAGCAGGAACAATATTACTAAAACATCCTCATTTTATAAATTGTGTTAATTGTTTAGGAACGCTAGTGTTGGAACTTTGGGAAGCTCCTCTCTGTGTGTGTGTGTGTGTGTGTGTGACTCTACTAAAGTCACACACACACTGAGAAGAGAGCTCTACTAAATTTGACGACCTCCGTGGCATTTCCTCTAGCACCACTTTTAGGCCAGAATGTCCACTCGCACACAAATTATCTCAAAATTGAATGGGTGGATTGCCCTGAAATTTGAAATTACCTTTGAATATAATAGAACATAATAGAAACATGGGTTTTTCAGAAACTGTCAGGATTTAGAAGACATTTGTAGAATCGTCCTCGTCCGGTCTAAACGGGTTAAGTGTCTTGCTCAGGGACACTTTGACGCGTCATCCCAAACCCTATACCAGGGGTTCTCAACCCCTCAGGGGGTCGCGACCCCTCAGGGGGTCGCCAAATTATTTTAGGGGGTCGCCAAATTATTTTCAAAAATAAATAAATAAAAACGAAAAGCTCGTAGCGCGCCACTCGGTGGCGCGCTATGAGCTTGTAGGTCTGCTATTTTTCAATAGCTAAATTATAACAATGCTTAAAACACCAAAAGGGGTTCCCGCCCAAAATGGTTTAAGGTTATTGTAGCAGTCAATTTATATTGGGGGTCGGGAGGGGGCGAGGCGGGGGTCCCGAGACATTGCCAAAGCATTTCCGGGGGTCCCTGGCCAAAAACGTTGAGAACCCCTGCCCTATACCACTTGTGCAAGACAACGCTGGCGCTGGATTCTTCTACGAGACGGTAGAGTCTGTTCTCCGATATGGCAGTGAATGCTGGACCCTGAAGCCAACTCTGCAGAAGGCTCTAGACGGGTGCTACACCAGAATGCTACGTGTAGTGCTCAACATCAGCAAGAGTACACATGTTACCAACAATAATCTGCCGGAATATTCAGGGTGAGCGACAAAATAGCAGCCAGGACAATGAGACTCGCAGGACACTGCCAAAGACACCAAGAGCTCCCAGCCAGCAGACTGCCAGCAGACTGCTCCCAGCCAGCAGACTGAGTACATCCACATAATTATGTGGATGTACTCAAGAAAGATGCAGGAATGCAAAGAACGAGCTGGCCGGATGTATGGAGAACCGGGATGACTGGAAGCGACGATGGAGGGCTCGTCTGAGGACGACCTAGAGAGAGGCGTTGATTGTTCACCTCCCAATGTATGAATGAATGAACCATTGTAAGCGCTTTGAGTAATAGAAAAGCGCTATAAAATGCAATCCATTATTCCTATTCTTATTCTTATTACTGTGATACAGTTCTGTGTAACACATATATTTGTGTCTTTAAGACGGTTATTGCCCTCGTTGTTTGCTCTGTCTGGAAAAGCACTTATTCATAGGAAATGAATAATGAAATGAAACCTACCCGTTCAAACATGGATGGCTGTTACAGTATGTAATCTAAATGCAATCTACCTGATCAAACATGGCTGTTATGAATGGTTAACACGATGCCAGTGCCCTACCGTAGTGGCGCTGCCAAGCGAGCAAAGCAAACACCCTAAAATCAACGTTTTATTGAGTTACAGTTGGGCCTCGAAGTCTGGAGTGTAAAATAAAAGCCATAAAGTGATTATTATGACCGCTATGAGGGCATCACTATCATTTAGGATTTTCAATTTAGGCATTTAGCAGACATATCTTTCTCCAGAGCGACTTGCAGTAAGCACGGTAAATGCATACATCAATCTAGGACGGTGGTTCTCGACCATTTTTGGCTCGGTTTTGGTCACCGCTGTAAAACATCAGGCACAGATGGACATTATCACGTGAAAAGAGGAGTTAACAGGCAATTATGGGCACTAGATTTGCCCGTAAACCTCAAGTTTAGCAGGCATACAGTATACAGTAATATACGGTAATATACAGGTGTGATGGTACAATCCGGGAGTTTACCGGAGTTTGTTGGAAAGTTTAACGGGAGTTTCCTGTAATATACACATTCGTATTCCATGCTTTTTGCGCAGTGTAATTAAGACCAGGGCAGACACAGGACCATAAGCATTGAGGGAGAAAGTTCTTATGTATTGTATTGGCTGATAGCGGTTGGCAAGAAGTAGAGTCTATACCGCTGTAAGCGCTCTGTGTGTGCATGCTATAGAACAGGGGTTCTCAACCCGTGGGTCGCGACCCCTCGGGGGGTCGCCAAATTAGTTTGGGGGGTCCCCAAATTATTTTGAAAAAAAATGTTTGTTTTTTTTGTTTTTTTTCCACGATTTAAAAAAAATAGCAGACCTACAAGCTCGTAGCGCGCCACCGAGTGGCGCGCTACGAGCTTGTAGATCTGCTATTTTTCAATAGCTAAATTATAACATAATGCTTAAAACACCAAAACGGGTTCCCGCCCAAAATGGGTTAAGGTTATTGTAGCAGTCAATTTATATTTGGGGTCGGGAGGGGGCGGGGCGGGGGTCCCGAGACATTGCCAAAGCATTTCCGGGGGTCCCCGGCCAAAAACGTTGAGAACCCCTGCTATAGAAGGACAGCCTATACTCTGTGTGCATGCTATAACAGTGGTTTTCAACCTTTTCCATATCAAGGTCCATTATTTATTCAGCAATGACAATTCTTCTACATTCTCTATTTGTGTAGACCTCTTGTACAGTAAATTAAGCAATGCAGATGTTTAACAAAACAAATTACTCTTTCATTTTACGGCCAACAGCTGTGACAACGCTGCAGGCACATGCACACATAGACTTCAAAGGGGGCTTGAGCCCCTGCCCTTTTACCTGTCTGTAAAAGGGCAGGGTCTGTACCTGCGTGGTCTCTCCAGACCACAAACACAGCATTTACTATGGTGAAAGAAATGCAAATGCCCCCCCTTTCTGCATGCCATATATAAGGCAGCATTCAGGATGATTGCCTTTTATCCGAACTCTCCCGAACTTGAACGCAGCATTTTACGTTTGAAAGAATGTGTCCCCTGTGTAGAAATCCATGTCGTACGCCGCGTCTTCCGAAAAATCGCTGATCTACAAGCTCTCAACACACCGCAGCGCGACCCGTTGAGAAGGGAATTTCATCCCCTGCCTCTCTAACATTCTCTGTGTGGTTACGCTAAGCTTTAGTCTCAGTGTGACAGCAGAACACTTGTCTCAGGCAGGCCACCAGGGGGCAGCGACAGCAGAACACTTGTCTCAGGCAGGCCACCAGGGGGCGGCAACAGCAGAACACTTGTGTGGCGCACGCCACCAGCTCCTGTCGGAAGCGTCTCTGTGTGCAGACGTACAGCAGCATGTTGACCGCCGCGTTGCTCAGGCTCAGCATGCTGCCCACGTCCGCCGCCACGTTGATCGGCACACCGTAGTCGTAGCGGTCCGGGGCGCTGTTGTGCGGTCCCGCGGTCGCGGCAGTGCGCAGCACGATCTGCGTGACCGCGCGGGTCACTGACAGCAGCACGAAGGTCATGGACACGGTGACCAGGAGCAGTGCGGACTTCCTCATCCTGGAGCGCAGCAGAGGCGTGATGATCCGGCCGTGACCTCTGGAGGTGACCCCGACGTGACCTCTGGAGGCGGTGTTCCGCACAGGCTGCACCCGGTTGTTGCTGAGAGAGATCTGCCGTAGGGTCAGCCTGTCCACAGGGGGGCGCCATGGCACTTTACTTCATGATTAACTGTTGTGCTGCGTTCAACACTGGTATATGTAAAAGTTGTAGCTTTGTATCTTTGTAGCTGAAGTTGAAACCACCTCAACTTTTTGGTAGCTTTGTAGCTGCTTTTGCAGCAGCTACGAACGTCGGATGTATCTTTGTATCTCCGCTATCTTTGTATCTCGATGTCGCTTGCTTTATTGAACATGAATGGTAGACTGTATCTTTGCATCTGCCTGCTGTGTGAACGCAGCATTACACAGATAATTGAAGGATTTTCAAACATGTTTGCGGTCATTTCATCGTCTACTCTGGCTTTTGTAAACACCCTGGACAGTTTTTAAGTTGCTTGATTCACTATTTTATCAGACAAGCCCCCTTCCTTACACAAACACATTGTAACTAAAATTGTAACATGAAAAAAAAGTTTTTGCGAATTTTCTTTCTTTTTGTTGTAGATAGGACGGTGATGTCACCGTCCACAAATCCCACCCCCTCTCCTCCCTCTCATGGGGGGTCCTTGGCATATGTTTTCAAACGGGGGTCCGCGGGCTAATTAGTGTCAATTTGGGGGTCCTTGACATGAAAAAGTTTGGGAACCACTGGCCTACAGTATAGTGACCAGATTTGACTGAGAGCCTGCCATTGTGCAACCTCCAGCTTTTCACCAGAGGAGAAAAACTGAATTTATTTATATTTTATCCAAAATGAGTTAATAGCACAGGCAGACTCTTCACATACTAGAGCATGTCTGAAATAAATATCAGAGCTGAAATCGACATATAAATATGAAATAAATGCTTAAACATGTAGCTAGGTGTAATGTTAGAGACCACAGAAGTGAACCTTTCAAGCCTGTTTTCTCAACTCGCTGTTTTCTGCAAGACATTACTCTATAAGCCATATCTCCAAAACTGGTGGGTCAAACTGAACAACCAATATGTCAATTTGAAGCTATGATTCCCTGCTTTCATATGACATGAAAAAAACGAAAATTCAAAAAAATCCAATGGCAGTCCATCAGTCAAATTTGGCCACAATTGTATTTACCTGTTGAGCAGGAGGATGATGGTGAAGGGTAGGATGTAGGCCTGTACGGTCTGGGCCCACACCAGGCCGTGGATGAAACGGTCGTAGGGTCCGTCCTGGGCGTACACGCAGCTGCTCCGGTTGTTGACAACCACGGAGACGTTGGCCCAGTAATGAGGGACGGCCAACAGGACGCTGAGCAGGAAGACGGCAGCGATGGTCCGCGCCGCACATCTGGCCGTGCACACCCTGCTCTTCATCCTCCAGTTGTGGATGGCCACGAAACGCTCTGCTGTTAAACACACACACGGGGTGCAACCATGGAGTTATACAGGTATGAACTAGAGAGCGGACAGCCCCGCCCCCCACTATTCATTTCAATGGAAGTTGCTCGCTGGTGTTAGAAGCACCCGGAAGAACGCTCTACTAACGCATTTTCTCGATTTGGACGACAACATTTGGTGTGGGTCAGGGGACCACTATCCTCGGAAACCCAGACGTTTTTATTTCCAGGGAGAAAAAAAAAAGTCTGGGACCGAGTCCAATTCGGCATACAGTAGCGCAAACGTCGATCACTCTCTGCTGATTTTCTGATCGTCTGCGCCTTTGTTAAATTGACGCACACACGTACACACACACACACTCCTCTCTCTCTCTAATTAATTTGTCTCATGTCGCACAGCTGCGTCTAGATTCTCCCGGCGGATCCTGCCGGGAGCTGCATATGCCATAGAAAGCATAGGTGGACCCCAGGCTATAGGGGACCACGGACGTGCAGAGAATGTTGTAGACTAGAGACCCGACTCCGGATACGCGTTTGCAGATGGATGGATACATTTTTCCCGCTGATTTGTTGATATATAGAAAAATTGCAAGTAATTTCAAAAGATATATATTTTTAAACCGCTTCTCGATTAATCGTAAAAGTAATCGATAGAATAACCTCTAAGAAGAAGATGGATGAGTACAGCAGCAGACCTTACGGTAATACCTGGAGGTGATGAGTATAGCAGCAGGCCTTACGGTAATACCTGTAAACGCCACCACCAGCCAGGTGGAGGTGTTGAGTATAGCAGCAGGCCTTACGGTAATACCTGTAAACGCCACCACCAGCCAGGTGGAGGTGTTGAGTATAGCAGCAGGCCTTACGGTAATACCTGTAAACGCCACCACCAGCCAGGTGGAGGTGTTGAGTATAGCAGCAGGCCTTACGGTAATACCTGTAAACGCCACCACCAGCCAGGTGGAGGTGATGAGTATAGCAGCAGGCCTTACGGTAATACCTGTAAACGCCACCACCAGCCAGGTGGAGGCGTTGGAGGCTCCGTAGTTGGCCACGTCCCGGAGGCTGCACCAGGGGACGTGGCTCCAGAAGGGCTCCGCCTGGAGGAACTTGAGGGAGAACTCCAGCACGACGATGGAGAGCAGCACGGCGGTGTCGGCCACGGCCATGGCCATCAGGTACAACCTGCTGGACCTGGAGAGCGTGCAGGTCCTCCTCCAGATGACCAGGAACGTCACCACGTTGGCTGGAACAAAGGATTTCTTTAAAAGGTCAAAGCTAGCTCTATAGACCATTATTCACACGGTGGCCATGTTGGCCATTTTGCATTGAAAAAGGAGGGTGGCAACGGCATAGACCTAGCTCGCATCCACATCAGGATGTTTTACTGCGATTAAAATGAATCCTGCTGGGGGCGCCCGCTGGCCAAGTGGTCCAGGCACATGCCACATATAGGCTCTTGCCTGACAGCGTGTCGCGTGTTCGAGTCCCGACCTTTGCTGCATGTCTCTCCCCTTCTCTCTCTCCCTCTTTCCTGTCTGTCTCTATCAATAAAGCCATAAACAAATCTTTAAAAAATGGAATCCTGCTGCATATTGTCGGAAAGTGCGCTTCGTGTGAAGGCTCATTCGAATTCTGGTGCGGATCAAACACATGCTTTTGCTTCCAGGCACACCAGAGGGCGGATTTATTTATTTGGTTTATTTATGTATGTAGGCTAGCCGCTACTTTACAAAACACACAAACGCAGCAACTAAAAAATGCAACAATGATGCAACTTCACATCCCAATCACACCGAATCTACCGGACTGCAGGTGTATTCACACACACACACACACACACACACACACACACACACACACACACACACACACACACACACCTACTCACAGGGGATCCCCACGGTAGCCAGGGTGGGGTAGAAGACCTTTTGCAGGGTGACCATCCAGTGGTTGTTGGGGCTCATCCCCTCAGCCAGCGTAGATGTGGTGGTCCTCCTCCTCCTCATCATCATCATTGAGGACCCCCCTGAAAACACGTTGCTGCATCTCAAGGGGCTTTGTCCTCTAGTGAAATTTCTAATAAATAAGTCCTCATCAATGTCTCTCAGCAATCAGCATCTAGGCAGAGTTAAGTTTCCTCCCTTTGATTTCCTCCTTTATCTTAATAAATACGCCCACTGGAGCAAACCAAGTCTCACACAGTGTTGACCAGTTGTATGCTTTTTATCTGCTGTGTGTCAAAATAAACAAGAGAGATAGAACAATATTTGGAGTTCATAAAACAACGAGATAAGGCAGTCGAGACCTACAGTAGAGGGAAAGTAGTTACAGACCCATAAATACAATGGACACACTATAGACGGCAACAAGATAAAAGCAAAGACATGAAACAACAGCTATTTAAAATAAATGAACACAAACAGATAAGCTACACCTAATCAACACCTCATTAAGATTAGTTGATCACTCAGATTAGTAATTAGGCGTTGCACTTGCGTTATTAAAAGTGCGGTTTATAGCCGGTATAAACAAACACAGAAATAGGAACACTTGTGAGCAGTGAGATGAGCTCTGAATGACGTTTCAAAGTGGTCATCATTAATGGTAGAACATAGCTGACTACATTCATAATGTGAGCCAGCAGATGGCACAGTGCCTGGGAAGAAGCTCAACAGAGAAAGAGTGTTGATTGCAAGTGGAGATTAAAACACTGTCTCTGTGTCTATTATACTGTACTTTGTACGGGCGTAACTCATGCCTCGTATGGCCAAAATCCATGGACCTTGTTTACATGTGCCTTGACTCTTGCAGAACACATCTGTCACTTTGACCAGTAAGCTACGCCTTCAGATTTTCCACCATTTTGAGCAGGTTGGAAAACGCTTAAACCTGATTTTCTTTTCTTTTTTCACACTGAGCACTATATAAACTGCAGCCAGCCAGCGGTGTTGTTGAGCAGCCTGCACCACTCGCACACCACACGGGTGTGATTTTTATACATCATCATGTCGATCCTATTTATTTAAGATTGTCAATGTCCACACAGTATATATCTCATACTGTAAGATAAATAGATGCACAGGTTTTCTCTCACGGTTTGCTACGTACATACTGTATGCATTTCATCAGAAGTGATCCTGCAGGATTGCCTGCAATGCGGGTCCTCTTGGGTAGTCTTGTGTTTCAATTTCAGTACCTTAGTCAAGGGCACTTTGACAGTGCTATGCCTGATGTATACTTGGCTGCACGCCACGCCACGCCACGCCAAAGATAGGTATTATTAATTCATTGATTCTTCCAAAACCGCCAGTGTTTTTCAGTGAAACCCTTATTTTGAAGGTCCACCGGAACCCGAGTTGTGAATCGTATGTAGGAAAACGCTGTGTGTTGTGACAGTAAGTAGCCTTGCCGAGCCATGAGGCCCATAGGGCAGGAGCCTATCTCCTGTTTCTGTAGCGTGAGGCAGCTTGATGTACAAGTACACCCCCTGGACATGACGCTAGTATGTCGCAGGGACTTACCCCCAATCCAACCCTTGATGCTGAGTGTCAAGCAGGGAGGCACTGGGTCCCATTTTTAGAGTCTTTGGTATGACCCGGCTGGGGATTGAACCCCGACCTCCCAGTCTCAGGGCGGACACTCTAACCACAAGGCCACTGAGCTGGTGACAGACAATAGTCTTTTCTTTCACCCGGGAAAAGACATTTGTGGCCGTGATCGTCGGTGCTTTGGTTATGGGCCGTTGAATAAAGCTTGTTTTGACCAAAAACCCAATCTGGATCTGATAACGTGGAGGCGGACAGCAGGCGAATGTTTCACTTCTGGTTCATTTCCTGTTGTGTCGGTTGCCTAGCAACTTAGAACCATTCATACGTTGGCGAAGAGCACAATCTAACGTAAACACCAATGAAAACATGATTCTGACGTCTGGAGGTGTCAATGTGTTAATGGGTAGAAGTGATATCTGGCCACCCAACATTACTCAACTGAAATATGCATTGCTGTTAGAATCGAACTAGCAACTTTCTTAACAATATAGCTACCCTACGTCCAATCCAACCTTCCACCTCCAGATGAAAGATGCAAAGCTTTTGACATTTCAGCGTGGCATTTTCACTTTTTAACCACGTAAACGCCTACTTTATTATTCACCAGGGTCTATACTTGGTCCCCTCCTTTTCCCCCTCTACACCAAATCTACATTTGCCGAGAAATGGGTCCTGAGTCCCAGGGCTCCATTTTCGTCACCGCTAAACCCCTTATCCCTAAACTTCTTTGCCTTGTTTTTCCATTTTGCTAAACATTTTTGAATAGTTAAAATGGCCAGTCTACAAGCTCACAATGTGTCAATGTAGATTGGCTAGTTGAACTACTCAAAAATGTTTTTCAAAATAGTAAAAAAAGGCAAAGAAGTTTAGGGATAAGGGGTTTAGCGGTGACGAAAATGGAGCCCCCAGTGTTTGGGAAACAGCGGGCTTAAAATGACCATCTTTGTTT
Source organism: Electrona antarctica (assembly GCF_951216825.1). Lineage (NCBI taxonomy): Eukaryota > Metazoa > Chordata > Actinopteri > Myctophiformes > Myctophidae > Electrona > Electrona antarctica. Next base: position 48,512,480 of record NC_136809.1, read on the forward strand.
TGGTCTGTGTCCTCCTCTCCTCTCCCGTCTCCCCCTGTAGGTGTACAGCAGTATGGAGCAGCTGTCTCAGCTGGAACAGAAAGCTCCGTCCTCTGTGAACCGAAGGGAACACAAAGGACCCAGCAGGGAGGACAAGATGGCCAAGAGGGAGAGTCTGGGAAGCCTCGGCATGAGAGATAAGAGCTGGAGGACTGGCTCACCTGAAATGTGAGCGCTCGTTATTATGTATTGAAAGGATACGGTGTCATTGGCGTGGGTGCGTGCGTGCGTGCGTGCGTGCGCGCGCGCGTGCGTGCGTGCGTGCGTGAGTGAGTTAGTGCGTTAAGGATAATTATGTGCAGCAGAGTGTTTAGAAGAGTTACCATAATGGTTTTCCTACAGCATCTCACCTCTAGAAATAAGCTGATGAGTGAGATTTCTCACTGTGAGTCAAGCCAGGTATCACACACCATTATATAATATGTCTACGGTATCTCTGCTGTTGGGGTGAAACCAGCTAACTCCAAAATGTACATTTTTCAGGAAATGAAAACAATATTTTTTACAGGAAATGAAAAAGAGAAATTAATATGGAGTTGTGTGGTTTCCTCCCGACAATGACGATGTGAGAGTATAATAGTCAAATCCAGTGAGTAAAGGCCTATTATGATTAGTAGGAGGAGAGGTACTGTATTAGCTTACATGATGGTGTGACTCTTTAGCATTCTCCTTTTGGGAAACACTGGTTCTCTTCATGGATAATGGATTATGGAAATTAGGATTTTACAGGAGCGTGCTTTAGTTTCAGGAAAATAATTTCATTAGTAACTGTAGGAGCTTTTAATGTACAGTAGTTAGAACAATGTTACTTAAACTGTACCATACATAATGCCGTAATGCACCATTCCATGGGTTAAGATTAGTTGTTGTCATCCTTGTTACTCACTAAAGAAATCTAGTTTTCAAAGGATTTCATTAAATAGCAGGGATATCATTTGGCAAGAAGCACAACAAGCTGTCCCTTGTAGAAAGCGTCTGCAGACGTCTGTGCTCTGTGATTCCTCATAAATTAATAATATGAATTATTAATAAGAAATAAAAGATGCATCGTTAAACCTTCTTATCCCCAACCCTAAATAAGCATGCCTACTGTAGGTATAGGTAGTGTTTGACAGGTTTGTATAGTGTGTATAAGGATGTTGATTCCGCTGCGCATAAGGAATGCAGACAGTTCATTGCAGAGTGCAGATCGGGTCCTTCCTCGGTGACCACAAAGACGAACATATAATGATGTACCATGGGTTTATGACTCAGGCCTCACACCCACCCACCCACCCACACTGCCTTCTATTCTTCTCCTGTCAGACCAGCATAATAAAGCAGAAACAGATACAACAGCAACCGGAACTTGCAACATGCGCTACCCAGAGAAAGAGATTAAACAGACAGTACAAAACTGTAAAAAAAAGTAAATGCTTTTTTTTACTGATCTAAGTTAGCTCATTTACTGCCAAGGACGAGTTTTACAATTTGTTTTTTTTATTAAAGGGCCACTTCACCCTTTTTGCAACCAGATCTTATTTTAATGATGTTTAAGACACGAGAAACACTTTCCTGGGGTTTTCATGTGTGAGACATACTGTACATTGGTCTCACTTCCTTCCTGGACTACATGTTATCACACCTCCACGCATCCATCCCCTCTTTTTATTAGAAATGTACACGGCCATAACTCCTCTCCTCGTGTTTTATATTGGTTACTTTTTATGTTTGGTTAAGTTTTTTGGTTCAGTATTTCTTTGTGTTGGGTATTGTCGTGCATTTTGTGTTGCATTTTTGCAAAATGCAAATTGCCACTATGCTATATTCCAGTTCATTCCACAATTGTTATTCATCACCAGTAACCTTTCATTACTATGATGACAGGTAATAGCAGTTCTTTTTTAGAAAGAAGGTATAGTCAGTGGATTAGAAAATATATAATACTGTGTTTTTAGATATTGGAAATCAGAATGATAGCATTTGATAAATGACTTTTGTTGCGCATGGCTGTGTCTACGTCGTCCCTCTCTTGTAGGAAGCGTCTGTCGTGCTCAGAGTCCCTCTACACGGAAGGGGACTCCAGCCCTCCCCTCGGAGCTCGACGCAGGTTCTCCGCCCTGATGGACACACATCGGTTCGCCTCGCCCCCGGAGGGAGACCCGGACCCGCTGTCTCGGCAGACCCCGGTGAAGGCCCGCGGGACGTCCCTGGACGGGTTCAACGTCCCCTCGCCCAGCCTGCTGGAGCAGAGGATCAGTCTGAAAGAGGCCAACGGAGTCGGTGAGCGAAGGAGGAGAGGAAGATGGGGTTGGTCGGGGCAGAGCCATCTAATAGAAGAGTTACAATATTGAGGGGGCGGAAACCGAGCGCTCGAACGCTGTTCATGCAGCCTGAACTGAGACAAGCTGGAGTTGGAAATACATCCAATACATTGTTTTCAACGAGGGCGGCACAAATAAGAGCTATTGTAAGCATGTGTGCAACATGACAACTGTTTTAAAGTATTGTACAGTAACAACTAAAGTCTCTTTAATGTTTATGTTGTACTATTACTACAAAACAATCTAAAATAAAGGGATTTAAGATCATTAAAGCTGGGCTTTTCTGCCTACTTCCGGTCCAGGACTTGTCCCAGTTGGTTGTCCCCAAGAGCCGCCATTGGACTGGCCCCATGAAGTGAACACAGTTTGCGTAACTCTGTCTATATCTAAGGCTCTGGGTCGGGGTTGGCGGGGAAGGGAGAAATGGTGGGAGTGACATAGAGTGGTTAAGGAAACGATGGAGTCAGAAAAGAGAAAGTAAACGAGAGAGAGAGAGAGAAAAGGTGGTAATAAGAGATGGAAGTGACAAAGCGTGGAAGAGAGAGAAAGCAGTGGACTGGAGGAGGTGAGAAAGCATGCCATTATTAATAGCTCATTAGAGTGCTACCGCTGAGCAAGTAGGCAGGCCACAGGTAAGGTGAGTTATTTGTAACAGTCTCAGGTTATAATGATTCAACGTGTTTTATTTCTCCACAGACAAGCCACCCAGAGCAGGGGGGGACGCAGTGGGAGCCGCCATGGCCACCACGTTGGCCCCGGGCCCTGTGGTAGGCGCCAGTCGTGACGTTGTGGCGCCTCCGCACGACACCATGATGGGATCGCGGGCCACAAACGACCTGGTCCTCCGAAGGGCGCGCCACCAGCAGCTCTCGGGAGGGGAGGGGGAAAAGCGTAACTCCAGAGCCAAGGTCATCAAGTCGGCCTCCGCCACCGCCCTGTCGGTCAGCATACCAGCAGGTACTGTATCTGGCGCTATAGTACAACACGCCTTCATGCCCAGTTGCCCACATACCTGACTAATTACCTAAAGAATAGTGAGCGACACCCACAGCCACAATACTAGAAGGAGTGACAACAACAATCTGGTACCACCCAACAAACATGGGTAAATTCTCAACACTGCCACCCAAGTGTGGAATGCCCTGACCCCTTCCCTCAACAAATGCATATCACTGGCTTCCTTTAAAAAAATATAGACATGTGATTACCTGTACATGATATGTACAGAGTGGAAGAAAAAAAGAGAAAAGTGGTGTAGTGTAGTGGTGAGACAAAGATATTTTGCTGTTATTTTTCATGTCATGTTTATGAATTGAATACATCGCAATAACTTTGGTGCTATCCTTTTGCTCCAAATGTTTGACTGTGTACTCTGTTGCTTTTTTCACATTTCCGTCTAATAAAGTATTCAATCAATCAATCAATCAATCAATCAATCAGTGTGATATTTCACTAATTTGTTGTCTCATATCTCCCCTGTCTCTCCAGTGGAGCAACATGGTGGATACTCCCCGCTCGCAAGCCCCATGTCCCCCCGCTCGCTGTCCTCCAACCCCTCGTCCCGTGACTCTTCCCCCAGTCGGGACTTCTGCCCGTCCGTCAGCGTACTGCGCTCCCCCATCACCATCCATCGCTCTGGGAAGAAATACGGATTCACCCTCAGGGCCATCAGGGTCTACATTGGAGACAGCGACATCTACAGTGTACATCACATTGTTTGGGTGAGAGGGCTATAATAATAATAATAATAATAATAATAATAATAATAATAATAATAATAATAAACTTTATTTATATATCACCTTTTTAGACGAAGTCAACATGAAGACAACATGAAATCGAACATGGATGAATCATAAATCGTAAACAACTTTAGCAACAAAGGCAACATACAAATGACACACAGTGTCCGTCATACATTTCTGCTGTTAGGGAATTAAAAAGGCTTTTCTATTAAAAAAATGGGTCTTTAATTAAGATTTAAAAATGGTTATAGAGCTAGAAAACATGAGGTCCAATGGGAGGCTGTTCCAGAGGCTTAGGGAACCTCTAGGCTAAATCAGAGGACCTCAGGCGATGAACAGGCACATGGGGTTCCAGTAAGTCAGTTAGCTAAGGTGCCAGGCCGTTTTTAAAAGTTAACAATTAGTTGGGTCATTTAAGGCAGTTCCGTGACCGTGGAGAGCAATGGTCCGTTTCTCAATGGATTATTTTGGTCAAGGAATACAAAAATCGCCGGTCGGTCTTTTTCCAAAAATCGCCGGTCTGTCTATTTTTCCAAAAATCGCCGGTCTGTCTATTTTTCCAAAAATCGCCGGTCTGTCTATTTTTCCAAAAATCCCGTACGGGCCACTCAAGGACACTTGAGTCAACACGCACAATAGCAGCACCCTGACTCTGTTTGACCAGAATGGAACAGAGCCTTCATTAGTAATAACACCTGTGAATGAAGTAGGGAAGGGCCCCCACGTTCTTTCCAAAATGGCGTGTATGCTTAGAGCCCATTCCTGTGTTGACACGCACTACAATGTTGTGCTTTATGAATCATATGAGATTTCGGATACCCGAAGAAATCTGATAACAAGCTTATTGAGTACCCGTTATCAATAAGCTTTGGGCTTATCAAGCCTGTTATCGAGCATAGCGGCCCATGACGTCATGTTTAAACAATAAAGACAAGAGGCGATCAGGAAATAAATGTAATCACCCATGCTGGCACAAACATGTCGGTCTAAAAGTGTATTGATTCCGACTGTTATAAAAGTACTGTATCTGAATGCCCTAGTAAAAGATACTGGTTCTGTTCTGAATTTATTGTCTCCCATCTTTATGGGACAAAATAATAGAAAATGCCTGACAGTGGGCTCGATAAGAACCCGTCTCGACAAGCCTGATCGATAAGGTCCTCGTTATCAATAAAACTTAACGAGCTCAATCCCTATTTATGTGTGGTGTTGAATGGCAGCATGTGGAGGACGGAGGCCCCGCCCAGGAGGCAGGGCTTTGTGCCGGTGACCTCATCACGCACGTCAACGGGGAGACTGTCCACGGCCTGGTGCACACCGAAGTCGTAGAGCTCATTCTCAAGGTAAGGAATAACATACAGCACAGTATTAGTACAGTAATAATACACACATAGTATGAGGCGACCATACATACAGTACATTATCCAATTTAGACCTGAGGACGATTCTACAAATGCCTTCTAAATCCTGATAGTTTTCTGAAAAACCCATGTTTCTATGTCAGTGGTTTTCAAGGTTTTTCATGTCAAATTATATGAATTTGGAAAATATGTTGTTCCAGGGACCTCCCAGAAGCAAAGATTTGTTGTTAAAACATTCGCTCTGAAAGAATATATATTCAAAGATTTGCGCCACATTTTCACGATTTTTCAAAAATAGCAGATCTACAAGCTCGCAGCGCGGCACTCGGTGCCGCACTACAAGCTTGTAGATCTGCTATTTTTCAATAGCTAAAGTAGAACTAGTAGTATCAGTGCATTATTGCCGTATGTTGTCTCAGTTAAATACTTCACTTTCGGAGTGTGCGCCTTATGACTCCTTTTAGGCAGTAACGGATTGAAAACAATACGTATCTTTTTTGAGTCAGTGTTTTTGCTTTTTGTGTTTGCTTTTGACAAAAGAATGGGTTATATTATAACTTCAGCATGTTCTTATTTGGAAAAACGAACTATGTTGCTTGCTCGGTGAAGGAAAAGACGTTTCTGGGAACAGACACATATACACACTGAATGTGCTATGACTGATGTCACAGACCGCCCACCGTCTTGTTATTATTATAATATAATGTATTTTGTGTTATTATTCGTGTCTCACAGAGTGGGAACAAGGTGACAGTGACCACCACGCCTTTTGAGAACACGTCCATCAAGGTGGGTCCGGCCCGCAAGGCCAGCTACAAGGGTAAGATGGCCCGGCGAAACAAGAGGACCGTAGCCAAGGACGGACAGGAGAGGTAGGATGATGTGTCCCACATTGGTATTAGTTGGCATTAGTGCAAATTATGTTATTTTTTATTAACATTGAAAGGTGTGAACAATCTCCTTTGTCTTCTTCCCATCGTCTCTCCCTTGGCAGTAAGAAGCGTAACTCCTTGTTCCGTAAAATCACAAAGCAGTCCAACTTGCTCCACACCAGCCGCAGCCTGTCCTCCCTGAACCGCTCTCTCTCCTCCAGTGAGAGCCTGCCTGGCTCGCCCACACACAGCCTGTCAGCCCGATCCCCCACACAGGGCTACCGATCCACGCCGGAGTCCTCATATCTAGGTAGGCACGGCTGGTGAAATTCCAAGGACCCCATAACTCAGAGAGTGTACAAATGGAACCAAATGGATTCGTAAGGGTCCATTTGGTGGTTGATAAATTGGCAAACAGTGCTATATTGATTGATTGATTGAAAACTTTATTGAAAATTAATTCAAAAGGATACAGACACAAGAAAGCCGTTAGGCTTGTTTCCGTTGTGGTCTTTTTGGGGAAAGGAGACATGGGGAGTAACAAAACAAAACAGACAAAAACAAAATACAATTTGTATTTTGCCCTGACCCTGTTCCTTTTGGGGAAGGGGGGCAGGAGACAAAGGCATAACAAGGAACAAAAACACAAAAAAGGTACAAAAAACCCAACCAATAACCAATAAAAATTTGATTTTTGTTGTCTTCTTTTTTTTTAACCTATTCTAATCTACAAGGTCAGTATGGATTTAAAAATGTAGGTCATGTTATCAGCCAACCATCTGTTCTCCCTGTAGGTACTTGTGCAGTAGCTGCTGATCATCTTTCTTGTGTTCTGTGCTCTCCTCCAGGTGCATCTTCCCAGAGCAGCTCCCCAGCCTCCAGCACCCCCAACTCCCCCGCCGCCTCCCAGCACATGAGGCCCAGCTCTCTCCACGGCCTTTCCCCTAAACTCCACCGCCAGTATCGCTCGGCCCGCTGCAAGTCTGCCGGCAACATCCCCCTGTCCCCGCTGGCACACACCCCCTCTCCCACCCAGGCCTCTCCTCCGCCGCTACCAGGCCATACAGTAGGGAGCTGCAACACCACCCAGACCTTCCCCGCTAAGCTCCACTCCTCACCCCCGGTGGTCCATTCCAGGCCCAAGAGCGCCGAGCCCCCTCGCTCCCCTCTGCTCAAGCGGGTCCAGTCGGCGGAGAAACTCAGCTCGCCGCTGACCCAGTCCAGTTCCACGGGGGGACTGGGGGGGCCGCTGAGGAAGCACAGCCTGGAGATGCAACACGCCGACTACCGTAAAGACGCCTTCCTCTGCGAGATGGGGCTCCAGAGCCTACTTGAGACTGAGGGGGAAAACCTGCCATCCAACCCCCCGCCGCTGCACTTCTCCCTGGCCTCCCCATCCCACTCAGCCTCCCCAGAGACTGGTGTGCTCAAACCTGTGAGGAGGCTTGGCAGGCAGGAGTCGCCACTAAGCAGGGAAGCGCTTCTGGCTGGAAGAGAACGGGAGAAGGAAAGAGAGAGGGAGAAGGAAAGGGGGAGAGAGAGGGAGAAGGAAAGGGAGAGAGAGAGGGAGAAGGAAATGGAGAGAGAGAGGGAGAAGGAAATGGAGAGAGAGAGGGAGAAAGACACAGAATATAAAGCACCAGTCGCAGAGAAATCCCCAAGTCGAGGCGGAGCCGCAGAGATCCAGTCTTCCTCACCTGGGAAAGCTCTTAGAAGTGACCCGTTGACTTCCCAGCTTGGGCAAACCTTCAGACTTCAGTCCCCGAGTAAGGACACCATGAGAACTACAACCCAGAGCACGGCCACCAAAACAACGGGCAATGTTGGTGGCCCGAAAAGACCTGACAACATCCCCCAAGTTCAAACAGTCTCCTCTCCTAAACACCAGGAACCCAAAACAGTCTGGAGTATGTTTTCTAATATGATAGATCCTCAGGACAACCTAGGAGGCAAAAATGAACCAAAGCAGGTAGGGGACAGTAAGAGTTGTACAAGTAAGACATGCCTGCCATATGGTGACCTAGGCAAAGGCACAACCCCTGTACTTGATAGAGGTACCGTACAGGGCCTGGCAATGAGCATAAACAAGTCATTTAAACCATCAGTTATGGGGGAGAGTCTGAGGAAGAGTGGTATTGTGAGCAATGATGCGAGAACTTCAGACCTCGGCTCCAAGAGCCCTAAGCTGCCGTCCAGGGTCCTTCCACCTGTTGTCCCTCCCCATGGACAGCCTCTCTCCCTCGGAAAGGTCAGGCAGGGCCTGGGGCCTGTTAACTGCTACCGAGGCACTCTGGACTGGGAGGACAAGTGTCGACTGGAAGTGGTGGAGGAGCACTCGCCTTCCCCGTCTCCATCGCCCACCGGAGTCACCCCGTCGCTCTGCGGACCCTCCCTCTGTAAGTCCCGCCCCATCTCACCCGGCGACAAGACGAGCTTTGTCACCCAGCTAACGGCTGTGGCCAAGACTGTCCTTGGGCCAATGAAACTGGGATACCAGGACGGAGCGAAGAACAAAGAGCAGCAGGCCAAGACGGCGGAGGAGAAGCAGGGTAGTTCGGCAGGAAGGGGAGAGTCTCCCTTCGGAGGCCGAGCGGTTGGCGGGCCTGCAGTCGTAACCCAAAGTCCCGTTAGCTCGATGCGAGAGAAAGCTGCCACAGGTAGTAGCCACCAGAAGATGTGACCCCATGTAGATATGGGACACAAAATTGGAAATAAAAATGCCTTTCAGGAGAACAATGCAGCATTATGTGAAGCACTTAAAAAAGAGCATGAACATTCCAAATGTATAAGAAATAAGGTACCGGTATTTATTGACTCCAAAATCAGGAGTAAAAAAACGAAATTAATACGTTCTGTAAAGGTGTGCTTATTGTTGTTTTCTAATGTAAAGTACTATTTAATAAGAAGGCACCCCATGTTATGTAAAAGTCTATATCAGATGGATGTATGGATGTGTGTGGGTGTATGTGGGAATGCGTGTCATGGTATGTATGTAATTTATGTATAATGGATACAAAACGGTCAACAAGTGCTTTACTGATCAAAACATGCTGAATACTGTGAATACCAAATCCAGTCACTCAATTTAGAATTTCAGACCCTGTCAATCAGAGGAAGCCATTTAAACCTTTCACTTACAGCCAATGATTTAAATGCAGATGATCCACTGATTCTCGACGCAATCTAGCATTCACAGTTTTCACACAACACAAAAACTGACACAGGACAAAATGTGATGGCCAACGGGTGAGTCAAATCATTGTTTATCTTCCATCCAACAGTTATCTTTCTGCGAGTTGCTTTGTCTAGCCAGCCGAGGCGTTCCGTTCGGCGAATGTCCAGCCATCGAGTAAAGTCTTACAGCCTTGTCTGTCATTCTTGGTGCATGATGACTCGGAGCGGCTGTAAGCCACCAAAATGGGTCTATTTCTGGTGGCTATTTGAAGGCCATGGCCTGTTCTGGGGTAAAGCTTGGCTGACTATGAGGCTTTGGGCTCAGCCCTTATCTCTGCCACGCAGGAGAGCCACCAGAGGCCTGCTCTCTCACTCTGCTCTCTCCTTCCTGCAGCTTTCACACACAAACAGGCACACACCCACTCACCCGGCCCGTGTACAGTGTAATAGGAGGTAGTGATGTTGGTATGCAATGATTTTGATGATTTGGTGTGCGACTGTGTGTGCGCCTGTCTGTCTGTGCGTGCGTGCGTGCGTGCGTGCGTGCGTGCGTGCGTGCGTGCGTGCGTGCGTGCGTGCGTGCGTGTATGTGTGTATGTGCGTGCGTGCATGCTAGTATGTCTGTGTGCACCATGCGTGTGCTCTTGGGATTAGCATACTCCGTCAAATCAGCGTATGGAGTTACAATAAAAAATAGACTGGAAATAAATGGACAGCATTCAGTGTCTAATAGCATTTACATATTTTTGCCACATGGAAGAAAATCCTCTGCTACTCTTATTATCACTGGCACAGCAAATACTGCTAGGATAGATAGGCCTACTTGTAAAAACTTGAGTTGTATACAGAACATAGATATTTGTCCTTGTCCTTTGAAGGCAGGCATGTGTACAGGAAACCTGTGTATTGATCTGAACCTAAAGGGGAAAGCAGGCAGTCATGGATGTAGCATAACTTGTTTATAAAAGGGCTGAGTGGATAAGATAGGGCGGTAGTCAGGTCTGTTTTAGTGCTGTTATTCTGTATCACAATAAACCTGCTAATCTGTAATCAAACTGTGTTGTTAGGCACTATACAGTGGATATAGATCATAATCATAATATATATTTTACGCTCTCATTTGTATGAACATCAGTAAACTTTTAAATTGAAATGAAAGGAAAGACAGGCCTACAGTGACTTTCACATTCATCTCAGTTCACAGTTACACTATCCAATATGCATAATCTCTTATGCAAGGCATTTACAGTTGTTGGCAGGTATGGACTGCTTGTCCATTATTGTAACCAGCCTAGTTACTGTTACTGTATGAATTAAATAGAGGGTCGTTTTGTGTGAAGATCTGCAAGGAAGTGCTCATGGAGTTTGTTATATAAGGCATGTTACACTGCCCTCTCCTGGTTCACAATTGCCTCAACATAATGCTTTGTGATCTCCAATAAGTTGGTTGGCGAGCTTCAGATAACCACAGATATATTACAGAATGGACATAAGAAATAGGCTTAGTGAATATGCATTTTTTTTCCTGATTATGCAGAATATTGCAGTAATTAATTAAATGTACTGTAGGCTACACGTGACACATGAATCATTCCTGTTATGTCTCTCCATATAGGACTGTTAATTCTACATTTCTTTGAATAGGGCATACAGTTTTATAAAGATTTTCCTTAAAAGTTCTAGTGACAAGAACACCTAGCTTATCGTAGCCGCTTGGTTTGTTGTTGTTTTTTATGTTGGTGTAAAAAAAATAATCAGGTCAGCTCAAATCAGTCGATGAAAAACAATTGTACTCAATCTTGTACAAATCTTGCACCCACTTGTATTGCAGGCATTTTACTAATCAGAGGAATCTGTCCCAGTCTAGACTTACACGTTTGTGCTTTTAGTCAGTTCTGGTTCTGACTAATGAAAAGAGTAGTGTGAGATGCACTTTATTTTAAATAGTATGTGTATGAAGTTACTTTGGAGAACTATATACGTACAGTACGGTATTCACGTACATGTATACATGGATTCTTAAAGATGAACACAAAATCCAAGCATAATTACATTCCACTTATCTGTTAACTGAAAGTGTATTTATTAGTATGATTGTATCATATGGGGCACTTTGTTTGTGATAGATGTCATTTAAAATGCAGACACCTGAAGTGCAGTATGTGTAATAAAATTCAGATATTTGATCCAAATGTTGCCATATCGTTTATTTGTGACTCCCAACAACAAAGTGTATACTCGTTTTTAGTCATTTCTAAATTCTGAATATCAAATTAAATACAAAATGGTGATCAGACAATTCAGTAATAGACCACATAGAATAGAGGAGATCCAAAACGAGAAGAAATAAACATTGAACTATACAGAACATATATTTATTTAAAGTCACATCATTGAGGTATATTATAGCAGAGTGATTATTATTATTATGCTGTGTTACAATTATGTAAAGTTCCAACAAATTAATGAAACGTATAGTGTAACATTTCAAGTACCATTTCATTTATAGGCTACGTCAGAAATTACATAACTGTCAGTCAGCGTAAAATGTTACACCTCCTGACCCCTATTGAATGCCATACATCCAATCAGATGTGCTACATCTGACGTTTAACCAATCGCGTGCTCCCGGGGGGCGGGACACAGGAAGTAAATGTCCTCTGCTTGCTTGCTGTCAAACGTAGAACCTATGCGTAGAACCAGATCAGAAGAAGAACCCGTTGATCCGCGAAAGCAGCAGCATATTTATTTACGAGTTATCATCATGTCTGTCCTCTCAATTTGAGAGCGACCAATACGACCTTTGTTGAAGAAAGCAAACCTTACAAACCGAACATCTCCTGTTGGGAATGCCCGTGCACGGCCGTTGATGAAGTCTTCGTTGACAGCTAAGCTACCAGGCTAATGTAAACTCTATGTTAGCTAACCTTATCGAGCTATGCAGACAGTGCCTTCACTGAAGATTGGATTACATTGAAGCATAAAGGACCGAAACCCGGAGATGACAGCGTGCCCTGCCAGGTACTACATGCACTAAATAACACACTGGTGAAAGTTACCTGTATATATATTGACATAAAAATGAATCAGTATTTGTTTTAGAGTGCATTGAAGTTGATGATGTGTGCTGGTTTTGCATACAGTACAGTACTCGTAGCCGTTTAATTAAAACCAGCACACAACTTTATGTACTGTCATAGTAACGTGGTCATTCCCAGAATCATAATAGATCAGCCGCCCACGCAGACTAGAGGGATATTTGTTGGCAGTGTCCACTGACATTATGAGAAGCCAAACAGACTCACGTTGCCCAACTTTATTATGGAATTGATCCCCATCGGCACTTGCCTATATAAGCATATGGCCAGACAATTCAGTAATATAGTCAGACGACCACACAGAATAGGAAAGAGGAGGTCCTAACTGAAGGGAAGAAATAACATTGAACTAAATACAGAACATAATATTGTTAAGAGGCACGTTGTACATCATTGAGGTATAACACAATTATAGCAGATTATTATGCTGTGTAAAAAAAAATGATGTATTTAAACCTCAGACATTCTTAGTGTTTCATTGTAATGCACCACCGAAGGATAATTCAGTCGCAGAGCGTGCCAAAATAGGCTATTGGTGTTTTTATAGAGACCCAAGTTGACACTGACAGAAGTAGATTAAATAGATTACATTTCAGATCACAAGTCCAGCAGTGAGCAGTTTGATACAAAAAACTAGGACATATTATAATGCCGTATCACAGCACATGCTTATATTTCTATGTTAATAGGAATTTAATTAGCAGCTTTTCATTTTATAATTATGATCGCCTGCATATATAGTTGCCTGCCTCAGATTCTGTGATAGAGGTTCACAGGCTGCTTAGCCCACTGTTGTCACATGACAAATTTGACTTTAATTGAACCGACTTCCCATTGGAGATGAAATTATAACTGTTCTAGTGTTCTTTGTTCCAGCTACACAACTCTTCACTTTTGTGCAAGTGAGAGAAAAGTCACATGTCACATGATCCTTTGTGGCGATATGTTTCTGTTTCATGTAGTGTGTAACTCATTCCTCTTTGTAAATTCACAGAGTAATGAAATCGCTATTGTGTAACTCATTCCTCTTTGTAAATTCACTGAGTAATGAAATCGCTGTACACTTCGTCTTCACTGTTTTCAAACGTTAGGAATGCAAGTGTGCGGAATCTGCAAATGCATACCATGTGATGTGACTGTTTCATGGAATATGCACATCTAAAGTGCTGTCAGATTATAGTCTCTTCCCCCCCCCCCCACCCCCTCTATGAAATACCCTTGGACACTCCCACACTAGTTATTCTGTCACTTATAAGTCACTAAGTCAGTAAACAGCAAACTGTTTGAGGATAAACAGAAATAGAATGGAGCTTTTGCACAATATTGAATCGGCATAACCGTGGGCAAGAAGAAGCAGGTTTTATTTTTGAATTTATTATTTTATATTATTTTATATCTAACTGATTTTCACAATCAAGTAAATCTATTAGTCTGATTAATCCCTATTCTACACTTCGTCTAACAGCGTCACAGAGAAATAGCAAAAGTAGCAGACCTACAAGCTCACAGCGAATTGCGGTGCAACACATAGAAAAAAAAAAAAAAAAAAAACATGTACAATACTACAACATAGTCACAGCCATGTAAAATACTATAGTGCCCCATGCACGTCCTTGCACAGACACCTACTTAGCTGGGACACCTGATGACCTATGTTACTACTATAGAGTATAGACACATGCACTCTTCCGTGCTTGACACCAAAATACAGCATTGTCTTGAATGGAAAATGTCCTGTCTGTGACCTGAAAACAAATATGTTACCCCTGTATGTCACAATTGTTAGTTTATTACACACAATTCTTTGAGGAAATCACAATTATTTGAGATAATCGCAATTATTCTTGCGTAATCGTCAATCGTTTTCATGTTAAAAAATGTCCATACATTTTCAAACATTTTCCAGAAATAGCAGAGGCGTGTTGTGAGCTTGTAGATCTGCCATTTCTGTAAATATTACATTTATATATTAAATGTGTCAGTGATTTATTTGTATATTTGAGTTATTTGTCATATCGGCCCTGTGCAATTTGTGATTCCGAAGCCTACAAGGCAAACAGAAACACAAATTGTAATGCTCCAATTGCTGTTCAACACAATTAAATCGTTAATCACAGTTAATTGAGTGACAATTAATCGTCAACTTAAATTTGTAATGGTGACAGCCCTACCTGTCTGTGACCTGACAAACAAACAAATATGTTACCGTCGCTCCCCCCTTCAACTCAGCTGTTCAGTGCAATGAGGACTGCGTCTCAGCTCTAAGAGCAAGGAGCCATGAATTCCATCTCTCCCAGTGCGGCTCAGTACGTTGGGGGAGTGGTGATGCAGGATGAGCTGCTGGAGACCAGGAGGCACCAGGCCCCGGAGCGGCAGGGCAGACTGTTTGGCCTCGGTCAAGGCCAGAGTCCAGACGCCAACAACAGAGATGCAACCGGGGAGCCGGACGAAGTGGACAAGCTGAAAGCCAAGCTGATGTCGGCGTGGAACAATGTCAAATATGGTTGGTTGTTGTGTGATTCTCTGTAGGGAACGGTGTGTTTGTGCATGATGTGTCCATTCATGTGTGTTAGACAAATGTTTTGCCTTTTGTGAAACACCTTTTCAAAACACAACAATTACATTAAAGAAAGAAAAGCAGGTGCGCTTCCTCTGGAGTGTTCTCAATAAATGAGAAATTGCATCTGAGCCGCATATTCCACTTTGGTGGTATTTGATTTACAACAATTATTGCTTAAGTCAGTTTCCATGCTTGCCATCTTTTGGAATTATTCTCTCCAACTGCTCTTTTCCCTGCTTCTTCCCTCTCTCTCTTCCTCAGGCTGGTCGGTCAAGACTAAGACCTCCTTCAATAAGACTTCTCCAGTCACAATCTTGGGACACACCTATCTGCTCAACAGTGAAGGTAAGATGGGCACTAAAGTTCTCAAACTCTGCCCGAACCCGACCTGGCCCGATTGGTACCGACCCGACGTTATCGGGCCGAGCCGGGCCCGAAAGTTATGCTAATTAGTCGGGCTGGGCCGAGCCTCGGGCTCGGTGATTTTCTGTGATTTTTTTTCCCTTTTTTTTAAGAGTGTTATTAAAAAAATAACAGTTCTGTTATTTGTGTAATGTGATTGTAATGTGTATACATGTATGTATTTATTATGAAGAGGGCTGCGCTAGGCGATTCACAGGAGGAGGACTGGAGGCGGGGGCGCATCGCACTGGCATTTCAGACTCTGAGGTTAAAGTGTTTCGTCAAACCACGTGGTTTACCTCTGGTTTGCGCATCAAACGATCAAGCTTCTAACCAGTTAACTTGCCAAGTTGCCATATGCTTAAATGTTTTATAAGATCAATCGGATCACACGATAGCTGAAGCGCCAGGATTTCGTCACGTTGCACTGAGGACTGAGCTATCTCGTTGTTAACCCAGCTGGCTGCGATGAATAAAACCTAATCATTAATTAACGTCACCAAAGTGATCCATGGTGATATAACTTAAACGCTACCCATAACAAGCAACTTCACTTCAGAGGAAACTAAAGGGAGGGAGCTGCAGCTGCTATTTACGCACCAGTCACCACCACCACTGTCTGGAATTAGAATAATGGAAATGAAACTTGAGTTACATACATCCTTTATTTCGATAAGTCCGTTGATCTCCGTTCTCACTTTCACACTGTGGCGTTTATTTTTCTTTCTTTTTTTTTGCCGGGCTTTTGTCGGGCTTCGGGCTTAACATTATGGTTATTTTTAGGGTCGGGCCGACCCAGTTAGGGTAGGGCCGGGCCTCAATTTTTGGGCCCGTTGAGAACTTTAATGGGCAAGTAAGTAAATACATTTTATTTGTATAGCAGGGTCACAGCCTTTATAGCTTTCACTCCCACAACAGCCAACCCCCCAACATAGCCCCAAGGAATGGGACAGTAACAAAGTAAAACAAACAGCCCCACAGGGGTGTGACAGATGAGATAACATCAGAGTGCAATTTTAGGAGATACTCTTATAAAGGGGTATTATTAAATGTTTGTATCTAAATTTCTACAACACCGGGCCTCAATTTTTGGGCCCGTTGAGAACTTTAATGGACAAGTACATTTTATTTGTATAGCACTTCTCACAGAGAAAACTCACAAAGTGCTTTACATGCAGGAAATAGAAAACAATAACAAGCAGAATAAAAACAGAATAGTACAGAGCAAAGACAAAGGTGTTGATAGATATGGAGCTCATGTTGACATTATGTTTTAAAAGGGAAACTCGCTCTTTACATTTCTGTTTTTCTTCTCTTAATTCATTCCTTTATCTCTCTCTCTCTCTCTCTCTTTCTCTTTCTCTCTCTCAGATGAGGTGGAGCGTTTCCGTCTGACATTTGTCTCCAGGTTGTGGATGACTTACAGGAGAGAGTTTCCTCAGCTGGAGGGTTCCAGCTTGACCACGGACTGTGGCTGGGGCTGCATGCTACGCAGTGGGCAGATGCTGCTGGCACAGGGCCTGCTGGTCCATTTCATGCCCACAGGTTTGTCTCTCTCTACCATACACTCACAGTTTGTGAAACTGAAAATCTGGTAGGGCAAATACTAAAAACAATAGTGCTACACGAGTGGAATGTCATTACTATATTAGTAATTGTTTTGTTGCGTAGCACACAGCACTCATTGAAAACAAATCACTGCGTGCAAACCTCACCCATCCGTCCAGTCGCCCACATCACTTAATGCAAACAAGTCATTAAAGTGAAAACATTCCCATGAATAGTCTCGAGACTGATACGCAACAAGCTGACCTCATTGTACCTTTTCTTGTCGGACTCGTTCTTTCATTCTCTACTCCCTCGGTTTGTCCCTTGTTCTTCTGCTGGCGCAAGCCTGCCAGCTCAGCTGTCTTTATTTGTCTATTGTTCCTCTGGATAGTTGGCCCTGCCTCTTTCCTTTTTTTTTTGGATTTTGCCTTTATTGATAGGGTACAGTAATCTTTGGACAGGAAAGAGGGAGAGAGATGGGGGGGGGGGGGGGGGATTACATGCGGCAAAGGCAGACGGGCTCGGGACTCGAACCCGCGACACGCCGTCAGGCTGGATTACCGGCCTAGGTGCCTGGACCCAGAGCCCTGCCTCTTACTACTCTGTTTTCCACTGCTGTTTGACCAATGTCTTTCTCATTCTGTCTGGCCCAGTTTATTTTTTTAAGCAGCTGTTTTTTTTTCTTTCTTTTTTTAATGTTCTCTAGATTGGGCTTGGCCAGACGCACAGCAACTGGCCGATGTGGACTTTGAGGTGTTTCGACCTCGCTCCCCAGCCCGTGCCGGGGGGGTTCCTATACCCTCCTTTGGCTCCCCTCGAGGTCCCAGAAACCCCCAGAAGTCCCTGGCAGGCGAGCAAGCACCCAACTCTACCCAAAAGAAGAGACCAGAGTCTGTGAGGGACAGGCAGGCAGAGCCCATCCATCGCAGGCTGGTGACCTGGTTTGGGGACCAGCACCAGCAACCCTTTGGGGTTCACCAGCTGGTGGAGCTTGGCAAGAGTTCAGGAAAGAAAGCAGGAGACTGGTACGGCCCATCTGTAGTAGCACATATACTAAGGTAAGCACTGATGCTTTACTAGATTCTGGAAATGGTTTACAAATGATTTACACTTGATGGTAACCATTAAAAGGGAGTTAAAATAGATGAAACGCACACCTATATTGATGACGTGCCGGAGTCTGATTTACCTCCCTCTCTCGCAGTGTCTCTTCAGCGTCAACTCGATTCTATATTCGTTATGGTTTATCTAGACTAGAGGTTATAATCTGTAGTTCCTGTGCCCATTCTCATTCTGGTAAAATCATATGCTTATTACATGTATATTTATATATGTATGAACAATGAGTATTGAAAAGGTTTCTGTGCCAAGAGGAGAGCAAACATAGGAATAAAGAATGTAGCATACACAATGTTTATACTGTCCTGGTCCTCTTGTGTTTGTAGGAAAGCAGTGGCCAAAGCCTCGACGGATGTCCCCAATCTGGCTGTTTATGTGGCTCAGGATTGTACTGGTGAGTTTGACATTTTGAGTTTGACAACTGATCTTGATTATGCTCCCATTGTGTAATGTGTGTGTCAGTGAATTTGATATGCTAGCATAGCATTGTATGTGAGCATATCAAACGTAATAATGAGTGTGTATAATTTCGCGTAACGTAATGTAGACGCTCATGACTTCTGATGCGCAGTCAGTGGTGAGTTAGCAGCCTCTGAATTTGTGCCGCAGTATAAGTATGTGTTCTGCGTGCGTCTCACATGATAAGTTACTCAGTAAGTCTCTGATGTATGTCTTTGCCGTGAAGCAAGCCGCCCTTGGGGCATCCTTATTGTGTATGTGTGTGTGTGTGTGTATGTGTGTGGTTGTGCACTCCAGTGTACAAAGAGGATGTGGTACGCCTTTGTGACCTTTCTCTGAACCAGAATGTCCCTGAGCTGCCCGGTCAGTCTTGGAAGTCGGTCATTATCCTGGTACCTGTGCGACTGGGCGGAGAAACACTCAACCCCACCTACATCGAATGTGTCAAGGTTGGCATGCCCTTTCACATACACAACAGTACATAAACACTCATTCATTTATTTTGACACGTCATCTATGTTTTTGTCTTTTACCCACTGCACAAAAGAAAAATCAAGTTTGTTGAAGTTAGAAGTTGAAGTGAAGACACTTATAATTGCTATGGATCCACTGTATAACAAACGTGACAGGACACCCAGTGTGTGATAGGGAGCAATGATATCTCTGCTGTCGGGAGGAAACCACCTAACTCCAACATGTTCATCTTTCAGGAAATGAAAAATATCACATTTTCAGGAAATTAACTTTATTGTATAGTGTGTGTAATCTTGCACACTACTAGGCATTAGGCAGCATCATATTTATCGTGAGCACATATTTAATATAACAAACTCTGTAAGCTTTATTCTGTTAACACATTTTATGCCCAAGACGTCCACAGACGTTCTATGAATTACCGCATGTAGTGCCCAGGACGTCTTGGTAAAAATAAAAAATAAAAGTAGGCACCCTGGGTCTCCATTTTAAAAGATTAAAAGGGCACATAATGTGTTAATTGCGTTGCAATCGGCCCTTCAGACTTTGGGATAAGTGACCCTGGGCCGCCAGGCTATCCAATTACATTACATTAACACTTCAGTCCCTTAGACTGATGGGACGTACTGTACTGGAACTAGCTAATTGCAGACATGCCAGTTTGCCGGTACAGGCCAACATCAAACTGTAATACATTCATGAATGTGACACTATATCCCAAAACCCAAATTATTACAAGACTCGTAAATTTGTCCACACACATTCTTTTGCTCCTTTTTGCAGAGTTTAAAGTGCTAATAACACTCTGCAAAGCTTGCACCAAGATGGATACAATTCTAATGCGGTCTTGAGATGTGATCAGGACATGACCGGGAGGAAGACAGTAGATATGATGTACAACTGGTGATCATATCTTTCATGGCTGCAGATAGTAATTTAACTGCATGCAGTACATCGCTATTATTATTAGGACATGCCCCCTGGCCTGGCAGAGAATTGCATTCTACTGAGCGCACATTTCTAGTTACATTTATTCATCTGGTGATGGGTAATCTAAGATTGGATTACTAGTAATCTAGTATTCTTCGCTGTTCCACCTCTGAATGATAATCTCTATATATTCCACTCCAGAACATCCTCAATTTGGAATGCTGTATTGGAATCATTGGAGGCAAACCCAAACATTCACTGTATTTCATTGGCTTTCAAGGTAAGTAGTTTTATTATTATTATTATTTTTCTTTCTTTTTGTTATTATTTAAAAAGAAAGATGTTCTCGGCACATAAGAGTCTTTATAGTAGATAAGTGACCGCTTGATCTTATATATTTTGAGTAGAGTAGATTTTTTTTAAATGGGGCTTTCATTTCATTTTGCACATATTAGTGTATCACAGACAGTACAATACAAATTATATCGGCAAATAATAATGAATTTATACATTTGTCTGGGTGTATCAGACACACCCATCCTAAAGGGCTGAAGTGGTTAATGGTTCCCTATCGCAGCCTAAATTTGACGCCTGGGCTCAACAAATGCTTTGTTTGTCCTCACCATTCCATTCCTACAACCTCCAATGAAGCTTTCCACGTCGTAGTGGTAGTGGTTTCTAATCATTGGGTGCTAATTGTGTCTTTCTGTTTGTTACTGTAGATGAGCAGCTACTCTATCTGGACCCTCACTACTGTCAGCCTGTGGTTGATGCTTCGCAAGTCAACTTTCCACTGGAGGTTAGTGTCTCTCTGTCTGTCTCTCTCTCTCTCTCTCTCTGTCGTTGAGTTGATCTCTTCTTCTCTCTCCGGTGCTGTCGCATATTTAAGTGTGATAGCCTGTGTGACTTATTGGTTATCCATCTTTTACTTTCTCTAATTCAACCTAAAACATGAACCATGGTTGAAAAAAACTAAAGTTGTCCTTTAATTTAAGGTTTCAACACCTTTTAAAAACAATGAAAATAGCAATGCATTGTGATGTAGATCAGCTATTTTTGCTGGCCTAAGTGGTTAAAGATCTCTCTCTCTCTCCCCTCTAGTCATTCCACTGTAGCTCACCCAGAAAGATGCCCTTCTGTCGTATGGATCCAAGCTGCACCATTGGCTTCTATGCCAAGAGTCAGAAGGACTTTGAGTCTCTCTGCTCTGCTGTCAGTGTGGTGAGTGTTTAGTCTCCTAGTGCCTCATAGAACGTATTCACCCCTTGGACTTAATCCACATTGTATTTGCATACAACTTTTGCATTTAATGACTCCTCTTTCCTGCTTCAATCATATCAAGATTAGTTTAACGATCATAATTTTCACACATTTTGTTGCCACACATCCTCTATACACATTTAGTATAGAGGATGAAATGAAAGATTTAAAATAATTACATTTTCATGATAATCTATGAAGTAATTTTAAGTAACAGTAATATAAGAATCTTTATTTGTATAGCACCATTCATAACAGTGTTACTATGTCCTTACAAGTAGAATCTAGTGAGATATTCTGGCGAATGTAAGCCAGTCCATGTATGAATACAGCTGTGCTTTGAGATTTTGGCTCGCCCATTGGTGAGAAAATGTTTGAAAACCATTGCAACAGCTAAATGCATTTTCAGTATCTGTAACGGTCTGTGTGGCATAGAGACTGACACTCGTCTCATTCCACTCCCACAGAAAAATAATAATAAACCCCATCCCGTCTCATTAGGAAAGGCAATGTATTTTGTGTTCTTTTTAGATTACCGTGTTTCCTGCAGTTTAAATTCAAAATATATGGTACCAGGAACAGTTCATCTGAGGTAATATAATGAGGCTAATTGATGTCATTCCCTTTCTCGCTCCTGCCAATCAGCCTAATTAATTGGACACTGGGAAGGCTGCTGCATCAGACGCTCTCCCTGTGCAGCCGACACCAAGGCGCGCCTCCCTCACAATAAATACTGTTTAATCATTTACCGGATATACTGTAGTTTGGTTTTGTACGCGCTAACCCACTTACCTCTGCTCATGTCTTTTAGGAATGCTTGTTTTGGTCCTCTTACTAAAGCTAAAGGAAAGATTGTGTACATGGATCATATTGTAAGCAGTCTGCATGCTACCACTACTAGTTCTGAAATTGAAACAAGAACGACTTGGCCATAATAACTGCCAGGTGCAGCAAGCTCTCGTTTATGAACATCTACAATCAGTTTGTGCTGCGGCGGCAGCCTCTGCCTCACCACAGCTCACAGCTTCACGTTGCGGCGTTCAAGAGTATGCAGCCAATACGGCCTCACGTTGCGGCGTTCAGAGTATGGGTTTTATGCCGTTCAGACTATGGGTTTTATGGGTACGTCTCCCATTGGCTTAGCGGCAGCCAATCATGAAAAAGTGTCTACTAAGGTCGTCTTTACGGTCGCTAATAGAGATGTAGAAAATGTAGTCCAGACGCTTTTCAAGCTCTTGGCAAAAAGAAAGTCCATACCCTGCCAGTGTGCAGACTTTATTTCACTATTGATCTGCTGTCCAGCACCTCCTGCACTTTAGATTAGGATATGCATGCACTATCCCCTTTTTTTAATCAAAACTAGTGCACCCTTATGGGGAGGGATGACTGTATCAAATGGTCCTGATGATGAACGAGTACTGAGGATTGTGAGGCAGTCTGAGCCTGTTTCAGTTGAATGTGCAGGTTTGAATCCTGACAGGCAGGCTGGGATCCAAAAGGTCATTCTGTGCAAGATGGTTAGAAACGACCTTTTTCTCAAAAAGGAAAGGAGCGATACCGACCGTTCTGTAGTTCGGTCCATTTCTTGAGGTGGCAGAGGAACTCTGGATGACTTCACGGATGAGTTGATGATGGTTGTATGGTAGATCATTAGCAATGGTGTGGTAGATCTGATTAGTTCTGATTACTCGGTCAGCTAATATTACATGTTAATATTATAGAGTGCCGAAGTCCTGACGTCACTCGCTCATCCCCTGGTTCTGCCTGGTTCACGGAAGTAATTTCTCTATGAAGAATAACATGGAGTCATCTTAAAAAAAGCATTGTGGTCCAAAAATAAACAAACTGTCTTGGCGTTATTGTCAGGGAGGTGTCTCTGTATCGTTTGCGACGGTCAGTCACTCATATATGATACACTGTCTGTTTCTTGCGAAAATGTAACTAATTCAGTAGCAGTAACAATAGCGTTTTCTCTCAGTCAGTCGATTCTTCATATCCATATGAGTGAAATGGCCGGGATGACATGTTTATTTTTCAAACACAGTTCTTATATGAGGCGATCTAAAATCCCCCTATGGGGATTACAATGCAAATAAATACATGAATAAGTACATGAACCCGTGGATTTGCGCCCTCTACCGATATTGACGTCAGACTTCTATGTCTATTAGAATAGACAGGCCTTCAAATACCTCTAATGAGATAATATTAGATAATATAACCACATTATCTCTGTATAATGCAGTATTCTTTTCAAAAACAAAAATGTTTGGTTTAACCATTTCAAAAATGCATGTCCATCCTTTTCCCTAATGATTTCGCCGTTTTCTACATCCGCTCAGTATCTGCTTTTGTTTTTTGTCCCCCAGGCTCTGTCATCGTCCAAGGAGCGGTATCCCATCTTTACGTTTGTGGAGGGTCAGGGTCAGGACTATGGACTAGACTCACTAGAGGCTCAAAGCAGCAATCACACTAGCCCTGCGACTCACATTCTGCCCCCACTAGGCATACTGAGCAGGAGTAACAACATGGGGAGTACTGATGAATTTGTATTCCTGTGAGAGACTATAGCACTGAACCATGCTAACCATGCTATGGAAGCCATTCCACCATTGACCCCTAGGGGGAAGAAGAGGGAGCTGCTTTTTTTGGTTTGTTTCAAAGGAAGGAGTGGAATCTTGTTGGTGCAACTTCAAGGTGGATTGTTGCTTTTACACTATATCACTCACCCTGGCCCATGGCAAAAGAAACGTATGTCTATTGTCACCCTTTAATGCATATATCAGTTTTTCTTATACATCAATTGAGTGGGTATTAATGCAACGCTATTCTGCAAATGAACAAACTCACGACCTAAACATGAAATATGGCTTCAGATCCTTGAAGTACTCAAAGGGTGCTTGATTTACCATCCAGACATGTTTTCAGTAGCTCTTATTCTGCGTATTGTAAGACAAGATATATCAAGCACTCTCATTTGTTTTGTTTTTCTTTTTGTTTTTAGTATTCCAAATGTACAAATGTGTGCAGCTACTGTTGACCCTGGCTTGAACTGGAGACACTGAGGTGGATGTTTGGTGTGCATGGTATTTAAGGAACAGACTAGTTGGTGATATATTGTAAATATTGGAGAAGAACACCTGTTCTCTGTAAAGATTAGTATCACTGTTGCAATGTCTGCTGTACTTTCCCGATGGAGTTTTATTCTTCACCATCGCGTGCGTGCGTGTGTGACTATGCGTGTGTGACTGTGTGTGTGTGTGTGTGTGTACGTACGTATACGCACGCGTCATCGGGGGCATTTGATAAATGTGTTTAATAAGTGTACTGTTGGATTTGAATTTGATCATACTTCCGTCCAGGTTTCGAGTTCTTCAACATCTTAAACAGCTGTCTTGTTAGTATAATAATTATGTTCTTAAAATAAGGCTATAGTAATATAGCCGTTTTGACACTTCTAATCAATTATGTCTACTATGAGTTGCTAGGGCTTTAATCTATCATACCTTCACACCATTATTACAGCTCATTGACTTGCCATCGGGTATAAATTTAAGATCAGAAATATTTTGTAACACGAGTTACAGTAGCTACCAGTTGGGTGAGTAGATAACCCGTGTACAGTACCAGAAGATATGGTGGTAGGACTGTACGAATATCTTGCTCTGATGTCTCCTTGAATGAAGTTTTGTTAGAAGGATTTTGTTGTCTTCATTGTAGTGGTTCTCACACTTTTTTTTTTGAGTGGTGCAACCACTCCAAGGAACAGCAATGTCCGTGTTAACCTACCTATGTGTTCATGTGTCCGTTCACCTACCTATGTGACTATGAGCACCAGTACCAATGAGTACCAAAAGTGGCGCTGTTGTGCCAGAAACGGAGAGAGAGAGAGATAGTGCTGCACTGTTGCCTGCTAATGAGAGACAGAGAGAGAGAGAGGGAGGGGGGGAGTTGCACCACTCAGTTCACACGGGTGTGATTTTTCCATGTCAGAGACCCCCCAAATTAATGTGTTTGGCTGTGGATCCCCATGGTATCTGAAAATATTGTGCCAGGGATTACACGATTTGAGTACAATAGGCTATTTAAAAAACGTTTTCTTTTTTCAAGATTTGAAAATGGCCAACACCATTGCAATATGCAAATACGAAGGTTTAAAGCGTTTAAACGGATTTTGATGATGGAACCCCCTCGGGGACCCCACTTTGAGAACCACTGTTGTATTGTCAAATTTGTCATTGGGTTTTGTTTGTCTGTTTTTGTTTTCTTTAAAGGCTACCATTGTTGCACTCATCAGTCTATCACAGTGGATACTGATTAAACGGCACACTGAAATCCTGATGTTGTGTATCTCGAAACTTATAGTGACTGTCACTGTATTAGACAGAAATGCAGGTGAAACTGTACAATACTGAATGAGCTCAATATTATCATGTAATTGTATCATCAATTGTGTGTAATGATATGATATTGAGATAAATTATATAGCACTAATCTTGAAATGTAGTACCCTGCCGTCTTAAGGCCTAGGCTACACAGAACAGGGAGGCTTAATGCGAGATGACTAGACATTCGGTCAAGGTGCTGCCAGACGGTCAAAAGAGCTGCGCACGTTCTCGGCTGCGCGTAGCTTAAAGCTTGAGTTTTTAGACAGCTGGTGGATGGAAATTAAGCTCCACCTCCGCTGAATTCTTGCGCGACGGCCAGATTCCCGGAAACGCTCTCCTCCGCTCAAGTCTTCGGCGGAGGTGGAGCTTCTTTTCCATCCACCAGCTGTCTAAAAACTCAAGCTTTAAGCTGCGCGCAGCTTAAGAAGTGCGCAGCTTAAGAAAGTTTTGCGCTCAGGTGTGGAGACGGTGTCATAGAAGGTCGGATATTTGATATACAATACAAGCCATAGATACAAACTCATCAAGTTTCCCTGAATTATCATCTAGCATCCGGTTGGTGAACTTCAAAACAAAACTGCACCGAATAACTTATTTAATCAATATCACTGAATAACATTTGAGTAAAAAAGAAAAACTCTTATTTTGAAGTCGGTCCACAAGAAGTGAAACGCATACCTCGGCATGACTTGACGAGCGTGCTGAAACGATGTAACTTGACGGATCACACTCTAGCTGTGGTGGTGGAGCGGTGAAGAGACTAGAGAGAACTAAGGGGGGCGCTCGAGACACGTCTGTGAGCAAATCAACGCTTCAAGGGAAGGCACACATTACAAAGCGGTGAGTAACTAATTGCGCCGACAACCCGCTGCGTCTTTATCGTAGCCTACTCCAGTAGGCCTGCAGACAGCAGGGACGCAGATTATATGTTCATGATGGACTCGTACGTGTTGCCTTCAATGAATGCGGGTAGGTACAGTCGCACAAGCACAGACAGTCCGCCATTCCCCCATATATTTAACTATAAACAATCCTTTTCATGTTCTGTGCAAGGAGGGCCTTTCTTTTTTTTGCAGAGTAGTATTTCCCTGTCTCAAGTGCAGGCTTTTATATATACCTTGCAGCCGGAATAGCATGTTCTGCGCGCAGGCGGATAGGTGTGATGTGTGTGCAGGCGGCAGGCAGAGCATCAATGATACGTGATAGGCGTTGTTGTGCAAATTATTAAACCATATTCTGCAAAAAAAATATTGGGCATCCCCTCCATTTATAGAAAGGCATGTCAGAAAATGGCTTTGTTGTTGTGATAGCAATTGTGTTCATTTAGGAATGTATTGTATCTTTAATAATGCACCAAATGCGTAACAGATTTTTGCACTGGTAATATATCAAAGGCATACTTTTGAGTTCCGTAGAGGCTGCATCAGTTATTATTATCACCCCCCTTCTCTCTCACAGTGTCTCTCTCCTCTCTCTCACGCCCCCTCATTCACTCCTCTCTTGTCACCCAAGAAGCTGCTGCTTATTAGCCAAGAGCAGGAGATCAAGGCCACCATGTCGACACCGGACCCTCCCATGGGAGGCACTCCAAGACCGGGTCCTTCACCCGGTCGGGGGCCCTCCCCTGGTGCCATGTTGGGCCCCAGCCCTGGCCCTTCCTCTACAGGGTCCTCTCACAGTATGATGGGTCCTAGCCCTGGACCCCCACCGTCTGGAGGACACTCCCAGCCGGGACCCTCTGGATACAGCCAAGATAACATGCACCCGCTGCACAAAGTAAGGACGATCCTCCCACATTCCCTCTGAAGCCTTCTCAGTTTTCATATAGTGTTCTGTTGAGACACCACTATCATTCCTCCTATAACAGCTTGCTTTGGGGGATTCATTCAATAATTCAAATTACATCTTCCTATGAGAAATGCAGTAAATCCTGGAAGCATTATGAAAGCGCACAGCCATCAAATGTGGTGGGACTTACAGGCGTTAACACTATAGGGTTGCCCACCTGCCCCGTGGCAGGTAAATTACACTTTCGGGCAGGTGGAGTTTGCTTTCAGGTTACCCAACCGGACATGGCGGACAAGTGCTCGTTTGAGAGGGGACGCAACCGTCTAAACACAACACGAGATATCTGTCTAAACACCTGAACGTGGCCAGAACGATTATCTTCTGGTCTGTGGAATGTAAAATAAGAGCACTGTGTGCCTATAATGTGCTGTTTTCACTGTTGCTACACATACAATAGCAAGTGTGAACCCATAGTCATAATCATAGCTATGTAGGTACCGTATTTGGCATAAATTGCGGTATGACATTTTTTATCGCACAGCCCTAGAAAGTAAAAAAAAAATTGAAGAATTGAAGAATGGTAATTCAAAATTTACCTATCATTTTTAATTTCCATGCAAGTGGGCAAGACCTGCGGGCAAGTAGCACATGACCTGCACTTGCAAGTTGCGACCTTAGTGTCAACCCCTGGAACTACCAAATGCAAATTTTAAACATTTTGTCGCACAGTATCTTATGCATTCAGATTGCACTACACATCACATGTTTTCCTTTTCCCGTATATAGCCCATGGAGAGTATGCATGAGAAGAGCATGAGTGAGGAGGGGCGGTTCAGCCAGATGAAAGGCCTGTCCATGAGGCAGGGTGCACATAGTGGGATGGGTCCCCCGCCCAGCCCTCTTGATCAACACTCACAAGGTAGACGTTTGGTGCTTTGGTGGGTCAAGCTATGTTTCTATGTCAGTGGTTCTTCGATTTTTCAAAAATAGCAGATCTACAAGCTCGTAGCGCGCCACTCGGTGGCGCATTATGAGCTTGTAGATCTGCTATTTTTCAATAGCTAAAGCATAACATAATGCTAACACCAAAAGGGGTTCCCGCCCAAAATGGGTTAAGCCAGAGTTATACTCGGATGCGAAAATAGCCAACACTCACAAGGTAGACGTTTGGTGGTTTGGTGGGTCACTTATAAAACATTCCAGCATTGTGAAAGACTAAAACAAAATAATATATGTACAGTGAAGTGATGTCATGAACATAATTGGCCAATGGCCATGCTGTGGGCTTTGGTTGCTCACGGGGTGTGTGTGTGTGTGGGCCTCTACTGTTTTCACACACTTGCACAATATTCAGTAATAGACATAATAAAGGCTATGCGCATGACACCATCGTACCCGGAGGTTATGCGGGAACGCCTACGGAGTGGCAAAAAACAACCTTCTGGCCTTGACAGCCCATACATTCAAACAGAAAAGTCCTGGTTGTATTAAACAAGTATTTGTTTCATAAAAAGCCACCATGTTATGAGCTACTTTCTGTCTAGAACGTCCGTGCAGATGATTATTTTTCTTAAGTGTGAGAGTTTGGAAGCGCGCGTTTGCAATAACGCAACATCCTGCTGCCTCCTGCATTATGTGCAATATACTGTAGAAACAGGTGGTATACAGGAGCGTTGAGTATTTTCCAACGAGCGCTTCCAAACTCCAGCTGCTCAGTCTAGAAGATGAGTAGGCCGTGTCCCGGTGGATTTTATAGATAGAGCGTGTGCATACTCTATCTATAAAATCCACAATGTTACTTTAACTCTGAGACAGTAGAAAAAAGCTTTCGCACACCTAGAAATAAGGCGTATGAACAGGTGCGTAGGCCAGTGGACATCAATGATATGAAGAAGGTCCGGAGGGACCGAAACGTTGCCTTAATAAAAGTAAAACTCAGCAGATACTCAGTCTGCAGGCGTATCTTTCTTCTTATCAACTCTGAGACAGTAGAAATGTAACAAAATGGACCCACAATGGTCTATTTGGTTACACTTGTGCACTCACAGTTACAAATGGATAAATTAACACATTGAAGATTTTACTGTGTATGGTCGAGGCAGGTTGTGAAGCCTTTAATGACTGAGGAATGGTTCACTTCTTAGTGAATATAAACATAATTAGATTCTAAACATAATATGTTTGGATTCACTAAGAACCATTCATACATATTATGTATTCTCGATGTCAAACCAACCATATCATTCTACGTGCTTACTCCAACCATGCAGAAAGAGTAGTAGACAGACTCAATGTGTGTAGCAATGTCATAGTTGTTTTATTATCATATTGTGACGGGTGTGAACATGTAAATATGGTGAAGAATGCAGTGGCATTGCCACCATCAGTGCGTGGGCAGAACACCAACTCCTTTGGCTATAAAGTCGGATTTGGTTTTAATCCAAGGATGATCTGTTAGTTGTCTGAGTGAGTGTCTGTATGGGTGGAGTTCACCTCTCCCTGCTCACTGTCTGTCTGTCTGTCTGTCTGTCTGTCTGTCTGTCTGTCTGTCTGTCTGTCTGTCTGTCTGTCTGTCTGTCTGTCTGTCTGTCTGTCTGTCTGTCTGTCTGACTCCAGGTTACCACTCTCCATTGGGTGGAGGTTCTGACCACTCCAGCCCTGTCCCATCAAATGGTCCGCCCTCTGGGCCCCTAATGCCATCTTCTTCCTCGTCCTCCTCATCCTCCTCTTCCTCTGGGGGGCCTGGCCCTGGCCCGACGCCTCTCGATGGTTCCAGTGGAGACCCGCAGGCTCTGGGGGGTCCCGGCGTGAACCGACCCGGTCCTGCAGGCAGCGCTGGGCCCGGCCCCAGCCCCGGCCCCGGCCCCGGGCCCAATCTTGGGTCTCAGGGTGGCGGTCCCAGCAGCCTCGTGACGAGCCTGGGATCCGGTGGCCCCGGCGGCCCCGGGGGTCCCACCCCGTTCAACCAGAACCAGCTCCACCAGCTCAGGGCCCAGATCATGGCCTACAAGATGCTGGCCCGCGGGCAGCCCCTGCCGGACCACCTCCAGATGGCCGTCCAGGGGAAGAGGCCCATGCCTGGCATGCAGCAGCAGCCCATGCCCAGCCTGGCTCCTGGAGCTCCGGGCGCAGTGGGAGGGCCAGCAGGACCAGGTCCGATGGGCCCGGGGTACAGCAGAGCCCACGGTGAGGAAGACATTTTAAGCCAGAGTTATACTCAGATGCGAAAATATCCAACCTATGGACAAATTCAGAAACGGGTCTCATGGTCGCAGCAAACGTATTTCCTGTAGGCGGAGACGACATATCTGC
This sequence comes from Electrona antarctica, assembly GCF_951216825.1. Lineage (NCBI taxonomy): Eukaryota > Metazoa > Chordata > Actinopteri > Myctophiformes > Myctophidae > Electrona > Electrona antarctica. Next base: position 48,543,312 of record NC_136809.1, read on the forward strand.
GGAGTAAACAGCCAGCTCTTCTACATTGAATGGTAGAGTGACGTGATGTTAGTCTGCTCAACGTTGCTCTTTAACCTGCGTTTTACTAACACTAACTTTACAAAGGTGCCAAGAACATCAGGATGAACCTGTATAGTTTACGGCTGCTCCAACAGTAGTACTTTGGAGAGAAACGGAATGTCAAAAAAATTCACCGCAGTGTCTGATACCAGAGCCATAGAGTAATGGTTGAGACGAAGCAGTGAAAGGTCCTGAAAGATACATAACGTCAGTCTTACACAATACCAAATCTTTCGGTTGTATGAACACAAGGCTGCTGTACTTTATACATCATACTTTAAATGCTTAGTAGTTGAATGTTGAACGTCTCCGCCTACAGGAAATACATTTGCTGTGACCATGAGACCCGTTTCTGAATTTGTCTAGAAGCTTGGCTATTTTAGGCGTGCGACACCCACCTACAACTACAAGTATATATCAGCCTTTCGGAGGAATTAGACAGGGTGGAAGGTTTTCCTTCCCAGAGTATGATGTAAGAACAACATGGCCATTGTGTAATGATGGTTGACAATAAACATTCTGTTTCATATGTAGGGATGATGGGTCCCAACTTGCCTCCGCCTGGCCCAGCAGGAGTTCCAACAGGGATGCAGGGACAGAACCACAATGGACCACCAAAGTCCTGGCCTGAGGGTATGTGGTTTCCGTTTTGCAAAGATGTATTAGTCTGTATATATAGCAGCCGGTACAAATTAACCCATTTTGACCTGATATCAGATTCTAAAAATGTCTTCTACATCCTGACAGTTTTCTGAAAAAGATATGTTTCTATGTCAGTCGTTCTTCGATTTAAAAAAAATAGCAGACCTACAAGCTCGTAGCACGCCACTCTGTGGCGCGCTACGAGCTTGTAGATCTGCTATTTTTCAATAGCTAAAGCATAACATAATGCTAACACCAAAAGGGGTTCCCGCCCAAAATGGGTTAATTGAAATGCTTTGTTGGTTTCCGTTCTGTAGGTCCCATGATAAATGCTGCCGCCCCGTCCAACACGCCCCAGAAGCTGATCCCCCCTCAGCCCACCGGTCGCCCCTCTCCCGCTCCCCCCTCGGTGCCCCCGGCAGCCTCCCCGGTGATACCCCTGCAGACCCAGTCCCCCGGCCAGCCGTCGCAGCCCGTGCCCATGATGCCTCACCACGTCAAGCAGAACCGCATCACCCCCATTCAGAAGCCGTGCGGTCTGGACCCGGTGGAGATCCTACAGGAGAGGGAGTACAGGTATACTGAGAGAAACACTGATCATTTGTTCGTCCATGTCAATCGATTGATCATTCATTCATTGAGCAGCATTCATGGCAATGAAAACTCAAATGTTTTCATTGTAAATGTATACACATGAACCCTAGCATCCCTATTCTGGGCATGTCATTTGGCAATAATACTACAAGTTCTCTCAGCAAAGAGATTTGGCGTAGACCGTAGAGGGACAATAAGCCTATCTCACAGAATTTCCCCGCCCCCCTTAATACGCCCCCTTTCGGGGTTAGTGGTGATAGCGTGACGTCACTCCATAGACGCTACATGTTAACAAAGGTAATTTAAGAAGTCTACAACTTTTGTTTTCTCAAGGTAAGGTGTGTTCTATCTGTTCGAGCTGATTTACCATCTTGTTTGCTTCATAATAATATTGGTCTGTCACATTTTTACATTAGAAAATGTACTTAGATTCTCCAGAGAAAAAAACGTGTAAATGCCCATGTTAAAGTCACCACTATTTAGTGGGCGTGAAAAACGGGCTGTGAGATAGGCCTATTGGAGGGGGCGAAGTAGGGATCCCTGGGGCGCCCCGGTCAGTGAACTAGACACTCTAGGTCAGGGGTGGGCAACTGGCGGCCTGGGGGCCACATGCGGCCCCCACCTTCACTTAATGTGGCCCTCAGGTACATATCAGAATACTGATATATTATTGATTTCAGCTGTTACAATTGCACCACATGCAAACATGACCTGCTTTAATTACTTCAGTCTAAATTAGTGGCTCATTGCTCAACACAAGTATTTTTCAGGATTCCAATTCAGAAAGAGCAAAAAATTATTCAAGATTACAATTTGAATATAGCAAAAATAGCCGATTTTGAGCTTGTAGATGGGCAGTAATAGACAGTAATATATGGCCCTAGAGAGTGGAAATATAGTGGCCCTCTCCATCGTCAAAGTTGCCCACCCCTGCTCTAGGTGGTTAAAGCTAGCTCTCATACAAAGATGGTATGGTGTTTTAACATGGACATTCAAGTATAACTAGTCTGTGGCTGTCCCGTGGCTCTCTCAGGTTGCAGTCTCGTATCGGCCATCGTATTGCTGAACTGGAGAACCTGCCGGGGTCTCTGGCTGGTGACCTGCGCACTAAAGCAACAATCGAGCTCAAAGCCCTCCGACTGCTCAACTTCCAGAGACAGGTACCGTAAGGCCGCGCATCGCCAACATTTCACGTCCCATTGAATATCATTGCACCACACCATCACACCGTTGTAAGCTTGTAGATCAGTTATTTTGGCCACGCGACATGGTCGTACGGCGGAGCATGGAATTCCTCCCCACTACACCGGCCGGCTTTGACAGCTCAGCTGTGTTGATTGGTGAGACGGTGCCTCTGTAATAGAGTGCTGCTACTTTGAATCAACATAGACTATTTAATGTCTCGGTCAAATGAACTCTTCTATTTACAGGGAAAGTTGGAAACCGAAAGGAATAGCAAAACATTATTTTTATTTTAATAGTTAATTGCTTTGTTTGGTTGGTAACTGTTGTATAATCGCAATATTACATTATTGGCACTTCAGTTATGCTTGCGGAACTCACATCACCTCACCACATTTAACTACATCAACTTTTAAGATTATTGTCACATCACCACGTTTACTGGTGTAAAGGAGTGGGTGAAATTATGTGCGTGCATGTGCCTTCCTGCAGCTGCGCCAAGACGTGGTGGTGTGCATGCGTCGCGACACGGCCCTGGAGACCGCCTTGGATTCAAAGGCCTACAAGCGCAGTAAGCGCCAGTCCTTAAGAGAGGCCCGGATCACAGAGAAACTGGAGAAGCAGCAGAAGATTGAACAAGAGCGCAAACGCAGACAGAAACATCAGGTGAGCGACATCGCCGTGCACTTGCAAGTTAACAGGAAAAGTGTAAAGTGCACTACTTCTGAGGGACGAGAGACCATGAAGTGCTCTCCTCTCCTACTCTCCTACTCTCCCCTCCTCATGTCTATTGCTCTCACTCTTTATTTCAGGAGTATCTCAACTTCATTCTCGCGCATGCCAAAGACTTCAAGGAGTACCACCGCTCCATCACAGGCAAGATTCAGAAACTGACCAAATCGGTGGCCACGTACCACGCCAACACGGAGCGTGAGCAGAAGAAGGAGAATGAACGCATTGAGAAGGAGAGGATGAGGAGACTCATGGTAAGGGAAGAACTGTGAGCTCTAAGCTATTACACGCTGCGTAACTAGGTATAACCAGTAAGACGCCTGAGGGCAAGAAGCGAGCACTGGCCATATATGGAGCGTGTCTTGACTTTGAGTGTACACTGTACAGGGTGCGATGAGGTCAGATCAACATATGGAATGTCAGAACAGGTCAGCTCCATATATGGAGATCTAAGGGTGGCAGCGGGGGCAGTGTCTTGAATGTACAGGGTTTGATGAGGGCCCAGGTAGGTCCAGGCCCTTAATTTTCAGCCAGGGTGACGGCAGACTGCTGGGCGAGTGCTGTCACTTTGGCATGGGATCAACATTGACCAAGAAATGCACAATGAAAAACGGGTATGGACAAGGGTTCATGGCCATTTATGTAATTTTTGCCATCTGAAATGCTGAAAATAGCTTGTAGATCTGCTATTAGAGCGCAACCAAACATAAAATGGTTTCTCTTTTAGTCCCTCCCTAACATTTTAGTCTAGTTTTTATTTATTTTATTTATCTATCTTATCTTATCTTTAACTTATATTTAGTCTTAGTTTTAGTAATCATAGCTTAGTTTTTATTTTGTTTTGTCTGTGAAAAAAGGTACTTGACGAACATTTTTCGTCATAGTTTTAGTACAAATGGAACCAAATGGACCCTAACGGGACCTTAACGGGTCTATTTGGTTCCATTTGTACACTCTCAGAGTTAAATTAACATTGATTTTACAATATAAATTGGGTTTTTCAGAGATAGAAATGCCATTACATGGGGGTCCGTAGCCTAATGCATATCAGGGTGTCCGTAGGCCTGTTGCATATCAAACTGGGGGTCCTTGAAATTAAAATGGTTGAGAATCACTACAAGAGCCGTAAAAGTCTTCTCTTATACTCCCTGTTATATCTTTTCAAATGGGGGTCCATGGGCAATTTGGGGGTCCTTGACATGAAAAAAGTTTGAGAACCACTGAATTGTACGTGGCTTTGTGTGTTCCCACTAGGCTGAGGATGAGGAGGGATACCGTAAGCTGATCGACCAGAAGAAGGACAAGCGTCTGGCCTACCTGCTGCAGCAGACCGACGAGTACGTGGCCAACCTCACAGAGCTGGTCCGAGCGCACAAGGCCGTGCAGGCTCTCAAGGAGAAGAAGAAGAAGAAGAAGAAAAAGAAGAAGGTACGAGCGGGAGAGAGAATAATACTTTGATGTTTGTGGGCTTTGTTTCAAGTGAGAAGTGTGGGTTGCTTTTACAGTTATATAGTGCCAGATTTTGAGGCCTGATGCTGATCCTGATTTTGGAGAGTCTGACCTAGACCACCACAATTTAAGGTTCAATTGGTAATTAATCGGTTAAAACATCAGTAAAGTTTCCCTTTAAGAACATATTTATGTATGCAAACATACTTGTATAAAAATAAACTTTAAAAGTTATATTATTTGACAAGAACTTTTTTGCACAACAAGCAAACAAGAAACAAGTAATTATTAAATACACATACAGTACAAATTTGAAAAGGTTAATAATCGGATGGATGCATAAATTGCTGATTTCGTCAAAAAAATTAAATAACTTGCCTACTCAGGAACGATGCAAGTTGGGAATGTATGGCCCACCCGTTTATGCCAGTGGTTTTCAACCCTTTTCATATCAATGTCCATTATTAATTTGGCATTTGAGCCACGGACCACCATTTGATGAGACTTAGCCTCTCAGACCCAAAACGTTGAATAATGTGCTGTCATTGGATAAGACTTTGTCCACAATTCCATGCTGTATTGACCACAGGAGAGACAACAGGCAAACATTGATCAAAATAACAATTCGTCTACATACTCTAATTGTGTACTGTGTGACTTCTTGTAAATTAAGTAATGCAGATACTTTAACTCTTGAGAGCGTAAAATGTTACGCTCTCAAGAGTTAAAGATCTATAAGGATCCATTTGGTTACCAACTCTCCATCATTGAGCTGGGGACCACCTGGAACCCTCTCAAGGACCACTGGTGGTCTCCGGACCACTGGTTGAAAACCACTGACTTACTGGTTTATGCAATAAAGTTGTACTTGTTGTCAGAGTATAGCCCACTAGGGCTGAAACCAACACATGCTGTGTGGTTCCTGTACGTCTTCCTGGTTAGCTATATTTGATATACACAGATTAATAAGGAATAAGCAAAAGTCCTGATGCGACATTTCCATTGTGTCCAGCAGCTGGAGAATGCTGAGGGCCAGCCTCCTGCACTGGGGCCTGATGGAGAGGTGAGTAAATAAATACCATAGTAGTCTAGTCATAGTGCAACCTACAAACATCTCTCTGCCTGGGGACCATTTAGCAGTGGCGTGCACAGATAGTTCCCTGCCCTTTTGGCAATGTGCCCTTTTGGAAAAAAAAATACTTTTATTTTATTTTTGTTGTACAGTGTACAGTATGTGGACCATGGTGACATTGATCAATTCTTAATAAAAAGCTTCTAATATATTATTTAGTCCCCAGAATCTATAAATCCCACACTATTTAGGCAACCGGCCGGTTCCACGCGCTGCACAAGGTGCCCTTTTTTTTCCTTGAGCACATGCCCCTCTAAATGTCTGTGCACGCCCCTGCCATTTAGTCACACCTGTATACCCTGAGAGTACATTGGTCCTATATTGAAAGGAGGCTTGATTGTCTATTATGTCGCCTTCAAATAAAGCACAAACGTTTCATTGGGTTGCTGGTGAATTATGAACAGCTTCAGTGTCCCAACTGACCATGAATGACTCTGTTTCCACTACTAGAATGAAGTGAGAGATACTGTACATTCAAGTAGCTCGGGTCAAATGACACAGCATTTACTGTAAATGTCATTGGTGTTACATTTAAATGAGCCCTGTGGCTCAAACTGTTTGTAGCTTAGCTTTGTCTCTTTCTGTCTACAGAACTCCATTCAAATAGTACAACAGATACAACATATTTACATCAATTTAAACTGGGGTGGGGTCAGCTGTTCTATTCATTTTTGATTATTCATACAATTATTTATATCACGTGGAACTGTGACCACAGCAATTGAGTTACAATATACTACAACAACTAACTGTACTTTTTCATGATTATTCCTTCTTTTGTTATTTTCCTAGATGTACTGTATATCATTATGTTTAATTAATGCTATTACTACGACTACTTAGCCTCACATAGCCAGACTTACAGTATCTGCCTTTGCAATGCAAATTGCCCTGAGGCTAACTACTACTACTACTACTGTTGTCGTTCTTATTAATAATTTTGGGCGGGAACCCCTTTTGGTGTTAGCATTATGTTATGCTTTAGCTATTGAAAAATAGCAGATCTACAAGCTCGTAGCGCGCCACTGAGTTGCGCGCTACGAGCTTGTAGGTCTGCTATCTTTTTTAAATCGAAGAACGACTGACATAGAAACATAGCTTTTTCAGAAAACTGTCAGGATGTAGAAGACATTTTTAGAATCTGATCTCAGGTCAAAATGGGTTAATAATTTTGCTACAATGTCCGAGGAACCATAACTTTTTATTTTATTTTTGTATCTTATGTACTTGTACACAAGGCATCTCAACAAACACCTTGAACCTTGAACAATTATAGTGTATATCATCCAAAGATGGAATTGAAGGATTTTTTTGTATCAGCCAAGTGAGGCTATATCTCCTCACTTGGCTAATGATAACAATCTGACTCGAGCTCAGCCTAAGAGTGTATTAATCACATAGTCTTCTTTGACCATAGCCTTGTGTTGTGTCCGTCCAGCCTCTGGATGAGAGCAGCCAGATGAGTGACCTGCCGGTGAAGGTCATCCACGTGGACAGTGGTAACATTCTGTCAGGACTGGACGCTCCCAAAGCTGGACAGCTGGACACCTGGCTGGAGATGAACCCTGGGTGAGACACATTGCCACATGGTCTTAACCCATTTTGGGCGGGATCTACAAGCTCATAGCGCGCCACCGAGTGGCACGCTACGAGCTTGTAGATCTGCTATTTTTGAAAAATCGAAGAACGACTGACAGAAACAGCTTTTTCAGAAAACTGTCAGGATGTAGAAGACATTTTTAGAATCTGATCTCAGGAGAAAATGGGTTAAATAATGTGTTTATTTAACCACTTTCAATCTAACATCCCCGTTTTGGGGGAGTGTCGTTATCGGAGGATGTTTTGCAAAGATCTGAGAATTTTCCAAAATTAGTGAAATAGCCGAACTACTAGAAAAGTAGGCTTAAATTTGGGTCATGACCGAAAAACCAAGCTCGCAGATACAAGCGGACAAGGGTGGCTGGCATCAGTGAGAAGCTCAGTCATCTGTGAGAGACTCGGAGTAGAGCTGCTGTCCCTTTATGTAGAAAGGAGCCAGTTGAGGTGGCTTCAGGCACCTAGGAAGTAGGATGCCTCCTTGGCAGCTCCCTGTGGAGGGTTTTCAGCCGCAGGGCAGACCGAGGACCAGGTGGGGGGGATTATATGTCCATGTCCACACCGGCCTCAAAACCCCTCGGGAATCACCCAGTTCTGACTGGGTGATGTAGCCAGGGAAAGGGAAGTCTGGTCTGGTATTCTTTGCTGGAACTGCTACCTCCGGATAACCGGACGAACATGGATATTGTTGTCTCCACCAGGCCGAAGGCATGGGGAGAGAGTATGTTTTGCTCTCCGTCCGTGTGTGTGAGAGTCCGTGAGTGAGTGTGTGTGTGTGTCCGTCCGTCCGTCTGTTACCAGCTAATCTCTGGCACCGTTAACCTGGTTGGTGCAAATTTTGTGCGCACACACCCTGGATGCCAACGATGAACCTCTGTCCCAAATTTTCCAGAGCGGCCTGTTATAGCACCACCAGGAGGCCGACTTTTGTAAAACACATTTTTACTCCTCCAGATTCTGTCCAAAAATCGCGCAAATCGTTACACACTATCTCTATAGTCATGTGTTCAAGACGGTTCTGTCCGATAATTCATATTCCATCCTAATTGGTAATGGCACCCTTTAAAAATTGGTCTATTATAGCGCCACCAGGAGGCCACAACCTGACCTGCCCTTGTGGAGACCTGTGCCCCGAGGGGCACTTTATCTAGTTTAATGTATGTTTTTTGGGGAGGGCGCTTGCAGAATGCCATCAGCCTATGTACAGTAAAAAATCATAGGTGAAATGAAAGATGTTCCGGTCCTCACAAATAGAACGATACAATTCAGGTTGAAAATTGCTGAAGACGGCCCTTAACACTTTTGATTATGTACACATACACTATCCCTTCGCGTGTGTGTGTGTGTGTGTGTGTGTGTGTGTGTGTGTGTGTGTGTGTGTGTGTGTGTGTGTGTGTGTGTGTGTGTGTGTGTGTGTGTGTGTGTGTGTGTGTGTGTGTGTGTGTGTGTGTGTGTGTGTGTGTGTGTGTAGCTATGAGGTGGCTCCTCGTTCAGACAGTTCAGACAGTGAGGAAGAGGAGGAGGAGGAAGAGGTGAGTTGTGTTTTTGTTGTTGTTTGTCTCAAGCACCTTTGCATCTCAATCTCCCATTCTCTGCTCCATCGCCTGCTTTACACTTAGTTGTCTGCTGGTGTCACACACTGAAAAAAGCTGTGTGGTTGCTTAAAGGACCACTTCACCACTTTTCAACTTCTCTTCCTATAATTGGTCCTAACTAATGTTCATGATAAAATACCACAATTTCTTTCTACTCAGTCTATGTCTCATAGGAAGGCTGTGGGCAGTTCAGAAACCCGTCCACCAGTGACATCATCGATGGTGAATCCAAGCTAATAGAAACGGCAGGCTTTCTTTTCCTGAAAACTTGCAATGCAAAAGTTGAAGCCATCGTTCTCACTTTAATACAAATCTAAATATATTTTAAAACAAATCTTCCTAATGATGATCACTGGTGGACGGGTGTCTGAACTGCCCAAAGCTCTCCTATGAGACACAGACAGACAAAAAATGGTGGTGTTTTATCATGAACATTAGTGAGGACCAATTATATGAAGAGATGTTGAAAAGTGGTGAAGTGGTCCTTTAAGACAATTAGGAACCAAACCAAACATGATAACACATGATATATATATATATATATATATATATATATATATATATATATATATGACGTGCCTATAGCAGGTATTCATTTCAACAGAATGAACAGGAACGGAACATGCATCTCGTATCATTGTCGTATCGTTGTGCACAGACGTCAGCGGCTCTGCTACAGTATAGTCGATGGTCATCCTGGATATCAACATGCTTACGTATAGATGAGTGTTTCGCCACTGGGTCGAGCAGATAAGGTCATAATTCACGACGGTTGTGATCTTGTATAGAGTTCAGTGCGCGACTTAACGCGCAAACCGAGTATAAATCGGGGCATAAGATGTACGTTTTGACTGACACGCTGACGCTTCCCGTCACCTGCAAGGAGGAAGAGGAGGAGCCTCTGCTGCTGCCGCCAATAATGGCTCCAGCTCCAGTGGACGAGCCGAAGATAAAGATGCCAGACCCCGACAGCGCGGAGGCGTCCGACGTGAACGAGGTGGACGTACGCCACATCATAGAGTGAGTCCTCAAAAAAAGCCCAAGATAAATTAAAATAGCAGATCTACAAGCTCATAGCGCGGCACCGAGTGCCGCACTATGAGCTTGTAGGTCTGCTATTTTTGAAAAATCGTGAAAATGCGGCACAAATCTTTGAATATATTCTTTCAGAGCGAACGTTTTTAACTCAAACTTTTGCTTCTGAGGGGTTCCTGGAATAACATATTTTCAGATAGGGGTCGGTGGCCAATTACATATCATTTGTGGGGTCCTTGACATGAAATATTGAGCACCACTGATTTCAGAAAAGTGCAGTAACTACGAAAAATAATTGATACATGGCTTTAAATATGTTTCAACTGCTCAGCCAAATTAGATATTGGCATACAAGTGATATTACACCAATTCTATATCTGTTCTTGAGGTAATTGTTTATCCCCCAAAATCACAAGGGCTAATTTGACCTTTGGGATACGCAAATAAGTCTGTGTGTCCAAAAAACTTAGTTACTGCACTCATGCAGTCATCATGTGCTGAAGGGAAAGATGACGCATTACACACATTATTTGGGAGTGTATACAAGTGAGAGATGTCGTGGTGTGATCGGTCCACAGGCACGCTAAGCAGGATGTGGACGATGAGTACGGCAGCCATGCCTTTGCCGCCACTCTCCAGTCGTACTACTCGGTGGCCCACGCCGTCACAGAGAGGGTGGACAAGCAGTCCAGTCTGCTGATCAACGGTCTACTCAAACAGTACCAGGTATACTGTCTCTGTGTCACTGACACTGACGTGATGACATACAGGGGATTATTATTATTATTATTCCCGTGTGTGTGTGTTGTATTTGTGGTCCAAATAAATGGCAAATCAATCATTTGATGTCAAAGAGGACATACCGTGTACACACACACACACAATACGAATGGAGAAATGAACACTGAGAATCGTACATTGTGTTCCTCATTTCATATTACTGGTTACTGAATGATCTCTGTCTTGCATGGATGCATGGGATGGGCCCGCATCTTCAGGTGTGCAGGTTATGTTGTCATGTTTAGAGACGGGCTTGAACGGAACGGTGTCTCTTTCTCGGTCTCTCTTTGTCTCTCTTTGTCTCTGTCTGTCTGTCTGTCTGTCTGTCTGTCTGTCTGTCTGTCTGTCTGTCTGTCTGTCTGTCTGTCTGTCTGTCTGTCTAACTCTGTCTGTCTCTCTCTCTCTCTCTGTTGTGTGTGTGTGTGCGTGTCAGGTTAAAGGTCTAGAGTGGCTGGTGTCGCTGTACAACAACAACCTGAACGGCATCCTGGCCGATGAGATGGGTCTGGGGAAGACCATCCAGACCATCGCCCTCATCACGTACCTCATGGAGATGAAACGCCTCAACGGACCCTACCTCATCATCGTACCACTCTCGTGAGCTAAAACCTCATTTGTCAGCCCGAGGAATTCAGCCGGAGTGTGGTGGGAGACATTTTTTATTGCAGTTTGATCTCCTGTTTTTCGAGACTTTCTAGGCATATTTGCTATATAAACACATCAGGTACCACACACGGGCACAGATACACAACACACTCAGACATGCAGGAATAGCAAACCAACTTGGTTGTGCTTCCTGAATCGGCAATTATTCAGAAGAAATAGCGAATGACGGATTTGTTTTTTCTTTGATTGACAGAACTCTCTCCAACTGGGTGTATGAATTTGACAAGTGGGCGCCAACTGTTGTGAAAGTCTCCTACAAAGTGAGTGTTTGACCCAAATATGCCAACGTTTTTTAATTTACTGACTTAAGTTGTATGTATTATCCAGTGAGAATACCAGAGAACTACTGCAGAACCTGGAAGTGGATGTACAGTAGAATTGCACAAATGCATTATTCACTTATCTCAATGACTAATTATCGAATCAAATGACTTACTGGTTACCCACTTAACCACGTTTATAAAAAAATGTAATAGAGAGAAATGTTGGAAACGTTTGAAAGTGTTTCTTTGAAAGAAGGGGAAAATAGAAAATCTCTGAAAATGTTCCCCTATGTCTGAGAGACACCAGGGTTAATTAACCACTTAAACCCCAGCATATGTATCGTGTGCAGACATCTTGTAGATCTGCTGTTTTCTGCGAAGATATTTAATGTAGAGCAAAAACATGAAAGTCATTGGTATATAGAGAGCTCTGGGGGATTCCGGAAGGGGTCATCGCCATGTTGACTTGTGGTGAACAAAATTCCATTTTTGCCACGTCGGACATACAAAATGAGTGGACAATAATATTACTAGAAACAGAAGTCTGCCCTGAGTGAGTAACAGGTCTGTAACTATATATGAGAGTGTACAAAAGTTCCATTTGTACACTCAGAGTTATGGGGACATTGGCGGTCCTTGCAAATAAAACATACTAGGGCGTCTGTGGCTCATGAGGTAGAGCAGGTCGTCCAATGATCCCTGGGTCAGCGGTTCGAATCCAGGCTCCGATCCTGTCCACATGTCGAAGTGTCCTTGGGCAAGACACTGAACCCTACATTGCCTCCAATGAGTCGGTCGGTGCCAGCTTGCCACCATTGGTGTGTGAATGTGGGAAGTGAGGACGCTAGCATCGACTGTTCGCCGCTTCACCTCCCAATGTATGAATGAATGAACCATTGTAAAGCGCTTTGAGCACTTGGAAAAGCGCTATAAAAATGCAATTCATTATTCATTACTAGTGGACATATAGTGTGCCATAGTGTCGTAGTAAATCAGTGTCATACATATTCTGAAGAAAACCTGGAGACTTGACATTCAGTCATTGGTATTTTGATCAAAATAAGAACATTATAGTGGTATGTAAAACAGAGAATCAAAAATTTGCCACGGACAAGAACAAGTCTTTACCAGAGACATATTTGTCCGTGTATACGGACATATAGCTGAGCCCTGGACTCTGGTCAGCCATGTAGGGTTTAAGTGGTTAAGTGTGTTGTGTTCTTCTTTGCCGTCTCTCTCCTCAGGGTTCCCCTCAAGCCAGACGAGCCTTCGTCCCTCAGCTGCGTAGCGGCAAGTTCAACGTTCTGCTCACCACCTACGAGTACATCATCAAGGACAAGCAAATACTGGCCAAGGTGCAAGCGTACAGCTATAGGCACCTTCACACACATACTGCACAGTACACGCACACACACGCTTGTGCACGCGCACACGCACGCACGCACACACACCGCTTTCCCTAGCTGCTCCTTTTCTCTCTCGCACACATAAATACCTACATGCCTGTATTGCTTTTTTATAATATATGTTTTAATCATGTGTTCATTTCACCATGCTTATATGATGTTTTTTCATTTTATTGTGTCTGTCACAATGTTTTCAATTAATTGAATGCATTTTAAGTACATTTTGATGCCAATACTTTTGTACTTTTACTCAAGTTTACATTTTGCATTTCGGACTTTGACTTGTAACGGAGTAGTATATTGCAGTATTGATACTTTTACATTCAGGACGGAAACCCCTTTTGGGATTCTTGTTGCTATCTACAGTCTACAGCAGGGGTGGGCAACTTTCACAATGGAGAGGGCCACTATATTTCCACACTCGCTCCATAGGGCCACATTGCACATTACTGTCGTAGCAAAAAATAGCCGATCTACAAGTTCAAAACGCGTCGCAGTGCGACACGTTTTGAGCTTGTAGATCAGCTATTTGTTTTGCTATATTTGAATTGAAATCCTGAATAATCTTTTGCTATATTTTTTAATTGGAATCCTGAAAAGTAACCTTTTAATTTAATTTCAAATGCATTTAGTTATAGTTATGTTAACTTTATGAACTTAAATACAAATACATTGGACATTAAAAAGACAATAACATGTTAATACTAGTAAATTAATAATATATCAGTATTCTGATATTAACCTGTGGGCCGCATTAAGTGATGGTGCCGCCAGGCCGCCAGTTGCCCATATACAGTCTACGGTATATAGCAAAAATCGTCCTCAGTCCTAAAAGGGTTAACCCATTTTGGGCGGGAACCCCTTTTGGTGTTAGCATTATGTTATGCTTTAAGTAGCCTTGCCGAGCCATGAGGCCCATAGGGCAGGAGCCTATCTCCTGTTTCTGTAGCGTGAGGCAGCTTGATGTACAAGTACACTACCTGGACATGGCGCTAGTATGTCGCAGGGACTTACCCCCAATCCAACCCTTGATGTTGAGTGCCAAGCAGGGAGGCACTGGGTCCCATTTTTAGAGTCTTTGGTATGACCCGGCTGGGGATCGAACCCCGACCTCCCAGTCTCAGGGCGGACACTCTAACCACAAGGCCACTGAGTTATGCTTTAGCTATTTTTGAAAAATTGAAGAACGACTGAACGACATAGAAACATAGCTTTTTCAGAAAACTGTCATTTTCAAACAGACATTTTTAGAATCTGATCTCAGGTCAAAATGGGTTGAAGTAAAAACTTTTTAGTTCTTTTCCCCACCACTGACTGTCTCCCCTTCCTTCCTTCCACCCCAACCCGTCCAGATCCGCTGGAAGTACATGATTGTGGACGAGGGCCATCGCATGAAGAACCACCACTGCAAGCTGACCCAGATCCTCAACACCCACTACCTGGCCCCGCGCCGCGTGCTGCTGACGGGCACGCCTCTGCAGAACAAGCTGCCCGAGCTGTGGGCGCTGCTCAACTTCCTCCTGCCCACCATCTTCAAGAGCTGCATCACCTTCGAACAGTGGTTCAACGCCCCTTTTGCCATGACCGGAGAGAAGGTATGTACTGTATAAGAACACCGGTGAGGCCGCTTTCTGGGTCTATGTGGAACACACTACCACTGCACCTTAAAAGGGCGACCTCCCTTGATGTTTTTAAGAGCGAGTTGAAAACTTTGTTTAGATTTATCTTGTCTTCATATTCAATGGTCTGATACAATTTTCCTTACCATTTTCTATTTTTGTATTGCTATTTTTATTTGCTAATTTGTATATATTGTGTCTTGTATTGACCTGCTTTTTTGTTTTTCGGCATTCCGCTGCTTGTTATTTTTTATGTGAAGCACTTTGGGTTGCATTTTATGTATGAAAGGTGCTATATAAATTATTATTATTATTACTGTACTGTATGTATGAGTTGTTTTCATCGCAATTATTTAGCAATGCTTTACTTGTCTAACGAACCCATTTAGACCTGAGACCAGATTCTACAAAATGTCTTCAACTATTTCATGTCAAGGAGCCCCAAAATTATATGTAATTGGCCACTGACCCCATCTGAAAATATGTTGTTCCAGGGAACCCCCAGAAGCAATGATATGAGTTAAAAACTCTGAAAGAATATATATTCAAAGATTCAACTATTTTTCAAAAATAGCAGATCTACAAGCTTGTAGCGCGGCATGAGCTTGTAGATCTGCTATTTTTCAATAGCTAAAGTATAACATAATGCTTAAAACACCAAAAGGGGTTCCCGCCCTGAATGGGCTAATTCATTTCTTAGAATTCATTTCTTAGATTATAAGATCATTCATTGGTAGGACTGAACTGCTCAGTGCTGTACTGTAGGTAAGAGTGTAACTATGATTGAAGCTGAAAGAATCATTCAGTGCTTCATCTCCTTTTACAATGTTTTCATTTTTACCGCAACAGATTTTATTTGAACATTCATTAAGTTGTCACTGGCCTTGCTGAAAAATGAAAACATTCAGATTTAGTGTTGAATGGTAAATGGAGGGGGAGGATAGACCCCCTAGTGGAAAACCCTGGTCAATGAAGTGTATACACATACTAACTTGTACTTCCTACCCCTCGACCTCCATCCAGGTGGACCTGAATGAAGAAGAGACCATTCTGATTATCCGCCGTCTTCACAAAGTCCTGCGGCCCTTCCTGCTGCGCAGGCTGAAGAAGGAGGTGGAGGCTCAGCTTCCAGAGAAGGTTCGACTTGCTTGTGTCAACTCACAAACACCTGATGACAGTTTTGTTTTGTTTATTTTATTTTATTTTATACTTTAAGTCCTGCTTTCATTTTCTCTCTCTCTATCTCTCTTCATTGCTTTTCTTCAACCCATGTGTTGTTGTGTCTTTCTCTCTCTCAGGTGGAGTACGTGATCAAGTGTGACATGTCAGCTCTTCAGAGGGTTCTCTACAGACACATGCAGGCCAAGGGAGTCCTGCTGACAGACGGATCGGAGAAAGACAAGAAGGTGAGGACATGGACACATATGTACTAGTTACATTGTAAACGACATACTCTAGCATGCTGTGGATTAAAATACCATTTTATTCATTCAAATGACTTCCGAATTGAAGCTTTTAGTCAGTGTCTTTCGTTCTTTGCTTGCCCAAAATGTCTGAAGGCATTTATTCACCACTTACTATCTAAAACCTTTGGACATTTTTCAAAAGATGTTCAAGAATAGCTGTTCTACAACCTCACAATGCATTGTGAACTTGTAGATCTGCTGGGGGGGGGGGGGGGGGGTGTTCCTATAATGACACGCACAAATTAGGCGGTGCCAAGTGGTTACCTTATATGAGTGTCTGGACTTCCCATAGCATAAAGTTACGTTTACTAATAGGATGTAATACATACAGTATCACTATGCATGGTGTGACATCATGTCACGTATTGGATTCTACATTCTCTCTCTGTTCGGTATTGTTGTGTCGTGCGTGCGTGCGTGTGTGTGTGTGTCTTTGTTTGTGATGCTATGCGATGCAATACGATACAAATGCAACACAATACCGTATGTTATGTAATGCCGTGCATGTTTTGTGTTTCAGGGTAAAGGCGGCACCAAGACTCTGATGAATACCATTATGCAACTGAGGAAGATCTGTAACCACCCTTACATGTTCCAACCAATAGAGGTATCCTGCAGCCTGTAGATCTGTAACCACCCTTACATGTTCCAACAAATAGAGGTATCCTGCAGCCTGTAGATCTGTAACCACCCTTACATGTTCCAACAAATAGAGGTATCCTGCAGCCTGTAGATCTGTAACCACCCTTACATGTTCCAACAAATAGAGGTATCCTGCAGCCTGTAGATCTGTAACCACCCTTACATGTTCCAACAAATAGAGGTATCCTGCAGCCTGTAGATCTGTAACCACCCTTACATGTTCCAACAAATAGAGGTATCCTGCAGCCTGTAGATCTGTAACCACCCTTACATGTTCCAACAAATAGAGGTATCCTGCAGCCTGTAAGACGCAGCCAGCTGACAGTTTATCTACAAACTCACAACTTGTAGATCTGCTGTTTTTGGCATAAATCAGTATAAATCAGGCATTTCAGTGCCATCACGGCCCAACAAAATCAACTGTAGATTTAGTCGACTAAAATCGTATGGTATTTACTAGTCAACTAAAACTAAACTAAAACTAAAATAAGTAGGTTTGTAACGATACATTTTAACAGCGATGTGACACGTCTCACGAACACTTCAGAACCGTAGTTTTGAGTGACTGCATGTGTCAGTCATATTTTTTGCTAAACAATTTCATAAGCTATAGTTGTAATTACATCTACAGCAACATTATTTACTGTGTTACTCTGTTTCCGCAAGGCCAGCATGCCATCTAAAGGCACTTTAGCCAATTCAAATTGACCTAGAGGGTGGGTGGACGGACCGCGGTCACAAGCGTAACATGCAGACCTGTGTGAGGTGCACCGTTGCTCTGATCCGCATCAAACTTTGCACAAACACTGTTCAGGGGTCTGCCATCAAAATAGTCCCACCAGGGGCCACATGTTGACCCCAGGGGGGCACTTCATCATCATCATCATCATTTTTCAACCGCGGTCGAGATCATGGATTTCACAATGCCACGCCAGACTTTCCGGTCCTTCATTGCCATCCCCAGTTCCTGCTTACTGATGCATGTGTGATGTGTCCCTAGCGATGACATCAGGGAACGACAGTTTTCTACCTCTGGTCTGCTTTGAGGCAGGATTCCAGAGAAGAAGGGAAGATGTAACCTCATTGTCAGCTCTGTAGCAGTAGCCTCGGAAACCCAGACGTTTTTTTTCCAGGGAGAGAAAAAAAGTCTGGGTCCGAGTCCACTTCAATTCGGCATAGAGAGTAGTGCAAACATCTCTCACTCTCTGCTGATTTCTGATCGTCTGCACCTTTGTTAAATTGACACACACGCACACATGTACCAAGGGGCCAGTGAGGCTATTCAACGTTGAAGCTCTCCTCCCTAGTGGTAGGAGGAGGGACTACAGGCGGACCCGTGGATTCATGACCGGGAAACCCCGTGCAGCTGGGCTTTAACATTGAGCGCTCGGTTGCACTTCCGCATTTGACCACCAAAATTTGGTGGTCAAATGCGGAAGTAGACGTTCTGAGACGGTACTTCCGGCAGTCTTCCGGGTGCTTCAAAGGCCCCTGGGGGGCTACAGGCACACCGTTGCTCCAATCTGGGCACTACAGCAGTGTTTAATGGTTAATGTGGTTAAACGCTAACGTGACATGGATGCGTTCCAGGTCTCAATGGATTAACACTTCAAATGGCCATAGCTTAGTGACCATTGCTCTGATCTGCGCAATATACTATAGGGCTGGATTTGAGAACTTACTGTAGTTGTGAAAATAACATTTCAAAGCTACACAGTCTCTGAACAATTTGTGATTTTTTTTCTTCTTTCAGGAATCCTTTTCTGAGCATTTGGGTTTTACTGGTGGGGTAGTCAGTGGGTAAGAACACATTTGACTTGTATACATACATACACACACACACACACACACACACACACACACACACACACACACACACACACACAGTATCCATAACCCCCTCGTATATACTGTAACTCCTCCCGTTAGCCCTGAACTGTATCGAGCGTCGGGGAAGTTCGAGGTGTTGGACCGCATCCTGCCCAAGCTGAACGTCACAGGCCACAGGGTGCTGCTCTTCTGTCAGATGACCACTCTGATGACCATCATGGAGGACTACTTCGCCTACCGCAGCTTCAAGTACCTGCGCCTCGACGGTGAGACCGCTCGTGTGCGTGTGCGTGTGCGTGTGTGTGTGTGTGCGTGTGTGTGTGTGTGCGTGTGCGTGTGTGTGCGCGCCTCGGTGTTGATTTCGTCGAACTAAAACTATGGTGAAAAATGTCCGTCGACTATCTTATTTTCACTGACGCAAACTAAAGAGAAACTATAAGCTATGATGACTAAAACTAAATATATTGACATATTGTGGTCCTGTAGATCAATTTCTAATCGAATCTCTTTATTATCTATTTGTCTGATTAACCACATGCCATGTCATGTTATACATTGCTGTACAAGGGAAGGCTGTCACACGAAAATACGATTACAAAACGGATCTACAAGCTCACAACATATCGCAAATCTGCTCGTGGACCTGCTATTTTCACTTTTTTGGATATCGTGACTTTCTCAATCTGTTTTTTTGTTTTTTGTAAATTGTGAGCTTCTAGATTTCTATAACATTTTGCCTTTAATGACCCCCTCGCAATTATTTTATTAAAATCTCTCTATATATTTTATAATCCCTTTAGTTCGATTAACCTCTCTCTCTCTCTCTCTCTCATCTCCACCTCTCCTTCAGGCACCACTAAGGCTGAAGACAGAGGGATGCTGTTGAAGACGTTCAACGACCCAGAGTCTCCGTACTTCATCTTCCTCCTGAGCACCAGAGCCGGTGGCCTGGGCCTCAACCTGCAGTCTGCCGACACCGTGGTCATCTTTGACTCTGACTGGAACCCTCACCAGGTATACATACATACGACCATTCTTCCCCATGATGTGTATTCTTTATGTAACCAGTAAAAAACATATTGGGACAAAGTCTCTTTTTCAAGTCTGAACTGTATGGTCAAGAGGCAGAAATCAAAATTGCACAACTTTGCTACGTCATACATTACAAAACAGACAACAGTAGTACATCCATGATACCCCGCAAAGAAACACCTAAAAATACATACAAAATCTCCGAAGTGATACACTTCCCAAAGTGGGGTCCGGGGACCCCCAGGGGTCCTTGAGAGAGTTCCAGGGGCTCCCCAGCTAAATGATAGTTAGGAACCAAATGGACCCTTATGGGTCTGTAACTCAGAGAGTGTACAAATGGAAATGGACCCATCAGGGTCCATTTGTACACTCTCAGAGTTAAATGAGCACTCGTGCTCAGCTACTACCCTGGGTAAATAAAGGATACAAAAAAATATATATATATATCTTGGATATCCATTTGTCTGCTGTTCTTATAGCTACTCAACTCGAGCCCACCCTGTCTCTTCAGGAACAATATTCTCTACTTTCTGTCTTCTGTTAGTCATGGCTGCCAGTTCCCACCTGATGTTGTGTGGGAGTCCTGACTGCTTCAGATTGTGCTGAACAACCGCTAGTTTGCACAACGTCTTAAGACTTGGATTTAAGTCCAAGACGTACAGTTCATCAGGTCTGTCCAATGATCCAAAGAGGATGATGCGATCTCCCACCATGCAACAGCAGCACGTCCTATATGGGCCTTTCCCTCTGGGCTCAACTTTCTTCCAGAGGGTCTCTGGATTGAATCTCCACAGATCAGTGGTCGCCAAGATCTGGTTGTGACCGCCAA
The DNA here is from genome assembly GCF_951216825.1 of Electrona antarctica. Classification (NCBI taxonomy): domain Eukaryota; kingdom Metazoa; phylum Chordata; class Actinopteri; order Myctophiformes; family Myctophidae; genus Electrona; species Electrona antarctica. The sequence goes on from NC_136809.1 coordinate 48,563,862, forward strand.
ATATGTACAGCTCTCCATTGTAGGCAAAGGCTGAATGATTATAGCGTTCTTCTGGAAGAAGCTGTGCAGAAGGTGTGCTCAGCCAGAGGTTGGTCTCTGTGTCAAACACTCTGATGGTGTTGTCGCCGCAGACGCTGTCTCCTCCCCCAAACACAAACATCTTTGTCCCGATGATGGTGGCAGTGTGGTGTGATGTCCAAGATGGATTGCCTCTGGTATTAATTAAAGTCCAGACCATTGTGGTGGTGTCCAACTTGTACATGTCATTAAAGCATCCAGTCCAATATCCCCATCCTCCATGGATAAACATGACCTTCCCCAAGGCACAGGCTGAGTGGTTCATCCTCACCTCTGGAACAGTTCCAGAAACCTTGGGCTTGAACCACATGTGGGTGTCCAAATCAAATGCATAAAGCACGTTGCAGTACTTTGCATATTTGACTGCAGTATAACCCCCCCAGATGTAGACGATATAATCTATCATCACAGCTTTGTGGTGCTGGCGCTTGGGTGGCACCTCAAGGTGACATTCTCCTCTTCCAGTAGTCTCCGGGGTCAACTCCCTCCAGCGTAAAGTCACTGTGTTGAAGACGTGAACACCAATCTGATCCTTGTTGACGTCACGGTACCCTCCAAATGAGTAGACTTTGTCTCCCACTGCGACAGCAGCCTGACTGTCTTTAGGTCCTCTGTTCAGATGCAGCGTCCAGAAGAGCATCTCTCACAAACAGTCCAGGGATCAAAGACAATTCCTCAGAACCGTCTCTGTAAATGAATGGCATCCTATTGTGTAGCACTTATATTGGTTCAATGGTGGAAACATCACAAACATCGTGGCCAATCAAAGGAGTCGGCGGCTGTTGCAGTCCCTAATATGGGCAAACTGTTCAGAGTGACGTCATCAGAAGGCCAAAAACCTCCTAACTCCACTTGGGCTGGATATGGGTAAAGTGGTGATAATACAATGACTGGGTTCTCAACCTGGGGGTCGCGACGCCTCTTTTGGGGTGGTTATTTAAAAAAACAGTAAATTAAGAGTTGACATAGTACATATAGTACATGCATAAAGTTTCCAGAATGATTATATCTGGTTTCATTAAGGTTATTGTAGCGGTCAAATTGTATTGAGGGTTGGAGGGGGGCAGGGGTCGCGAGACATGGCCAAAGCATTTCCGGGGGTCCCCCCCCCCCCAGCCAAAAACGTTGAGAACCCCTACACTACACAACGTAGCCAGGCATTTGATCTGAGGTTTAGACCGTCATTTACCAAATTGAATGCTGATGCTGGCATTCAAAGCAACCAAAGGCATGGCCCCCCCATATCTCACAAGTATGATCGTACCCTACAAACCCTCCCGCTCACTCAGATCAGCCAACGCAGGGAAGCTGGAGGTACCTTCACTAAAAACGCCGGGACAACGCTCCACACGTCCCAAACTCTTCTCCCTTCTGGCTCCAAAACTATGGAATGCACTTCCCATTGCAGTCAGAACTGCAGCCTCACTCCCAATCTTCCGCCGTAGTCTGAAAACCCACCTCTTCAGACTCCACCATGGCCCGTAGCACTTGCCCTAGCCTAGCCCCTTAGATAGCACATTATGTAGACTTAGATAGTATTTTAAACAGACTTATAGCTTGTTATGTAGACAGCTCTAGAATTGCACTTTATGTAGTCATAGCACTTTATAGTACACATGTATAATATATTATATAGTATAGTATGTATAGTTTACATAGATACTCCACTGTTACGTTCTTAGTTTACGCATGATTCATGATAACTACTTTTTATACATGTGATGTATGCCATGCTTTTTGTTTTTGCTTAATGTAAGTCGCTCTGGATTAAGAGCGTCTGCTAAATGCCTAAATTGTAAATTGTAAATTGAATCAGGAGGACAACGCTAACACCTGAACCTCCTCCCTCCGTCTCTCTTCCAGGACCTGCAGGCCCAGGACAGAGCCCACCGCATCGGGCAGACCAACGAGGTCCGCGTGCTGCGTCTGTGCACCGTCAACAGCGTGGAGGAAAAGATCTTGGCCGCCGCCAAGTACAAACTGAACGTGGACCAGAAGGTCATTCAGGCGGGCATGTTTGACCAGAAGTCCTCCAGCCACGAGCGCAGGGCTTTCCTGCAGGCTATCCTGGAGCACGAGGTCGAGCAAGACGAGGTCGTTGGCCAGCAGCAGAAAAGCGAGGAGGTGTGTATGCACTTTATGAGCTGTGTGTGTGGTCGGCCACAGTCACACACACGATTCATTCATTTTGAGAAAGACGAGGAAAAAAATGTTGATTAAAAGTTAGTAGAGTGTTTGTGTTCAGGAGGAGGACGAGGTGCCGGACGACGAGACGGTCAACCAGATGATCGCTCGCAGCGAGGAGGAGTTTGAAATCTTCATGGTTAGTGGCTGTGTGTGTGTGTGTGTGTGTGTGTGTGTGTGTGTGTGTGTGTGTGTGTGTGTGTGTGTGTGTGTGTGTGTGTGTGTGTGTGTGTGTGTGTGTGTGTGTGTGTGTGTGTGTGTGTGTGTGTGTGTGTGTGTGTGTGTGTGTGTGTGTGTGTGTGTGTGTGTGTGTGTAGATGCATACTATAGGGCAGTGGTTCTCAATAACATGTCAAGGACCCCCAAATTGATACAGTATGTATGTATGTATGTATGTATTTTGCCCCCACCTAAGAGATTTAACAACATTTTACAAAAATAGCAGCTCTACAACCTGACAACATGTCGTGTCACGACAGGTTGTGAGCTTGTAGATTTGCTATTTTCAAATAGCAACGTAGTGACAATAAAATAGGGCTTCAATGTTTAAACCGTTCCTCATTTCGATGGGGACCCCCAGGAACCACTTTGAGATCCAGTACTGTTATTGGGGCTGATTTCTAGAATGAACATATGAACTTTGTTCTTGCTTACTGTAAATCGCCCTTTGATTAAGAGCGTCTCAGCGTCTGCTAAATGCCTAAATTGTAACATACATGAGCACAATGAGACTCTCATCTCTCTCTCGCTCCCCCCTCTCTCTTTGACTGACACTACAATTTAGAAATTTAGCAGACGCTAAATTCGAGCATGTTCGAGCGGTAGTCCAACCGTTGTTCCGGATTAATGCTCTGTCGGAATTGCGTCCGGATCCCGTAAAACTGACGTGACAATTAATCTGATTCTGATCCCGATTTTCTCTCTCTCTCTCTCTCTCTCTCCGTATACTATAGCGCATGGACCTGGACCGGCGTCGCGAGGACGCGCGCAACCCGCGGCGCAAGCCCCGCCTGATGGAGGAGGACGAGCTGCCCATGTGGATCATGAAGGACGACGCCGAGGTGGAGCGGCTCACCTGTGAGGAGGAGGAGGAGAAGCTGTTCGGACGAGGCTCCCGCCAGCGCAAGGAGGTGGACTACAGCGACTCGCTGACCGAGAAGCAGTGGCTCAAGGTCGGTCAGGAGGAATGTACACTTTGAGCAGTGGTGCTCAAACCATTTCCATGTCAACCACCCCCAAAAGTATACTGTATATATTTGGCCGCCGACCCCCATCTCAAAATATTTTGTTCCAGGGACCCCCAGATATATATATATAAATATATATTATATATATATATTCAAAGTTTAAAATAATCGTTAAAAAGCTAAAGTTACACGGATGCTTTCCAGGTCTTTATGGGTTAAGCCTTAATCCATAAAGACCTGGAAAGCATAATTAAAAAAACAGTTTTAATAAAAAAAACTATTGCCATTAACCGTTAAAGGAGAATTCCATGCTAGAAGGCTTTCTTACCTTTCTTACCTTTCTTTGTAGGTCCCCACCAAAGAGGTCCATGTGTTTTTTTGTGCAAAAACTCCGTATTGGCTATTTCCCCTACCATAAGCCCTCAATGAATTGAATGGGAATTGAATGGGGCTATGGGGTGTTGTGCTAATTCGCTTATTTCCATCGAAATAAGTAGTAAAGTGTGCCACTTGGGATATTATTTACATTATGAAGAGAGGATATATACAAAAAAATAATAATTTTAAGCGATGGAAATAAGCGAATTAACCCTAACCCTAACACCCCATAGCCCCATTCAATTCAATTAATTTAGGGCTTATGGTAGGGGAAATAGCCAATAAGGAGGTTTTGCACAAAATAACACCTGGACCTCTTTGGTGGGGACGTAACAACTACAAATAAAGGTAAGAAAGCCTTCTAGCATGGAATTCTCCTTTAAGGGAAATAGTTCTCAAACTGCAGGGACCTCCATAACTCTGAGAGTCACAGACCTGTAAGGTCCATTTGGAACCCCTTCCAGGAACCCTGAGGGTCTTAGCCTGGCATGGCCAGCTTGGTCTGGTTTCCAGGCTATGAAGGGTCCCTGGACCCCACTTTGAGAACCACTGTATTAGTGTACAGTGTACTGCATCAGTAGCTTTACCAGAGGCTGTGGTTGAGTAACAGCTTCGGAGTAGAAATGACATCAAAAAACAAGACAACGTTCGGCCACTAGATGTCGCACTACACTCCATATCACAACACAACACATCTGTTTGATGAGCTACTCCCTGAGTCAAGTCAGTTTGCACCATTGGACTTTGGGCTCCATTTTTGTCACCGCTAAAGCCCTTATCCCTAAACTTCTTTGCCTTTTTGTCTCCACCAGGCCGAAGGCATGGGGAGAGAGTATGTTTTGCACTCCGTCCGTGTGTGTGTCCGTCCGTCCGTCCGTCCGTCCGTCCTTCCGTCCGTCCGTTACCAGCTAATCTCCGGCACCGTTAACCCGGTCGATGCCAAACTTTGCACACACACTCCCTGGATGCCAACGATGAACCTCTGCCCCGCATTTTCCAGAGCGGCCTGTTATAGCGCCACCATGAGGCAGCTTTTCACATTTTTTACCTAAAACTGCACCGATCTGCGTGAAACGTTGCATGCACACTCCCTAGAGGTTTGTCCCAAGGACAAGGACCTTTGACCTGCATTTTCCGCATCTGCCTTTTATAGCGCCACCAGGAGGCCGACTTTTGTAAAACACATTTTTTGATATTACTCCTCCAGATTCTGTCCAAAAATCTCACAAATCGTTACACAGTATCTCTATGGTCATGTGCTCAAGTCGGATCTGTCCGATATTTCATATTCCATCCTAATTGGCTATAATTGGCTTTCACAGTTTAGCAAGATTGCCCCGTTTTGAACTAAAGCCTCAAATCATGAACGCAGCATGCAATTTACGTGAAATCTTTCACACATTTTCTTACTAGGCTGAGGAATATATCCCACCCTTTTCACATTGGCCTGTTATAGCGCCACCAACAGGTTGATTTTTGCAAAACACATTTTTGGAACAAAATGCCTCAAATCATCCAATTGCCATCAAAGGCAAACATGTTTATATTACTCCTAAACATTTTGCCAAACATCTCACACAGTCCTATCCTCCTGGTGGAGACCTGTGCCCAGAAGGGCACTTTTTCTAGTTTTTACTATTTTGCAAAACATTTTTGAATAGTTAAAATGGCCAGTCTACAAGCTCACAACGTGTCAATGTACTGTAGATTGGCTAGTTGAACTATTCAAAAATGTTTTTCAAAATAGTAGAAAAAAAAAAAAAAAAAGAGCAAGGAAGTTTAGGGATAAGGGGTTTAGCGGTGACGAAAATGGAGCCCTATACCTCTTTCCCAGAGCTTTCTACCTGATGGACGGTTATATGCCTAAACCTAACCCTAACCATAACCTCACAAAAACTATGCCTAAACCTAACCTCACTGAATAATAACCTCAAAACCACACCCAATCACGTAGAAAGCTCTGGGAAAGAGTGAATCCCTTTGCACCAGCACCTGCCTTCAAGTCTGTCATCAGTATATTAGGAAAAAGTATACTTCGCCAATGAAAACGGAAGCAACATGCCGCCGTCGGCTTACAGAAAAATATTTAGATGATTGTTTTCGCAATCATAATATTTGTGAGGTATTCTATTTATAGTGACTCATAGGAATAGACTATGTGACAACCAGGTATAGTCTGGTGACCACCGGAGAGACGGGTGACAGCCGGAATGTAGACGGCACCCTGGGAACAGTATGGGTTAGCGCCCCAGCCTGCATCCTCTGTGAGGAGGAAGCCCAAAAACCTTCGGTGAGGCCTTCAGGAGGGCCATTCGAGCCGCAAGTGGATCCTGCCAGTACTACCGTTGCCCAGCGGTGGAGCCTGCAGAACCATTGCGGCTCAAGAATCCACCACTCCACATGCCAGAATGGTACCTCTCAGTCCCGGCATAGTAGTTCCGGAGTGGTTCCAACGGATTGTGTGGCCCTGGTCTTTCCCTAGTGGGTCTGATCGAGGGTAGCTACTGTGACGTAAGTCGGGACTTGATCACCCCGGAGTGAAGGGTATGATGTTTGCGAGACCCGAAACCCCGATGACCTTGGGATACATCACTGAGGATACGTCCCAGTTGCATCCAGGCGATGTATTTTCGTTCTGAGGTGAAATAACCACGTCTCTGCCTCCTGCTTGTCTGCTATAGGCAATAGAGGAAGGCACGCTGGAGGAAATCGAGGAGGAGGTGCGTCACAAAAAGACGACGCGCAAGAGGAAGCGGGACCGCGACGTGGACCTGCCCGGCCCCTCCTCGTCCTCGTCGGGGGGGCGCACGCGGGCCGACAAAGACGAGGACGGGAAGAGGCAGAGGAAGAGGGGGCGACCCCCCTCGGAGAAGCTGTCCCCCAACCCCCCAAATCTCACCAAGAAGATGAAGAAGATCGTGGACGCCGTCATCAAGTACAAAGACAGGTTTGTCAACGTGAACTTTCTTAAACTGGTGCTGTAACCTGTGTGTCAGGACCCCTTGGGGGGGGTTACCAAAATATAAAGTACTGTAGACTGCTCACACATAATAGCAACTTGTTGTCTCATCTTGATGATGTCCCACAAATTAGTTTAACCCAGATTCGGCTCAAACAAGGGGTTAAATTCATTACGCTCCTATGCCACAAAAATGTGGAATGCCCTACCAACAGTCAGGAATGTGAATCCCTACTCTCCTTCAAAAACCCCTCTACTCGTTTAATTTCCAATCATTTATATGATGGTTTTTTTTCTTCTCTTTTGCATAGTACTGTATATTTATACATCATTAAATGCCCCGATGAATTGAAAATGGAGGACCCCAATGTAATAGTGCTTTTATGGGTATTTCAATCTTCTTAGCAGAACTTGTATTGAACTGTGCTGTCCTCGAACTGTGCTTATTCTACAAACTGTTTTTCAATCAATCAATCAATCAATCAATAATGTCACCCTCTGCAGCGCTAGCGGGCGCCAGCTGAGCGAGGTCTTCATCCAGCTGCCGTCTCGCAAAGAACTACCAGAGTACTATGAACTGATCCGCAAGCCTGTTGACTTCAGGAAAATCAAGGTACGAACACACCAGTGTTGATTTTAGTTTTAGTCATCGTCTCTTCAATAGTTTTCATTTAGTTTCAGTCACATTTTAGTCACCCGGAATGTTTTAGTGTTAGTCTGGTTTTAGTCGACTAAATGTCTTAAGATTTTAGTCGACTAAATCTACAGGTGATTTAGTCGACTAAAATGTATTTTGGCGGGCCTTGATGCCGTCGTAGTGGCTGATTTTACACTTGACCTACAGTCAGAGCGGTGGTCACAAACCCCAAAGTAAAGATCAGTCAATCGATCCCCACCTCATGAATAAAAACAGATCCCCACCGTTTTGTGGTTGGTGGTTGCAGGAGAGGATCCGTGGTCACCGCTACCGTAGTTTTGGTGACCTAGAGAGAGACGTCATGCTGCTGTTCCAGAACGCTCAGACCTTCAACCTGGAGGGATCGCTGGTGAGAAGCACGCACACACACACATGCACGCACACAGCCACACACACACACACATACACACACACACGTTTTAGCTCAGTCAAGAGTAACTGGTCGGCTGACAAATGTACAGTGTCAGCCAGCCTACAGTACACATCTACAGCCAATCAACAGTGAATACAATGACCATTATTCAATCTATCAACAGTGAAATATTTCCAGGAGTTAATATCCTAATCAGGCATCTGGTATGGTGCTACAGCGTACAACACTGTACGTCCTAATAAGTGTGTACACGTGCCCAGAGTAAGGGCCAGGCTCGTGTCATCTGTACTGTAGTGCAGTGGTTCTCAAAGTGGGGTCCTTGGGGTGGTTCCAAGGGGGTCCCCAGCGAAAATGTGTTAATGTAGCATCGCAATCATTTTAACCACTTTATCCATTTATGAGTAGGCTATTCAAAAATAGCAGATCACAGTGCATCACAGTGCTATTATATTTTTTTTAAAGAATTAAGCCTCGAAAATGTGTGGAAGATTTGGAATAATGTTTTTTTTACACAAATCTCTTCTGGCACAAGCATTTTGATGCCAATACTTGTACTTTTACTCAAGTACATTTTGAATTCCGGACTTTTACTTGTAACGGAGTATTCCTATATTACAGTAAAGCATTTGACTACTTTTTCCACCACTGTTGATATGAAAAGGTTTGTCTCTATGTGTGCAGATCTATGAGGACTCCATCGTACTGCAGTCTGTGTTCACCAGTCTGAGACAGAAGGTGGAGAAGGAGGAGGAGAGCGAGGGAGAGGAGAGTGAGGAAGAGGAGGAGGAGCCGGAGGAAGGCTCGGAGTCGGAAAGTGAGTATACGTCCGGAGCGAGCGAAGAGGGGGAAAAACTTTGAGGGTTCGTTCATTGCTATGATGATTTGGGCTGCAGCTATTGATCGACACGAGTCAGGGGAGGACAGAGCAGGAGATCAGCCGGGGAATCGGAGCAGCAGGGGCGGTATTGCAGTCGCTGTACCGGACTGTTGTGACAAAAAGGAAGCTGAGCCAGAAGGCAAAGCTCTCTCTCTACCGAGTAGTCGAATCTTTGTTCCAACTCTCACCTATGGTCATGAAGTGTGGGTCATGACCGAAAGAATGTCGAAGAAGGTGGCGGATACAGGCGGCCAAAATGAGTTTTCCCAGACGGGTGGCTGGTATCTCCCTTAGAGATGAGAAGGTGAGAAGTTCAGTCACCCGAGAGAGACTTGGAGTAGTCGCTGCTTCTTCACCTGGAAAGGAGCCAGCTTAGGTGGTTCGGGCATCTGGTTAGGATGCCTCTCGGGCGTTTCCCTATAGGGAGGTCCTCGAGGCACGTCCCACTGGGAGGAGACCCCGGGGCAGACCAAGGCACAGTTGGAGGAAACACATCGACTCACTGGCCTTGGAACGTCTCGAGATCCCCCAGTCACTAATGTTGCCCTGGAGAGGGAAGTCTGGAGCTCTCTGGTGGAGCTGTTGCCCCCGCGACCCAACTACAGATAAGCGGTTGAAGATGGATGGATTGATGGATGGATGGATGGATGGATGGATGGATGGATGGATAGATGGGTGGGTGGCTGGCATCTCCCTTAGAGATAGGGTGAGAAGTTCAGTCACCCGACAGAGACTTGGAGTAGAGTCGCTGCTTCTTCGCTTGGAAAGGAGCCAGCTTAGGTGGTTCGGGCATCTAGTAAGGATGTCTCCCGAGCCACCGGGAAGAGACCACATGGCAGACCAAGGACCAGATGGGGGAATTATATCTCCATACTGACCTGGGAATGCCTTGGGATCCTCCAGGAGGAAGTTGCTTCGAGACAGGGGAGTCTGGAAACTGTTACCCCCGCGGCCCGATTCCGGATAAGCGGTTGAAGATGGATGCTCCACACAGTAAACAGTAAGGTGTGATGCCGTGTGTTCTCCTCTCCAGCACGTTCTGTGAAGGTGAAGATCCGTTTGGGTCGGAGGGAAAAGGAGAAGGGCGGAGAGCGCGGGAAGGTCCGGAGCAGGCGCACGGGACGCACGAGAGCCAAGCCTGTCGTCAGTGACGACGACACAGAGGAGGAACAGGAAGAGGTGTGTATGTATACGATACGTGCATTTGCAAGTATTCGTCAGTGCAAACATTTCAGTCTATGTAGCTTAAATACTAGTATTAAAATACAAATGTTTTTTTGTGTCCAATGTATTTGGATTTAGTTCATAAAGTTAACATACTTACTTACTTACACCTACTACCCCTTCTGGGGCATAGGCCGTCAACAAAGTTAACATAACTATAACTAAATGCATTTGAAATGAAATAAAAAGGTTACTTTTCAGGATCCCAATTAAAAAACGGCAAAAAAAAATATTCAGGATTTCAATTCAAATATAGCAAAATAGCTGATCTGCAACCTCAAAACGTGAGTTTGTAGATCGGCTATTTTTCCTACGACAATAATATGCAATGTGGCCCTCTGGAGTGTGGAAATATAGTGGCCCTCTACATCGTCAAAGTTCCCCACCCCTGCTCTATAGAGCGTCACAGTCCCGCCCCCTCGAGCGACTCGGAAAATAATTCCCTGTTCATTTTCCTCATAGACTTTTCATTTTTAAAGACATTTACGCCGTGGACAAAGCCAACTGGAGTTGTGACAAATCACGACAATAAACACAATGTTTTGGGCTGATCAAATAATTAGAAGAAAAAAACACTTTTTGTTTTGTTTTTCTTCGTACAAATTATTTGATCGGCCCAAAACATTGTGATCATGATTTGTCTCAACTCGAGTTGGCTTTGTCCGCGGCGTAAACGTCTTTAAATGAATACTTTTTGCAAAGTCTATGAGGAAATTGAACGGGGAATTCTTTTCCGGGTCTCTCGTCGTCATGAAAGGGGGCGGGACTGCGACGCTCTATACTATGTGTTGTAGCGACTACTTCTTCCCATTGAATCATAGAAGTAGTGCTATGAGGCTGAGCTGTCGGCAGGAACTGTGTGACGCGTTTGAATCAAATCCAGAAACGTCTTATTGTAGTTAAGGTGATTTATTGACAAAATAAACAAGGTCCAAAACTGTACTGAAAATGTTGATAAATAAAAAGGTATGTAACGTAGATAACGATTAAACGGTCAACAGAAAATATTGAGCCTAGAGCTCACCCCATAGAGTATATAAAAGGATAGAGACTGAACTGGCGCGAAGCTCCGCCCCCCAGCTATTCATGTCAGTGGAAGTTGCTCAGTGGCGTTTTGAAGCACCCGGAAGACTGCCGGAAGTACCGTCTTAGAACGTCTACTTCCGCATTTGACCACCAAATTTTGGTGGTCAAATGCGGAAGTGCAACCGAGCGCTCAATGTTAAAGCCCAGCTGCACGGGGTTTCCCGGTCATGAATCCACGGGTCCGCCTGTAGTCCCTCCTCCTACCACTAGGGCCCAGAGCTTCAACGTTGAATAGCCTCACTGGCCCCTTGGCTCACCCCCATTCTCTCACTGAATGCCACTGCCCAGACACACAGCTGACATAAGTAAAGTGATTAGCAGACACGCAGCAGGAGCTCATCAATCAGGTAAGGGAAGTGGAACATCAAAACCAAGCGTGGGGAAAAATAAAAAAATAAATAGAAACAAACAACAAAATGTATATTTTGGCTCCTACAATATGTGAAATGAAATGAATTTGTCTCATCTCCCTTCCTCTTATCCAGGAGCGTTCCCCGAGCGCCACTGACGAAGAGTCCTAAACGGAAAGAAGCACAAAAGGAGCAATGAAGGAAGGGATATTTCCACCAAAAGTACTTGCAGCAAATACCGCCCCCCACCACCCCCCCCCCCACCCCCCTCTTGTCAGCTTCATCCACCCTTGGTCATTGGCAGGAAAACGATGCACTCTTACCTGAATAATCGTGTCTATTACGTGACGTAATGAGGAAGACATGGTGTGCAGATAAAGAAGGCGTTTTCTGGACCTGGAACATGTGATATATCATGACGTCGTGCTAATACCTACTTCTGAACTGAATTGCACTTTAAATGGAGCAGATATTGGATTAATAAAGACTCAATCTCCGATACAAAGTAAACAAACGGCATGCCCTGCCACCAAAAATGAAAAAGTGGACATGTTTTTATTCTCTAGGTAATGGACTCAGCTGTAGTCATACATTTTATAGTTTTAAACTATATTTCCTGTGTTTAGAAGGCTTTAATACGTTTGTTTACATTGGTAATGAGAGCAAACATTAACGTAAAGCTGATCGATCTATATTTTGATTGATGATGGGATAAGAATGTTCCAAATAGCATATTTTTCCATCTACAAATTCAACTATTTAAGAATGTATGTGAATATAATCCTAATTTATATCATCCAAACAATCCCAGATTGGACTTTTAGACGAGGAACTCCAACTCGGTTATAGTTAATCTGTTCAACTGTCTACCTGCTGTTGTATTTAGGTTGACGCAAACATTTTCTTTCTCTTGGTACTGGGAATGAAACACAGACTTGTGACGTTAAAATTGACGGAAACAACTTGTTTTTCCCCTCCTTGTCGTAAACAACAATGTTGTTTCCCCTTAAGACGGAGGCACTGAGGCAGGTACCTTTACCTGACTTGACCTTTCACGGCTGCAGATGTAAACAACTCTGATATTTCTGGGTAACTGGGGCAATATGTTGTCAACAGCATGCTCTCATCAGCCACTGTGGAGACTTAGGTGTTTGTACATCGCATAGGTCTGACACAGCCTCTCTGTTTGACTTGGAAATATAGCATCCTGTGGTTGGAGGCCGGTGTCCAAACTTCTCAGAATGTGTTTTTATCAACTCCCCGTATTTATTTGACTGAGCCTTAATGGAGCTGACCTCACTTCACTCTCATATCTCATAATATATATATATATATTAACCGTACAATACTATACATATTCCACCTGGCTGCTGCGTACCTATGTTACTCTTCTAATATAAAGCACTTGTAATTGTTTACTGTAAAAAGGGAAAATCCTTCATGGGGTTGTAATTCATTAAGTACTGTTAACTTCAAACGCTTCTATTTCAGTGTTGTGTTGTGTTCAATTTTAACTTTCCAAATGGCTGACAGTTGATACTAGGCACTTTTTATGTTTTTAATTTTAAGACAAAGGACCAGAGGGACAGTTGTTCTTCTGTTTGTGAGAGCCTTATGGTGTTGGATATGCTGTATAGTTTTTATTTTGTTTATCAAGAATGTCTATGCATGGGTGTGCGTGTGTGCGTGTGTGTGTGTGTGTGTGTGTGTGTGTGTGTGTGTGTGTGCGTGTGCGTGTGCGAGCGAGTGTGTAGAATGCCATTCTAGTACTGTACTTTTTTCATCATGAGGAACTCGAATTTGGAAGATATAACCAAAGCATTGGTATTTTCCTCCACTTGTTTATTGGAACCTGCCTGTACTGTGGTGGACTTTGTCACTTGAAGGGGAAACAAAAGAACCCACAATAAATTTCAGTATTATTCCCGTGTGATTTGTTTATAGTTTATACATCATTTGTAGTGTGCTGAAGTTAAGGGAGCTCTAGGTTATTTGGCTTGAATGGAGTCGTTCAGGCCAGGTGATTGACACAGGTCATGTTTAGTCCGTTGTGCAGCAACAGTTAAAGGAGAATTTTTGCTTACAGCAAAAAATATATATATTTTACCTTTTGTAACTAGTACACATCAGTCTGTGAGAGTGGCATTTTAATGACCGACGTGACTACAAAGAAAGGTAAGAAAGCCTTTTAGTATGGAATTCTCCTTTAATGAGTGATTGATTGATTGATTGAAGTATTAACAGTTTGCAGAATTACAGTACATTTCAAGCACAACTCGATACAAAAACTGTTAACTGTGGACGACACCAGCATTACACTTGTTCACAACAGGGTCCACTCTTTTCAATTCATCAGAATATTTAGAGACGTACAAATATACACTTCTATATAATCAAAAACAGGAAAATCATCATAAAAATAAACAGTGAGGGGAAAAGGGGTGGGGAGGGGGATTCATATTTTACGGAGGCCAGTTTGGAATTGCAGCCGTCCGTAGGTGCCCTTTGAGAGCAGTTTTGAAGGAGTCAAGGGTTTCACATGTCTTAACGACTGTTGGTAGGGCGTTCCACATTTTGGTGGCATAGGAGCAAATTAATTTGGGAGATGTAATGTCCTGGCCTGTCCACTAGGAGGTAATCTCAGACAATTACAACAACTAGTATTGTTGCGGTAAAACGAGGAAAGATTACATGCAGATTTTCCTTTGGGATTTATATGGAAGGTAATTATAATTATTAAAAGAGAGACGTCACGTCATGCTACTGTTCCAAAATGCTCAGACCTTCAACCTGCAAGGATCACAGTATTGTTTTTATTATTATTATTATTAATAATAGTTATTAAGATTTGCGTTTAGTTCAGTTTGACCTTTAGTAGCCTATATGTATCTTGGCCATACGCCTACCCTTTGACATACATATTTCCTTGCCAATAAATACTCCTTTACCCAGGTGATATAAACAGCCTTGCTATACCACTAAATATTTCTATTTATTTTGTCAGAATGTTTGCGGGCACAGAAGGAACCTGTGTGTGTGTGTGTGTGTGTGTGTGTGTGTGTGTGTGTGTGTGTGTGTGTGTGTGTGTGTGCGTGTGTGCGTGCGTGCGTGCGTGCGTGCGTGCGTGCGTGCGTGCGTGCGTGCGTGCGCGTCTCACACGTGTATGCGTGAGCAAGTGGGAGTTTTCAACAGTATTTTGACAGTGTGTGGAGTGTGTATAACTTGGAAGTGTTTTCTTCAGACGGCACTCTAAACTCCTGAGCGTCAATTCAACCCTGAGAGTGTACAAATGACCCTTTCCAGGTCCATTTGTACACCCAGAGTTAAATTGACTCTGTAGGAGAGTGTGGGAGGCGGGTGGAATGGGTTTCCTGACTTCTAGGAACCCTGAGGTTTGAAACTCAAACCCAGCTGTTGACATCTGTGAGAGGGGGGGAGAGGGGTGGGGCGGCAGGGGGAGAGGGGTGGGGCGGCAGGGCACTTTAGGTGATAAGAGGCCCGACACTGGCAACCCAAAACAAGACACATGTAGAAGTAATAGTAGTCACTTCAACTGGTGTCACTAAATGTGGGTACAGTTATCCAGTGGCACCCCCTGCCCTTTTGGCAATGTGCCCTTTTGAAAAAAAAAAAAAAGAAAACTTTTTTTTCCCTGATTTTTAAAAAATAGCAGACCTACAAGCTCGTAGCGCGCCACTCGGTGGCGCGCTATGAGCTTGTAGATCTGCTATTTTTCAATAGCTAAAGCATAACATAATGCTAACACCAAAAGGGGTTCCCGCCCAAAATAGATTAAGGCAACCGGCCGGTTCCACGCGCTGCACAAGGTGCCCTTTTTTAACTTGAGCACCTGCCCCTCTAAATGTCTGTGCACGCCACTGCAGTTATCGGCTACAGACACTACACATTTTAAGATTTGTACATGCAGACACGCAGACAAAAGCTCACTGCTTCACTCAATGTAAAACACTATTAAAAGCAGTGTTTCCCAACCAATGGGTTCTGGACCCACATTTTCAACAACAACAAAAATACATTCAATACAATACAATAAAAACTTGAAAGTAGTGATTTTCATTATTAAATGGGGCTTACGTGGAACTTCATTCATGTGGTGTCTCTGCAGGCTCTTTTGTGGCTGGCTAGAGTAAAACATTTGAGAACTACAGCTCAAACGAGGGTTTAAATTAATTACGCTCCTTGCCACTAAAATGTGGAACGCCCTAGTACCAACAGCCATTCAAAAAATGTGAATCCCTAGACTCCTTCAAAACCGCCCTCAAAGAGCACCTACTGCAAAACTGGCCCCTGTAAAAAGTCCCCCCAACCCCCCCTTTTTCTTTTCCATACTGTTGTACATGTTTTTTGTGATGGGACATTAATCGACAAACACATTGGTATCGGACAATTTTAGTTGTTTTTAGATTAATCGGCATCGGTTCGATTAATCAATCAAGTAAGAGCTTGAACAGATCTACAAGCTCACAATATTAAATATAAAGGTATTAAAGTTAAATCTGACTTGCCTAAACCTGCAATGCAGACACTCTGTTACATGTATTTTTCAGAATGGACAAAATTATTATAATTTTTTAATACAGAATGAGATATCGACATCGGTAATATCGGTTATCAGCCATAACAGCAATTTAATTCACACATTGTGTGTGTGTGTGTGTGTCTGGCCGGTTCTAAGGGGGGGCAAGGGTGGGCATAGCCCACCCAAACGTGCGTCCTGCCCATCCAATCAAAGGTTATGGAGTGTATGTGTGTGTGTGTGTATATATGTATATTTATATATGGCCAAACTACTGTAATGAAGTAATTGTTAATTTTACTAACTGTCCTACGTCAAACTGTGAGTATCAGTGCATGGTCAAAGGACGGCAGTGAAGCAAGACTTTTATTGCAGTGAATGGAATGAAGTTGGCACGGACGATCATCTTTTAGGTAACTATGTTGCAATACAAAACAATATAAAAGCATAATAATTATTAAATGGACACTGTACTTTAATCATCTGCAATAAAAGTCCTTTGACTGCTGATATTCACTGTTTGACGAAGACAGTCAATAAAAAAACCAATTCAACTTTATTAGCAGACTCAGGTCCATAGGGATACATACACGGGGTTAACATACAAGAGATACAACAGGATACAGGATACAACAGCAATAAAAATCATAAAAGAATGTAAAACAAATACATAACTTGCATAACTTAACCCACAGGCAGAACATACAGGCGTTTTAGGCAGCTCACTGAGGGGCTTGAAAGCGCTACAATGATACTGTTTGTTGACACATCCAGCCTTTTCATAAACTTAAACATTGGATTTCTTAGAAGTGCTTTAAAAGTCCTCACTCCAGCAGTGATCTGGTACCACTGCCCCCTCTGGGTTGTTTAAGGAGTATTCTCATGGCATCATTATATGCAACTTGCAACCTGTGTATTAAAGTTAAATCTGACTTACCTAAACCTGCAGTACAGACACCCTGTTACATGTAATTTTCAGAATGGACAAAATTATTATATTTTTTAATACAGAATGAGATATCGACATCGGTAATATCGGTTATCAGCCATAACAGCAATTTAATTCATTATATCGGATATCGATATCGGCCAAAATGTCTCATTTCTTTAACTGTATATGGTGATTTCTTTTTTTCTTCATAGAAGTGTATATTTGTACGTCTTTAAGTGTTCTGATGAATTGAAAATGGAGGACCCTTATGTAAAACAAGTCTTTTTCTGGTTATCCTCCGAGTAGCAGTTTTTGTATTGAGCTGTACTTTTGTTTGAACTGTACCAATTCAGACAAACTGTGAAACAAAATGTTCAATCAATCAATCAATCAATCAATCAATCAATCAATACTGATCCAAAGCACTTTACAATGCATGATGATATGTGCATCACAGTCACCCTTTCACACACTATTACACTATTGAGAAACGGTGCACAAAATGACCTGGTGAGTTTGACCAAGATGACGCATCAATGTTATCATTTACAAGAAGAGAGAAGAAAAACCTCGAGAAGGGGAAGCGTCGTGCAACAAATTATATCAAGCCCCAAGCCCTTAACAGTGTGAATTGGGCTTCACTGATTGGTTGAAAATGTTTGCCCATATGGGGAGATCCCCCAACTCTCCCAAGTTTGTGCGTCATATTAATGACCGACGTGACTGGCCTCCAAACTATTCTGTTATGCTATTCATAGGCTACTGTGTTGACTGGAGTCCCCAGGGCTTTATGCTAGGCCTCGCTCCTTTTTCACTCTACACACCAAATCCCCAACATTGAACATTTCCTGCTCGCAACACGTTGTGAGCATTTAGACCTGCTACTGTCGACAACTTGCCACAGAATAGGGACACTGCTAGGGTTTTACTTTACTTTACTTATCCTCTTCATCCCGGTTGGGGCATAAGGCCGCAATCATACACTGCCACTGAATCCTGTCCCGTGTTTTGGCCTGCGCTTCGTCCCAGGAAAGACCCATCTCCTTCACATCAGATACTCCACTAACCACATGAACGTTATGTTCATGTGGTTAGTGGAGTATCTGATGTGATATCACGATCACAGAACATTGTGGTGTACGTGTATCAGTTTGTGCTAGTACATTCACATGTGTGTGTGTGTGTGTGTGTGTGTGTGTGCGTGCGTGCGTGCGTACACTGACTTGTGTGTGCACAGATACAGAATTACAGATATGCACGCACACGTGTGCACGCGCACATACACACACACACGCGTGCGCACACACGCACACACACAGTATGTCTCTGTATTTGTCTGCACTTATTATTTCGCTTTATATCTCTACTAGATAATGAAACTTGAAATCTATAGACCTTGAGGCTTGAGCAGTTGGAGCTGGAACAGACAAGGAGCTGTTATCATAGTCCATCATACTGATACTATCACAGTATCTGTACAGAAGAACCCATATCTATCTCCATACATTTCTTTCTGTCCCACTAGAGACAAGAGCACATGCTTATACAATAGCGAGCATTGACTAACCCCCACACACACCCTCACGTGGATGCCACAACACACACACGTCTTTAACCCCGCCCCGCCTGGGTGTGTTTGTTGGGTGAGGTGATGGTGGTGGGAGCCGTAGAATGATTGTCGTCCAGCAGCCTAGTCAACATTCCAGAAATGTCTCCCATAGCTGGCTCCCTGGAACCAGCAGAGGCCAGTAACTCTCCCCACAGCAAACTAACAGAACAGGAGAGAGGGGAGAGCATGTTCTCATCAAACAGAGTTTCACTCTGATTCATTTCATTAATATGTGTTGAGTTGGTTGTGCCGTTTGTAAAACAAGCTTCTGAATATCTGGAAACCCCTTCCTTGTATTGTAAATAAGATAAGAGAGACCCTACCGTATCAGGTACCATCGCCCAAAATCCATCTCGCCCTCAATTTGTTTGCGCCGACCTCACGCCGACCTCTCGGTGCCGCGGTTCTTGTATTCTTTATTTTGTTTTACTGAGAATAAGGTTAGATATAAGTTTAGGGTTAGGCATAGTTTTACTGGGGTTAAGTTTAGGTATAGGGTTAGGTTTAGGCATAGTTTTACTGAGGTTAAGGTTAGGAATAAGGTTAGGGTCAACCGTTTAAGCATAATTTACTTAGGTTACTTTAGGAATACCAGGCCACGCTGCAGTTCCGCCGGCCTTATGCCCGGGGCGAGTTGGTAAATGGGCGACTCGTCTGGTATTCGACCCTACGGCTGTGCCGTTTGTAAAGTAGCTAAGACAGAGACCCTATGAGACATGAGTGTACTGTTTGAGCGTGGAACGAGCTTCTAAATTGTCTTTCTTGCCTTGATCTATTAACACCCCCCCCCCCCCCATCTCTTCTTCCCTTTCTTTGTTTTCTTGGAAAAATAACACGATGGGAACTATATATGGCATGCACAAAAACGACATCCACCCACTTCTTTGCTTGTAAAACTGTGATGTGACAATAAAGACGATTCTTCATGATTTGGATTTGAGAGCGTGGTTTTCATCAGTTCTTCACAGTCTATGCCTAGCTCTAATGCCGTTGCAAATGCAAGGGCATTAGAGCTATGGACCAGAGCTAGTCTAATCCCATTACCAGTTCAGCTCCCTCGGCCATAATCAATGATTATGATCCATAATAAAATAAACATCCATACAATCTTTGCCCCCTTCCCTGAATGACTGAACACTGATGGCTCACGTGTTCATGAACACACCCCCCCCCCCCCCCCCCCCCCTTCTTCCATATCATCTCTCTTCTCTCACTATTAATTACACTCAAGATTCTGACTGCACAGATGGACCCTTGTTTGGACACATTTGTACACTTCCAGTTAAAATTACATCCAGAGACAGAGAGGGAGATATTAAATTATATTTCCGTATGTAGCCTGATGTAGCACAATTCTTGTTGTTGTTGTTTTGAATGTTGCAGTGTTACACAGCTCTCTGATTACACATATGTATCTATTCTAGGAGGCCTATATTTTATATTTATTGTCTTAGCCTACTTAATGTGGCAATGCATGTTTCCCATCCCATGTAGGATAGGATAGAGAGGGAGGGAGAGGGAGAGGGAGAGAGAGAGGGAGAGAGAGAGAGAGAGAGAGAGAGAGAGAGAGAGAGAGAGAGAGAGAGAGAGACATGGGGTGGGGCCGTGGAGAGAGAGGGATGATCCTGGATGACAGGGTGATCTAAGGACAGCAGTACAGAGAGGGAGAGAGAGAGAGAGAGAGAGCGAGAGAGAGAGAGAGAGAGAGAGGGAGAGAGAGAGGGAGAGGTGGGGAAGCAGAGTGATAACAGACAGTAGTTGTGGTGATGATGGGTATCATAGGCTCCTCCCCCGCGGCGCTCATGTCGAATTTCAAACTATCACACCACTCTGTTGGCCCCGCCCCCCTCCCGAGGACCTCGCACTAGAATATGGTCAGCTGTGAGTCAAACACAGTCAGAGCACTAATATTTTCCTGGCACTCGCAGTAGCATCGCAGTAGCAGTCAGTCGGTGCAGCCTCGAGGGTACCGGTGTGTATAGTTCTGTCTATCACGAGCTGTCTAGACACGTTCATCCATCCATCGTTCATCTCATCCCACACCATCATCATCCCTGTAGAGCTCACTCACTCACCTGTGCAGTGCTTGTGCCGAGTTGTTCCAGCTGCAGTCAGTGTGTTGTTCACAGCGGGAGGTCTGTTTCGTTAGTTTGTATCCATCCGTCCATCCATTTCTTTGACTGTCCAGACAAGAGGAGGAGAGACAATGTTGTGGACGTTGCGCCGGGGGAACTCGGCACTGTCCACGTGTTGCCTGCTGCTGCTGGTGGTGCTGATTCATGGTGTGGCTCAGGCTGGTGAGTAGAGAATCTGTATTAAAGTGTATGCTCTCTCTGTGCACTCTGTGTGCATTTCATTTAATGTGGTTCATGCAGGGACAGACAGCGTTTAGCCTAAAATGTAGACTCTCGTAGATGTATTTCTGACATTGAAATGTCAGAATCTACATTTTTGCTCCTGGACTTCACTTGACTTTAAGGGGGAGGGGCGGAGGAGGGTTAATTATGGTGAAACGAAACTGCGAGGCATGCGAGTTGACCCCCCCACCCCCCCCCCCCCCTAACGTATTTAACTATATTACATAATGATGATTAATATACAGTCCGTGTAGCCATTGATTTTTTGCTATTCTTTCCCATATAAATAAATTATCTTATTATCCTTATGATGACTTTACTGGAAATTAATGAATGAATGGTCTCAACTGTCTGAGGTCGGGTTTCATGTGGGTATGATGTTACAGTCTATGAGGAGGAGGACTCAAGTTGTCATGTCAGCAGAGGAGGAAAGGGTGCGGTTGTGTGAAAAAAGGAAAAACCGGAATTGTCCTTTAAAGGGATGACTGTGTTACTTTTCTTTTTTTTGATGATTTAGCTGAAAATTGTATCCAAAAATCATTTGAGCAGACCTAGCCCTGAAACATGAGTCATGACTGTCAAGAGCATCATGTGAACCATGGCTAGAGCAGACCTTGAATTGAACTGTACTTTCCCGTGCTTGAAATGAAATGAAATGAAATGGAATGAATGAAATGAAATGAAATCTATATTTACCCAGGGTATCTGGGCTAAGCTCAAGAACTTCTTCTTTTGCAAACTGCTAATAAAGTATTCAATACAAAAAAACTATGAAAAAGGCTATGGTGGGTCAGGGTGGCCTTAACTTAATGCCCTTAAAGGCCACCAGTGTGCTGAGATTTACATTTAACCTGGCTTTGGCCACCAGGCTGCTACAGTAATCCTCCAATCTTCAGTTTTCCTTTAAAAGATTTTCCAGATTAGAACTTTGGTCCAGTTTTTCCATTTAGCCCCTCATCTGGCTGTGAAATCGGCTTGTGTGTGTGTGGGTGTGTGTGGGGGGGGGGGGTTGGCTTTGTGTGTTTTGTGTACATGCTGTCATGTGCCACACACATGCTAAGCATGCATTTCAAATAAGGCTTAACCATGTAGGAATGGGATACTCTACTAAAGGCTAAAGCTTCATTCACTTTCTTCTGCACGCAGGCCAGGGCTGATTGGACTCAGTTCAACTTTCAAGCAAGATTTTATTAACTAGCAGCAGTGTTTCATAAAACATTGTAGCTTCTGTTAGGGGGTCTCTCTCTGGAGTAGTATATGATGTGATTACTTGAGTCAGCTCATGTCCTTGATTGGTGTACATCAAAGCATGCCATACTGCAGAGCTGTGTCACCAAGACAAGCTGCTCGGCTTCTGATGAGCCTACAGATGGCAGCGTGATTAATTTGCCTGATGTTAAGCCTTGCATTTGCTTTCCAGGCATGGTTCCAGACAGTCAAATTTGGACGTTCTTGGCATCATGTAGGAATTAAAGGTTGTTTGGTTTTGGAGAAAAGATTAACAACTTGAACCCTCATGATAGAGAGTATGCTTGTGACATCATCATCATACCCGGAAGTTATGCGGGAACGCCTACTGAGTGGCAAAAAAACAAAATACTTTCTGGACTTTTCTTTTTCCAAAAAGAAAAGTCCATTCTGATCGCATTAAACTACGTTAATCCTGGAACGCATCCATGTCACGTTAGCGTTTAACCACATTAACCATTAACCCATTTTGGGGCGGGAACCCCTTTTTGGTGTTTTAAACATTGTTATAATTTAGCTATTGAAAAATAGCAGATCTACAAGCTCATAGCGCGCCACCGAGTGGCGCGCTATGAACTTGTAGGTCTGCTATTTTTGAAAAATCGTTAAAATGTGCCAAAAATCTTTCCGAAAATTGTCATGATTTAGAAAACTTTTTTTTTTAAATTTCGACGTCAGGCCTGAATGGGTTAAACGACGTTAAACAAATAAACTCAATTTGCCACTCACTTTATGCATGCGCAATTTGCACATACCCTCTATATCCCTATTCTGGGGCTGACGCTTAGGTGTGTAACTCCGAGAGTCATTCATGGGCGTGCTTGAAATGAAAAGGTTGGAGAACCACCGATATGTAGGGTTCAAGTGGTGTTAATTTAACTCTGCACCGCCCGCCACCAACTATCTGACACCCCCCCCCCCCCCCCCCCCCCCCCCCCCCCCCAGAGCAATGAGAGTGATATGAGACCAGATGCATTTCTGCTCTTTTTGTAAAAACAATGCAGCCAGAATCTAATCCAGCATCAACTCTGCAAGTAGCGCGATTCTCACACGAAATGAGGCACCTGGAGAGCCAACTACTGTGGCTTTAACAACATGAAAGTGCTTGACTTAAATCACCAGGCACGGATTTACCGTTGGGCTAGGGTGGGCTGCAGCCCTTTTTTAATTATGAAATTGTGAAGTATTGCAATTCAATTCAAGGGAGATTTGTGTTTAGTCATTGTATTTTTTTAAGACCGGGTTAAAGGGGCATTCCACTCATTTTCAACATTTTACTATGTCATTAATATACCTTAGAGCTGTTGTGTGGAAATAATAAAAAGTCCCCCCATTTTGTGTTTCCTAGAACTAGAGGTCTGAAAAAAATCATTAACATGGTGAAACATAGCCGCAATTTGCAACTCTAGATTTTTTTATAATGGGATGAATCTAGAGTTGCAATACCCTCCATTGACTCCCCACTCATCATTTTGCGTTTGCGATCTGCTTGTCTTAAACGACGTTAAACTCACCAACATTGCAGCTGTAGTCCAAGCTTGAATTATTCTCTTTCAATCTGCAAAGCCTGTTTTTCATAAAAATCCCCCGTAGACATGTTATGAGCTACTTTCTGTCAAGAAATTCTGTGCAAGTGATTATTTTTCTAAGTGCTGGAGTTTGGAAGCGCTCGTCGTAAGTCACTGAACGTCCCTGCATGCATCTGTTTCGCATTTGCACATAATGCAGGAGGCAGCAGCGCGACCCCTTAATACAAACGAGCGCTTCCAAACTCCAACATTTCTTCTTCTTGACAGAAAGTAGCTCATAACATGTCTACGGGGGATTTTTATGAAAAACAAGCTTTGCAGATTGAAAGAGAATAATTCAAGCTTGGACTACAGCTGCAATGTTGGTGAGTTTAACGTCGTTTAAGACAAGCAGATCGCAAACGCAAAATGATGAGTGGGGAGTCAATGGAGGGTATTGCAACTCTAGATTCATCCCATTATAAAAAAATCTAGAGTTGCAAATTGCGGCTAGGTGAAACACATCTTGATGATGTCATCAAGATGTGTTTCACCATGTTAATGATTTTTTTCAGACCTCTAGTTCTAGGAAACACAGAATGGGGGGGACTTTTTATTATTTCCACACAACAGCTCTAAGGTATATTAATGACATAGTAAAATGTTGAAAATGGGTGGTTTTCCCCTTTAAGACATTGAGAGCTTCTGCTCTGCTGTGGAAAGCCTGATCCAGTCTAAAGCCCGCCATGGGCAGCGAGTACGCCGAGTAGTGTCTGCCTCTGGGTTAAACCAAAACGGGGCCCGAAATTAAACCAAAACACGGCCGCGTGGCAAAGACTTTTGTCTAGCCAAGGGGCCTTACTGTAAATCCGGTACTGTAAATCGCATAGGTGTCTGATTCTAGATCTCAATCTTTTTTCGATGAATGCATTTTTCATTCATTGTGCAGCACCATCTGCAAGCATGCGTTAAGGCTGCTGGTTCCTTTGATGCACAGTGTTGTAGTCATTCATTAACTGCTGCTCTTCTACATATTTGAGTACAGATAAACTCACAGATGTCTGTCTGTGCTGTGGGGGGCGAATGATACTGTGTGTCAGTTATATGACAACAATGTTTGCTTTGAAACGAGTCCTTCCTTCCTTATGAAGGCAGTGTGCTGTGCAGTGAATACTAGTCAAACTCGTTTAATTCTTAGTCTTGGAAGAGATTAGATTGTATATTGTCCATTACCATGGAGATTTTGTTTTCCTGCGAACCTTGCCAGGACAACACAATAGATAGGCCTGCATCAGCAACATCACATGAAAGGATTATAACGTCACAAGACTATAACAACATTTATACAGCATTAGACTTCAGTCTGCGGCTGTAAGTCGGTGTGCAGTGCGCGTGCCATGGGGTGATGTCCAGGTTGCTACACACCACGGGTATAAATAGCATCTCGAAGGAGGAGGCTGTTTCTCAGCAGCAGGAAGAGTTAACCTAATTGAATTGAGACACTCTTGCCGGAGGAACTGTACACAATACAGGTCTCCTTTTGTTTTATCTACAAGAAGTGGCATTGTATGTACATCGAGGAGTGCAAAAGTCAATCAAGTGATGGGCGTCTTGGGCGATGCCCATTGGGAACGCATCCATCCAGCCTTCGGTAAAGCATTGGGCAACCTGTTGTACCGGTTGTCAGTAAGAGTACCGGGACCCGTTGCACTCGTCGTGCCTGTTGGCAGGTACAACATAATATGACGTCAGCATCCGTTCTATGACGTCATAATGGTGGCATCAGGGACCTCCATAATATGGGGATAAAAGGGACACAGCAGACACACAGGCAGAAAGATACAGATATCTATCTCCATACAAGGACACAGACAGACAGACACACAAACATGCAGACGGAAGTGTCTGAGTGCGTCTTCTGCAGTCCAGATTGTATCTACTCTCGGTAGGCCTTCGTTTCCACCTGCAGAGCAGCACAATACTGTACAGTCACTGCCAGCCTGCATGTTAGCAGGAAAGAACCAGCTAGAAAGACGTTTGTGCCTCCCAGCTCTGTTCTGCAAGCAGCAGAACAGGTGGCTTTCCACCTCGTTAGTTCTGAGGTAGAAATAAATGTGATTGTGTGGTTTGTCACAATTAGTACATAATCGCAATTATTTCAGATGATAACAATTTATTTTGCATAATCGTCATAATCGCTTCCATGTTTCAAAGATAACAGAAATAGCAGGTCTACAAGCTTACAACACGTCACAAAGTGTCGTGTTGTAGATCTGCTATTTCTGTTATCGCAATTATCTGTGTGACCATTCAATTAATGGTCAAGTTACATTCGTGATTAATCATGACAGCCCTAGTGATTGTGAATCAGGTGATGGGATTTCATTTTTAGACCTGCACAACATCAACAACGTACTGAGCAATGAGTTGCCGTTGCTGCCCATGTCATTGTTTCTATGTTGGCCGGTCGCTTGTTTTCAGGGAAAAGTAATTTAAAAATTCCTGCAAAAACGATGCAGATTAATTTAGGGCAAAGGGAAGTCATGCATAAAGGTTCTCTGACCTCCTCTGTACTGTGTACACTGTACACGAGACAGTATATTATCTCGTTTGTTTAGTCACCACCTAGAAGTCAAACATAATATTACTGTATGTACATACAGTCTACCGGAGGTGAAATGTCATTTTCGGTCTAGTAAGTAGAGCATCCATCAGTCGTGTGTTTTATGGATGATGATAAAAGCCCTGTAAAAAAAGAAGAAACGTTCACATTGGTTCCTATTTCCATCATATGGTCTATCATGGATCACATGATTGGCAGGCATGGCAACGCCATGATACGGACGTGCGACAGACTCCAGTTTCTGGTTAATAAGTAAACGGAATCATCTGACCTTTTTTAATTTTCATTCACGGTACAAAATGCCTCACACAAGAGATTGAGTTGCGTATGCCTACAAATGTGCACAGAACAGCTATAGTGTATAGTGGTGGATATTGCTTGCAATCTCACGATAGATGTGTATCACGACACATCGCATACATACGATATATATCGATTATGCGTTTATTCAAATATAATGACCATGTTGCACAAATACAATAAAACACTTTCACGCCCACAAAGATCTTTAAATTAAAATAAAATGTCTAAACATCCTAACAAGGGGTCTGGGAAGGGAGTGCATTGCAACTTGCAAGACTGGCTTTGATGGCATTAAACAGAGTTTATGTTTGTCAACACTGATCACCCAGATAATTAATTGCCGTATCGATACAGCAGCCTCTCGATCGATTCACCTATAGTCCGGATGTTCTATCGATATATTGCCATATCGATTAATTGAATGCACCACTAATGGTGTATGAGAGTCAACTCGTGACAAATTAATTAATTCAAACGACCATAAAACAACAGTAACAACACACCCTCCAGCCTACTACTAGTAAAGGCTGTTATCGTTTTAATTGTTGTTGTTACTAGCACCATAATACTAAATAATACTATAAAAAAAAGTGTAGCTGGTGAAACTACTCATAGCGATACAAAGTTAGCGATGTAGGTGTAGATATGCAGTTGAACATGACTGTGTATGACAGACAGAAGGAGCTTCCTGCCTCAGAAAGACGGTTGGTGGTTTCTACAGTATAGGTAGTACATGCTTCCTGTCAGATGGAGATCTCTGCCTGCCTGCGACTGATAACATCTGTGTGGCACTGGGGACATAACTTAAAGGGGCATTCCACTCATTTTCAACATTTTACTATACGTCATTAATATACCTTAGAGCTGTTGTGTGGAAATAATAAAGTCCCCCCATTCTGTGTTTCCTAGAACTGGAGGTCTGAACAAAATCATTAACATGGTGAAACACATCTGATGATGTCATCAAGATGTGTTTCAACATGTTAATGATTTTTTGCATACTTACAGTTCTAGGAAACACAGAATGGGGGGACTTTTTTTTATTATTTCCAGACAACTGCTCTAAGGTATATTAATGACACAGTAAAATGAGTGGAATGCCCCTTTAAATTCAACGTAGGGAGCTAGAGGGTATGCGCGTGTCATCATCATCAAACCCGGAAGTTATGTAGGAACACCTACTGAGTGGCAAAAAACTACTTTCTGGCCTTGACAGCCCAAACATCCGAACAGAAAACTTGAATTTGATTGCATTAAACGACGATAAGCGACATTAAACTCACTCATTTTGCCACTCGACTTGCCATTCACTTTCTGCATGTGCATACCCTCTATAGACCTGGGTGGAAAAACAATTTTTATTATAAAAGTAAATAAATGACTGCATTGTGGAACTAATGCAAAGACTAGGCCCGGCAGTCCTTCATAATGTGGACGCCGCGATACGATTTAAGTTTCAAAGCAATTAGGTGTATGCATGTTTTGTTAGCAGCCAGCTGTGATCATCTGGCTATGTGAGACATGGGGCTTTGAGGACAGAGGAAACCACCATCCATTTGACCGCTCTCTCAAGTGAAATGAGCTGTGCACGTGTGTGCGTGATAGGGGCAGCTTCTCAATTTTCACTTGCACTTTACCTGATAAGTCTCGAGCAACAGAGGGCCTTCCATGTGAAACTGTCACTGCTTCTCTCCAAGGTCAGCTGAACGATGCTGGGAAAACTCTATTCCATTCCCAGAACCTCCCACTGGCACCACGCCTGGTCTGATTCAGCCACGTGTGTGTGTGTGTGTGTGTGTGTGTGGGGGGGTGTGTAAGTGGAAACATGGGTTTATGGTAGCCAAGAGTAATAAGTGGGGTGAAAGACATAGCATAGGGAGGATGGGAATTTCTTCCAGGATCACCCAGAGTTCTCTAGAGTCTACTCTAGACAATAATGGCCAATAATGCAAGACGAGATGGAGGTGGCTGTACTGTATGGATTTGATCTGTGCCTTCTGTGGTGGTGGAGCGGTTACTCTGGATGACATGATCATGACGACTGACGAGGATCAGTTGGGTTTTCGTTTATGAATCACAATTATGATCGCATCCTGGTCATCTTTATTTTTCTGAGGCCAGGTGGTGTACTGTATGTGTGGTGGAGGGTGGGCGTGTCACTGTGTGTTGTTGCAGTGGCATCAGTTGCTATTTCAACTGAAAGGGCAGCCGGTATCTATCCACACACAGTCTAAGCTCTTTGAAGTCCTAAGCAGTGGATGGAAAGTAACAATGGAACATTTACCCCGGTACTTTTAAGTATATTTCGACACCAATACTAGTGTACTTTTACTGACTGAAGTAACATTTTCAATACAGATCTTTTACTTGTAACGGTCTTCTTTATATTGTGGAATTTGTGGTATTGATACTTGTACTCAAGTGGTATTGAGTCACTGTGATGATGCTGATCTGAAGAATGTCAATGTCACCCTGCTGGGGCCAATCGGCTGCCGGTGGTGTGATGGCCAAACTCCTCCCATGATCCTATTGTCTTTAAAGGGATAGTCTTCTTTATTTGCCTACTACAGCAGCATGCTGGCCTGCCTGAGGGCACAAAGGAATGTTAGAGCAGCAGAAAGCTCACTTTGCTCTGATGAGGGCCGTGACCCATGGCCTCTCCCGTGTGCTCTCACTCTGGTGTCACCAGAGCACCAGTCAAAGCACCGTTGCTTTGACTGGTGGGGTCTCTGAGATCACCCAGAGGTCATCTATCTATGCTGGCACTGGCAGGGGTTCTGCCAGCATAGATAGATGCCCAATACAAATTGACCGCTACAATAACTTTAATTGCGAACGCAGTGAGCATTTACTATGAGACCCAGCAGATCATGTCTGTGTGACTGTGTGTGTGTCTGTCTGTCCCGCTGTAACACCACCCGCCCACCACCAGAGGGCGCAGCTGTATCACACACAAAAACACACACACACATGCACGCACACACACACACACACGCACGCACGCACGCACGCACGCACGCACGCACGCACACCCACACACACACACACACAACTTAACTTAAAAAAAACTTAACTTAAAAAAAAAACTTAAAAAGGAAAAACTTTAAAAGGAAAGAAAAACACACACTCACGCACGCACGCATGCACACACACACACACACACACACAAAACTTAACTTAAAAAAAACTTAAAAATAAAAAGCTTACAAAGGAAAGAAAAACTTAACTTAAAAAAAAAACTTAAACACAAAAAAAGAGAACTTAAAAAATTACGTAATTTATTCTAATTGTTGTTTTTGCAATTTACGAGCTGCGTTCGCTTCCCGCGTTCGCGCGTCTTACTTGTAATACAGAAAATGCATCATAAATATATATACTGAACGTCTGAAACCAGATTTAATGATTAAGGAAAGTGTATGCATGTACTATGTATGTACTAGACATTCAGTTGCAAAAAAATGACCCCTAGGTTGAGAACCCCTGAAGCCTAAAATAAGACTATTATATAAGATTATTTTTTTGGCCTCAAACCTTTTAAAAATCCTGGGTGTGTCACTTGAAAGGTTTTCCCTCTTTAGAAAAAGTCCACAAGTGACGTATCCGTTTCCAGGAAGTGTCACTAATTATATAATGGTTAATCCCAGATGGAGCAATACACTGCATGTGTAACTGTGTGGTTTGTTTCACACCATTTTGTAATCTTTATCTTGACACTTTAATGTGTAGTCATCATGGTTGTATATTAACTTAACCAGGATAGGACTTGTGGGGGACTTGTGTTGACATAATGTGTTCATAATTCACTATCAAACACTCATAACAGGGGTTTTCATCAGGTAGAGATGAGAGGGTGTAAAGCATTATTCATAGTCTGGATTTTCGGTGGTGAGGTGCCCACCGAACTACAACATGACGTCACAAGCCGCGGTGAAGAGCAAACCACTGCCACCGCCCCAGCCCTTCTCTCTGTTTTTACTCACCACCGCTCAACGTTATTTCAGCTCCGGTGGTCAGCTCACCACCAGAGCGGTGGTCACCTCACCACCGAAAATCCAGACTATGAATGAGCCTTAAGATTTGATATTATGAATTATAGTGACTATCATTAACATCCTCACATGAATGTATTCACAAACAACATGAAAAAGTTGTCTCTCTCACTATCGTCCCAGTGTTCCTTCCCACAGTGTTTAGTGACAGTGGGAACATTCTCACACCTCCTCGAACTCGGCTCAAGACAGAAAGAGTGAAAATGCTCTTCAGTCTTATCTTGCCTGTCCTCGTTTACGTTCGCGCAGTTCAGGCATTCAAATGCTAATCTGGTGGTTTTGTTTTAACCTGCCAGGTAGAGGTAGGGTATAAAAGATCGATGCATCTACTATCTACTGCAAATCAGAAAAGGTAGCTACTGTAGTACAGTAGTGTGGTAAATGATCGACTAAATGTAGTCATAGGTCATTAAACCAAACCCTGTATGTATACAAGATGCATACAGTACTTTACCGTGCTCAGTGCTCACTTGTTCACAATGAAACCACTAACAGCCAAGAAGAGATTTCCCTGCTGCAGGGGGACAATTATAAGAACTCTTTGTCTCTGCTCTCTGTCTCTCTTTACCTGGAGGGTATTGGTGAGCGTCTATATGAGCGTGCCGTGTATGTGCACTCACTGTCATGTACTTTACCTTTCATGCTGTGTCGAGGAATGTTCTGTTGAGATTCATGTGTAGACTGAAGCAGTCAAAGAATGTGTTAATCATGGCCTTAACAGGGTAGGGATCACACAGGGTTATGCAAGGCTTTCCTTGCTTCTGGAGGCAACACTGGAGGCAATGTTTATATGTTTTTAAATTATCTCAGCCTTATGGAGTGAAAATAGTCTGGTACACATAGGCTATCTGTGTTTTATTGTCTGTTTTGTTTATGGACCTATTGTGAACACTGTATTTTCTTATACATAGATGGAGTAACATGCGACTCACGGCAGTTTCGCTGTGGAAATTCCAAGTGCATCACCAACAGATGGGTGTGTGATGAAAGTGACGACTGTGGCGATGGAACTGATGAGCTGCCTACTAGCTGCGGTAAATATAATGCATACAGTACTTCATTAGTTCATTTTGTATTGAAGTGTAAATGCACATTTAAGAAAAGAAAGTACTGTACCAGTCCTCCTTTTATTTGAATGTTTGACATAAACAGAACTAGGGCGGAAGCTGTCACTTGATTAACATAATCATTTGAATGCCAGTCTACTGCAAATCACAAAAGGTAGCTACTGTAGTACAGTAGTGTGTGTGGTAAATGATCGACTAAATGTACACCATAAATGTAGTCATACTGTAGGTCATTAAACCAAACCCTGTATGTACAGTAGCCTTATCGGCTCTGCAAATATGTGAAAGAAAAAGCAGAAACGTGACTCATCCATTATTGATCAATAACGGAATTCCTTTCTCTGCTTCTTCCTGTTTCTCCCATCAGCGGCCAGGAGCTGTCTGTCTACTGAGTTCAACTGTGGGATGAGCGGGACAACCAGGAGACAGTGCGTTCCTGCAGGCTGGGCATGTGATGGCAAGGCTGACTGTCTCAATGCAGCTGATGAGCAGAACTGCAGTAAGATATTATTTATTATAGTATCTTATCTACTAGTAGGGTAGAAAGTAATGAACTTAAGCCCTCTTTTAAAAAATAGAACAGCAGATCTCTGAATTTCCTTCTTAAAATATCAAACATTTTCACCTACAGCATGACATGCCAACAATAGGGACATCACGTTCAAAGTGGTTAATCCATTAATCCAAACACAAGCCGATAGATGGATTCACTTCTAGTCATTTTTACTAGTTGACTAGTTGCCTCTTTTTTTTTTATAAACTTAAATAAATAAATAATATATATATTTTTTTCTTATCAACTAGTCAACTAGTACCAACAAGGTCGACTAGTGGATTTACTAGTCGACTAGTAAACTAGTCGACTAGTTGCTTAATGCCCTAATGGATAGTTTATTGATCCCAAAGGTAATTCCAGTGTAGGGGCCAATAAAAAAAGACAAAGATGAATTCTAAATAATGATGAATAAGCACAGGCAAACAAAATGAAGATAAAATAGGCAGTTTAAAAAAAACAAAATAGACAGAAGATTCATATATACTCTGTACACCCTCAGCGGCTAAGACATGCTCCCTTGACGAGTTCCGCTGCACCAACGGGCAGTGCGTGTCTTCGTCCTTCGTGTGCGACGAGGACAACGACTGCACGGACGGCTCGGACGAGTCCGCCTGTCCCGCCGCCACCTGCAGCGTGGGCACGTTCCAGTGCAACAACACGGTGTGCGTGCCCGCCCTGTGGGCGTGCGACGGAGACCGGGACTGCGCCGACGGCTCCGACGAGTGGCCCGAGAACTGCGTGGGTCGGCCGCAGAAGACGGAGAGGCCGTGTGGCGCCCAAGAGTTCCACTGTGACAGCGGGGAGTGTGTCCACGGCTCCTGGCGCTGTGACGGCGGCATGGACTGCCGGGATCAGTCGGACGAAGCAAACTGCAGTAAGCAATCCTCGTTTTGAGCATTTACATTTTTTGAGTGGTGCTAGCCACTCCTATACGCAGCAATGTCTGTGTCTGCACACGGAAATGTCTGTATGTCTGAGTATGGAAATACACCACCAAGTGTCACTGTTGTGACACACACACACACTCACACTCACACACACACACACACACACACACACACACACACACACACACACACACACACACACACACGTACAAGTACAGTACAGTACAGTACAGCACCACTCAGTTCAGAAAGGGTCTGATTTTTAGAACCTTTTTCACGACCCCACTTCTGTATTGCTGGTATCGTGGTGACTCTCGAATTCTTGAACTGCAATGAGTTTTCAGTCCATTTTAACTGAAAAGATCTTTCAATAAATACATTAAAACGGCGACAACGTCCTGTTTTATTTTTGCAGCTCGTCCTACCTGCCGACCAGATGAGTTCCAGTGCAACGATGGTCACTGTATCCATGGCAGCCGGCAGTGTGACAAAGAATATGACTGCGGCGACCACAGTGACGAGATTGACTGTCGCAATGGTGATTCTCATATCCAACACAGATATATTATAAGCAGTTAAGACCCAGATGAATGTGCCTACCAATGTGTTATGTCTGCGTATGAGGCATCTATCTAACGCAGATGTATCTGTCTACTCTCCTCCTCAGTGAATGTGTGTGAAGGCCCATCTAAGTTCCAGTGTCACAGTGGGGAGTGTATTGGCATCGAGAAGGTGTGCGATAAACAGAGAGACTGTGAAGACTGGTCAGATGAACCTATCAAAGAGTGTAGTAAGTAAAATGTCATATTATATAACCTTGTATAGAAACACGGCTTTCCTTCCTTTTTTCCTTACTTGGTTAGTAAATATTGTGTAATTCAAGCACTCTGTATATATGTGTGATTTGAGAAGAGTTCCAAGAATTGGGAATACACTCACTCGGTTCTTCTGCTCCACATACCATCATTCGGGGGGAAAAGAAAAAACATATCTTGGCTTGGAAAATATGACAAGAATATAGCAAGCCAAGTAGTCGAGGATTACTGCCCAAGATAGTTAGCGGTTTGAAAGAGGTAGCTGCCATATGGAAAAGGTTTGTCATGAACCCTACCATTGACTGGTCTTATACTTTTATATTTGATTTCTCATAGACAAGAATGAGTGCTCGACTGGCAACGGAGGCTGCTCTCACTTCTGTAACGACCTAAAGCTCGGTTTCAACTGCTCCTGCCCTGCTGGATACAGCCTGACAATGGACAAGAAAACCTGTGAAGGTAAGAGGACTGACTCCATTGTTCATGACCATTTAAACAGGCGGTGAAATGGAGACCCAAATGAGACATGTACACTAGTAGTGGAAGCCCTGTCGCAACACAACAACAAAATGACATGATGTTAATGGTTGTTTGAGGTTTCAACCAACCCATAGTAAAGAAACTGGGTGTAACTTTTGTTCCACTCTCCTAAATGTCCCATTCAAAGGAATGGAAATGTAATTTACTACTAAACGCAGCCCCGCACAGATAGCTTAAATAAACTCGGCTACCATTGAGACTTACATTCTGATGATCTTTTCTCCCACTACCTGACAGACATCGATGAGTGCATCGATCCAGATATTTGCAGTCAGATTTGCATCAACCTGCCTGGAAGCTACAAGTGTGACTGCAGGGAGGGCTATGACGTAGACCCTGCTACAAAGACCTGCAAGGCTGAATCAGGTATTGTTTGACTTCATTATCTTAACCCATTTTTTGGAACCCCTTTTGGTGTTGGCATTATGTTATGCTTTAGCTATTGAAAAATAGCAGATCTACAAGCTCACAGCGCGCCACCGAGTGGCGCGCTACGAGCTTGTAGGTCTGCTATTTTTGAAAAATCGTGAAAATATTTATTTCAGAAAACTGGAGGATTTAGAAGATTTTTTTTTTTAATTTTGACGTCAGGCCTGAATGGGTTAAACACATGATGCACCCTAGTGTCCCTCCCTGTTCTGGGCATGTTATAATAGGCAAACCGCCATGGGGAAAACAGCCGATCTACAAGCTCATTGTGAGCTTGCTTCTTTCTAGGTGTAGACTGTAGAGCAGCTGTGTCCAAAGTGCGGCCCGCGGGCCAAATGTGGCCCTGGAGTGAAATTGTATACGGCCCGCAGCTTCATACCTGAATTGTATTATGAAGGGCCCGCCCAACATTATGGGACATTTTTACATGAACGTTTTTTAACCTGGGCATTTCCCAGAGTATAATTTGTCAGTGTTCCTTGTATTTATTTGTATTTTTTTTCTTTTTTTTGACCTTGCTTGCTTGGTTACATTTGGTAATGTGACATAAGGCTGACAAAAAGGCTGAGATACACTTTTTGTTCACAGCACACACCTGACAAAAAAGAACACTGATATTACAAATGGATGTTAGTTAAATAGAATCGTTTAAATCCGAAGGTACATTATGTAGTTGGCCCTTGGGTGTTTTAATATTTAATAATATGGCCCCCTTTGAAAAAAGTTTGGACACCCCTGGATAAAAGGAGGGACCCAAACTTAAAAGTATTTAAGGATTTAAGTGGTTAAAGGCACTGTATAATTAGCTTTTTTATATATATATACCTGTTTCCCAATGAAAAGTTAACCATTGGTGGAAATAAACCTTGTCCGACCTTGTTGCTTTTCAGAAAATGGGGGAAAAAAGAACCTGTGTTCAAATGTATCCAATGTGGGTATTAGACAAGCTCCTTTTAATACTGTTCATTGGTTACGTGTTTATAAAACCCACAGACACACTTAACCACTTAGATTATCACATTCAATCTTTTTTTCTTTTCTTTTTTTTTAATGGCTAAAATAGCAGATCCTTCAAGCAACGTCTTAGGAGCTTCTAGAGCTATTTATTGTTTTGCTACTTCTTTTGCGTGACATTCTTTTTTTTACGAAAAAAAAAAATTGTTTCAATATGGAGATACAAGGTTTGTACCTGACGGCAACGCTATGGTATCCTCACCAGGCGCTGTCCCGTACCTGTTCTTCACCAACAAACATGAGGTGAGGAAGATGACACTGGACCGCACCGAGTATGTCCGTCTGATCCCCCAGCTGAAGAATGCAGTGGCACTGGATCTGGATATCCCTAGCAATGTCATATTCTGGTCCGACAACTCCTTGAAGAAGATCTACAGGTAAATAAGAATTTATATCTTTTCAAATGGGTGTCCGTGACATGATTAATTCAATTCGGGGGTTCCTCAACAAGAAAATATTTGACACCCATTGGCTTATATATCCTTCCTCTTTTGACAGCTCCAAGATGGACCTGGCGGGCGACTCCTCCCAACACAGCGTTGTGGTGGGCAGCGACATCGAGGCTCCCGAGGGCATCGCTGTCGACTGGATCCACGGCAACATCTACTGGACCGACAGCGTCAGGAAGACCATCTCTGTGGCCACCACGGACGGGAGTAAGAGGAAGACCCTGATCAGCCAGAACCTGGGGAAGCCCAGAGCCATTGCTGTGGACCCGGAACACAAGTGAGTAACATGCAGGTTTCCTTTTAACCCATTTTGGGCGGGAACCCCTTTTGGTGTTTTAAGGATTATGTTATACTTTAGCTATTGAAAAATAGCAGATCTACAAGCTCATAGCACGGCACCGAGTGCCACGCTACGAGCTTGTAGGTCTGCTATTTTTGCAAAATCGTGAAAATGTGGCGCAAGTTTGGAATATCTTTCAGAGCAAACATTTTTAACTCAAATCTTTGCTTCTGGGGGTCCCTGGAACAACATATTTTGAGATTGGGGTAGGAGGCCAAATACATATAATTCTAGGGGTCCTTGACATGAAATAGTTTGAGAACCACTGACATAGAAACGGGTTTATCAGAAAACTGTCATGATTTCGAAGACATTTGTAGAATCGTCCTAAATGGGTTTGCTTATTGCTTACATGGAAGAACAATCTGAAGCCAGTTGCATGAAGTTTAGGATTGAAAAAAATGACTCACGGTTTCCTTAGAACGTATTGGCTGTATGATCAACCAACCCTGATATATGGAAACTTCAATTCAGTTTGGAATGAACCACAATTTTAGTTTTTAATTTAGTTTTAATACTGGGATGAATAAAAAAATGATATATGTTTAATCTTGGATCAATCACAATTGTACAGTTTAATCTGATAATTGTATAGTTGTTGTATGTGTAGTGGAGTAGCTCTGTGTGACGCAGACAGGGCTACTGTGTTAAACCCATAATCCTAAATGTTTGGTGAATTGATTTATCTCTTTTCCTCCTCAAGCTTCATGTATTGGACTGACTGGAGCGATGAGGCCAGGATTGAGAGAAGTGGGCTGAATGGTGCTGACCGCACTGCCTTGGTAACGGACAACATTGCCTGGCCAAATGGCATTACTTTTGGTAAGAAAAATACTCCTACACTCATTAAATGGAAACATTTGTTGAGTCAGAACTGAATGATGAACTTGGAGAGTAAAATCCTCTGGGGGCAGTATTATGCGTGTCTTAAGTACCAGGTCTTATTACTTAACTTAAGACCCGGAGGCGTGGTCAATGCTGTTTGGCCACTCAGAATAGCCAAATGGCATTGATCACGCCTCCAGGTCTTAAGTTAAGTAATAAGACCTGGTACTTAAGACTGCCCTGGGAGTGTACAAAATAAATGGACCTATATGGTCCATTTTGCACACTCTCAGAGTTAAAAATGGATGACTCAAAGAGTGTTAAATGAACAGAGTCTTACTTTTACTGTATGCAGTTTGTCCAAAACTCGTAACTATCTTTGTCCGTACAACAGACACGGTCAACCAGCGTTTGTACTGGGTGGACTCCAAGATGCACACCATCTCCAGCATCGATGTGAATGGAGGTTCAAGACACAACCTGATCTACGATGAGAAAAAACTAATCCACCCAATCTCTATCGCTGTCTTTGAGGTTAGTAGTGATGTTAAATGGTGATTTTTATGTTGGCGCACGTTTTTCTGACAGTTCATATATTCATTCATATGCTGCTTTATTGTATTTATTGTTTTCCAAAAGTGTTATTATGTATACACCCTCTACTGAGCTTGGCACATTAGTCAGCTTCAAGAGTATTACTTCACCCCATTCAACTGGACTTAGTTCTAAACCCAGAAAGCCGTGAAATCAGTATGAGTAGTTAATTGACTAAGCCAAAACCGCCAACAAAAGACGATTCAAATAAAGACATTTCTATTTAAATTGATTAGTCTAACAAGAAACAACTAAACATTTTCCGCTTTCATATATAGGAGAGGGTGTACTGGACTGATGAATCAACGGTAATGAGTGCCAGCCGTGTGACGGGAGATGATATCACTGAGCTAGCCGGAGACCTGAACCAGCCGGAGGACATTGTTCTGTATCACAGCCTCAAGCAGCCGACCTCTGGTATGCTACAACTTCACTGGACTGCAACACCACAGCAAATTAAATGTCTAGGGCTGTCACCATGACACATTTAAGTTGACGATTCATTGTCACACAGATAACTGCGATTAAGGATTCAATTGTGTTTTTGGAACATTGAAATATTATGAATAGAAATTACATTTCTGTTAGCCTTTTAGGCTAAAATTGCAGGCAGATTATGACGAATAACTTAAATATCCCAAGAAATGACTGGAATGTTTATAAAATGTATACTTTTTTTTTTTTAAAGCAAAAAAACAACGGAAATAGCTGATCTTCTTGTAGCAGATCTACAAGCTTATGTGTTGTAGATCTGCTATTTCTGCTTTTATAATGTATGAACATCTTTCAACATGGAAACAATTATGACCAAAAAAAATGCCATTATCTCAAATAATTGCGATTAGACGATTATGTAATAATTGTGACAACCCTACAAATGTCAAATTGAAACCATTATCAGGCCTTCTCTCTCTATCTCTCTCTCTCTCTCACTCTCGTAATAATTCTTTCCCCTAATAATAATTGTAATATCTCCCTCTTGACAGTAACGAACTGGTGCAGAGAGCACAATCATATCAACGGAGGCTGTGAGTTCCTGTGTCTGCCTGCCCCTTACATCAACCCGCAGTCCGCTAGGTACACCTGTGCCTGTTCTGATGACATGGTCCTAGCAGCTGACATGAGGAAATGTGTGGCTGGTAAGTTTCTTGCATTCACACCGAAAGAACTGCATTTTAAGGTGGCCTTACACTAGCCGATAATCGGGCATTTTTGACGCTCGGGGGGGGGGGGGGGGGGGGGGGGGGGTGCCCGACCGCTCAAAGCGCGATCGGGATCGGCCCGATCAACATCAAGAATGTTTGATATTTGCTCTGCCCCGCTCCGATTATCCTGTAGTGTGTGGTGCTATCAGATTTCAAATTGAAAAAAATCGGCTAGTGTAAGGCCACCTTAACCCATTTTGAGCGGGAACCCCTTTTGGTGTTTTAAGCAATATGTTATAGTTTAGCTATTGAAAAATGGCAGATCTACAAGCTCATAGCGCGGCACCAAGTGCAGTAGGTCTGCTATTTTTTTTAAATCGTGAAAATGTGGCACAAATCTTTGAATATATTCTTTCAGAGCGAGCGTTTTAACTCAAATCTTTGCTTCTGGGTGGTCACTGGAACTACATATTTTCAGATGGGGGGGTCGGCGGCCAATTTATAATTTTTTGGGAACCACTGACATAGAAACATAGGTTTTTCAGAAAACTGTCAGGATTTAGAAGACATTTGTAGAATCTGGTGTCAGGTCGAAATGGGTTAACAACTACTACTCTAAAGTAACAAAGTCTATGGACTTTTAATGTTTGTTTTAGAGCACATTTCTCCCCTGGTAATGTTTGTTTAGTAGGTGCCCCTCACTTCACACGTGTGTGATTGTATTTATTATTATTAAACTGTGAGCTGACATGTACCTTCTATTCACTGATACTCTTCCAACAGGCCCAGTTGTTGCCCCTCCTTCTGTAAACAACACGACAGTCGACGACCAAACTACAATCACCACCACACCACCTGGTGCTACGACAATCTCTCCTTCCGCACCCCATATCCAGCCCCAGGACTCCGACCAGGCCTCCACTCAGAGCCCACAGGAGCCTGAGATCACTGTTCAAGGTACGGTACAGCAAGGTCTAGAGATCCAGATCAGTGTAACTCCAGGGGGGACGTGGAGACCTCTTTTGTTAATGGAAATTCAGTTTCAGCTTCACCCAGATGAATGGCTGTTCAGATAGTCGTAATGGGTGCTCCGGGCGGAGTTGTTTGGGTTTAAGTGTGTGTGTGTGTGTGTGTGTGGGGGGGGGGGGGGGGGTGTTTAAGTGTCTCAGGGAGGAACATGTGGATATAAATCTGAGATATTGTTATTATGTGTGGAACCTTCTGATCACCAGACTACTCACTACTACTCACTCGGATACGGCTGCCCCAAACATGGTGTAGTGATGGTGACTCGGTGTTCACATTTAAAAGCTCACAACACATTGCATTGTGACACGTTGTGAGCTTGTAGATTGGCCATTTTCACAGTTGTACGTACGCCTAAGTCTAAAATAGAGCTTAAAGATGGACAGGCTGTCCGTTCTCTCCGTGCGTTGCGGAAGCATACAGTTTGAGGCCATCGATATTGTCCTTTTTCTTTTTGCTGAGGTTTGCGTGATCTGCGCAAAAGGACAGTTAACCCATTTTGGGCAGGAACCCCTTTTGGTGTTTTAAACATTATGTTATAATTTAGCTATTGAAAAATAGCAGATCTACAAGCTCATAGCGCGCCACCGAGTGGCGCGCTACGAGCTTGTAGGTCTGCTATTTTTGAAAAATCGTGAAAATATTTATTTCAGAAAACTGGAGGATTTAGAAGGATTTTTTTAAAATGTTGAGGTCAGGCCTAAATGGGTCAAATGATAAGGGACAATATCGGTGGCACCCAACTGTAAATGGGGCTTAATCGGTTAAACCTTTGATCTATGCTGTAATAACTTCAAACACTTTTTTTCTGTGCTCTGTCAACAGCAGCCAACAACAAGTACGCAGCCTTGCCCAACGAGGTGGAGTCGTCCCACGCCGCTCTCTACATAGTGATGCCAATAAGTAAGTGGCACATTTAAATCGAGCAGACTTATTCCTGATTTATAGCTCGATGTGAGCCGGTGTGAGCATGTCGATTGGCTATCTTCGATGTGTGACACCCTGGCGAACAACTAAGTACGTGTCTTTATCTCGTTGACTAGTTGCAGGTGGCATTCATGAACATGCCGTAGCACTTGCCCTAGCCTCGACGACCTTGCAGGCATATGCAAAGGCTAAAATATGTCATTTAGATAGCATATTATGTAGACATTCTATAGTGGTACTAGTTTCATTGCACAGATATTCTACTGTTAGACGGATGTTGGGTTCTTAGCTTACTTATGATCCTTGATGACTATTTCTATGCATATGATGTATTACCTTGTGGTGTTCTTGCTTACTGTAAATCGCTCTGGATTAAGAGCGTCTGCTAAATTGCCTAAATTGTAAATTGAACACCGCACAGCAGCATATTCATGAATCAAATCTGTGTTTGGATTTAATCTCCAAGTCATTATAATTAATAACCCTTTGATTCTCCGTCTGTCTTCCCATAGTGATTATGTGTGTGGTGTTGTTTGGAGCCGTGCTGCTATGGAGGCACTGGCGCCTGCGGAACACCAACACCATCCACTTTGACAACCCAGTGTACCAGAAGACGACCGAGGATGAAGTCTACATCTGCAGGACCGCTTCGGAGGGCTACGTTTACCCCCAGGTACCCTTTACTTCAACCCATTTAGGCCTGACGTTGAAATAAAAAAAAACGTTCGCTCTGAAAGAATATATATTCAAAGATTTGTGCCGCATTTTTACGATTTTTCAAAAATAGCAGACCTACAAGCTCGTAGCGCGCCACTCGGTGGCGCGCTATGAGCTTGTAGATCTGCTATTTTTCAATGGCTAAAGTATAACATAATGCTTAGTTAAAACACCAAAAGGGGTTCCTGTTCAGAATGGGTTAATGCCAAGCCGTTAGTTTATTATCAATGCTGTCGTATGACAATTACACCATATCCCATACTTGTTTTTTTTTAGTCTGAAAGATTATGAATATTGTGTTATTTCTTGGCTCATTGGTTGCGTTTTCTTGGCTAAATCTTTTGCAGAGGCAAATGGTGAGCATGGAGGACATGGACGTTGCTTGATCCGGAGATGAAGAAGACCATTGTTAAGCCATTAAAAGAGAGATTTCCTGACGTGAAAGACTATTGCTGCTGCTTAAGCCAAATGTATACTTTGTCGCTTACTGAAAGACGGTTCTTTTTGGAGTGTGGGACCCTCATGTGACGAAGTATAAATATGGTACACCCCTGCCCTTTCCTGATGACCTCATTGTGTGGCTTACATCTTTGACCTCAGCACTGTGCCGTCCAAGTCTGAAGGATCCCCTCCCCCCCCCCCCCCCTCCTCCAGAGAAGAAAAACATATCTGTACAATGTGAAGAAGTAAGCCATGGCATTACGCTTTAAGTAGTTGTCTTTTAGCACATAAAAGACAAACAAAAACTGCGAACAGGACTTCTTGAAGACCACGGAATGACATCAGAATGAAGGACTGGTGCACCAATGCATGATTGAAGTAAATCATTTCCTTTGTTTCAACCTCCTTCAACGGTAGTAGTAGAGAGAGATCGGGGAGGGTCCTTATCTCTTCAGTGCTTTAATCCTTATCTGACAACCACCATCCATTAATACAGTAGCTTGACCCCGTGGCGTTTACTGTGTTACAGTACAATTATTGTCGTCATACATCCTTGAGCTGAAATGTTACACGGAGCCTTTCTTTGCACAGAATCAACTGAAGGCAAAATAGTTTTGTTTGTAGATAATATGTTATACGGCAGGTGACTATAGTGCTGTAATAAGCAGAGCACATTATACCTACAGTAGGTACTAGCGTTATCATTTTTTACAAGGACTCGAGGCACGTGCTTGGTCACTTGGCCACAAACATCTCTACACAAGTTGGCTTGATGTCTGCGTTGGCCAAATGGGCTTCATTCTGTTGTTCTGGAGTCCATGCTAGACAGAACGTTTAATGT
The DNA here is from genome assembly GCF_951216825.1 of Electrona antarctica. Classification (NCBI taxonomy): domain Eukaryota; kingdom Metazoa; phylum Chordata; class Actinopteri; order Myctophiformes; family Myctophidae; genus Electrona; species Electrona antarctica. The sequence continues at coordinate 48,607,033 of NC_136809.1, forward strand.
GTAACCAGTAATCTTGTGCCTTTCCCTTCAAATAATTAACATCCGCCTATCCACCTCGCTGTTATTAGTGTACAGTACATAAATGCCTTATCATGGACTCCACCACCTTTCAAACTGACTCCTATGGTAGTTATTACCGGGTGCTTTTGCCCCACTCAAAAGATAAAAAACAGTAATTTGCCTTGTTGCCTACGCTTCTCATGGCTTCAGAGTTGTTCATTTATGTTGGTTCTCATGGCAAAGCCACAATGTTCATTGGCATCTATTATTGTTTTGCACAAGACTAATAATTATATCTAAAACTAAATATATTTTTCTTTACCATTTTCTGTGAGTGAGTGAGTAGTTATTTTGTAATTATGTTGATTCAGAGTTGAGGGTTCAAGGAAGGTTTAAGTTGCAGGAAGAGAAGCTGCTGAATTTTCTAAGTCAGACCTAAGAGTGTGTGTGTGTGTGTGTGTGTGTGTGTGTGTGTGTGTGTGTGTGTGTGTGTGTGTGTGTGTGTGTGTGTGTGTGTGTGTGTGTGTGTGTGTGTGTGTGTGTGTGTGTGTGTGTGTGTGTGTGTGTGTGTGTGTGTGTGTGTGTGTGTGTGTGTGTGTGTGTGTGTGTGTGTGTGTCGCACGTTATAGTTATTGAATGACATGGTGTATATTTTTTCAAGAGCGTGTAAATTGTCTCCATGTTGTGTTTTTTTTAATATACTATGTTCACTGTGGTGTTTCATTTTTATGTTTGTACATTTGAGAACTAGAAATATTGTAAATATACTATTATTTATTTTTATTGTACCTTTTCTGGGTGTAAATACAGTTGCTCAAATGCTCACATTAGATCACATTGTCGATTCAATGCCTGCAGTATATAATATACTGTAGCTAAGTTATCTAACTTAATGTTCAATCAAAATGTTGCACTCATGGGCTGTATTGTGTATGTGACATCCTACCACTGACGTATGTATGGATCAATGCTGCTCGGTAGCGCTTTCCAGTTGCAGCTATACAGTATGGGCTACATTATAAATATGAACCACTTTAAACCCCATTTTGACCTGAGATCAGATTCTAAAAATGTCTTCTACATCCTGGCAGTTTTCTGAAAAAGCTATGTTTTTCGATTTTTCAAAAATAGCAGACCTACAAGCTCGTAGCGCGCCACTCGGTGGCGCGCTATGAGCTTGTAGATCTGCTATTTTTCAATAGCTAAAGCATAACATAATGCTAACACCAAAAGGGGTTAACCCCTGGCATTTTTGTTTAATCTAAAACATTCGATCTATAATCTTTGTGAGCTTCTACAGATTGGCTATAAGTGGTTAATGAAGGCTTGAGAGGTTCTACTTGTTCTGTTGACATTTTCTTATCTAACGATAACTTGCGTTTCGTTTCTTTTTTTTGCCCCGTGGGATTGTATAAAGCACATTTTTCTTCATCACAAGTCTGTAGGATCGAGAGCACAATAACAGTGCATGTTACATATAAAGTGCTCTTTTTTTGCAATTTGTTTGACTTTTTTTTTTTTGATTTTGTTAAATAAAAAGAATTCTCAATAATTGTTTTGTCTTTTACCTTCCAGCTGTGTTATTTGAACAGGAGGCTTTTAGAGTCAACTGGAGATTAAGCAAAATTGTGTATATGGCATAACATGACATTCTAAAAAGAGACGTGTATAAGTACACGTCTAGTAACCTATGATTATATTGAGACATGAGACAGATTAAATGTAATATTCGTATGCCTAAACCAACATTCACATACTGTATGTACCATTTAACGGTATTCTCCAATCAATCACTCTGCTACTAATGCATGACACCCTTGTGTTTGGTGACAACAGCAGCATTCAGTCTATCCTTTTGCATCCCAAAGAGATGCTGTGTTCTTGACACCAAATCTACTGGCTTTGGGTAAAGTGAACCAATCATTTGCCATGTTAACCAAACAATATTTGCACTATATAGTCTGAACTTGTAAGGGCTTCAATCAGATAATAAGCTCCCTTCAGTCTAATTACATTACAGGGCAGTGACTGAGATGAGTATTTGGGACAATTGCAGTGGAGAATGATGAATGTCTACACTGCATATTCTTTTAAGTGGTTCCCTGGGAACCACCCAAAATGCTAAATGTTTCCCCTACTTTACTGGTTAAAAATAGAAAGTAATTTCATATTAAAAACACATGTTGGCAGCTTTTTTTCTTTGATATTTATGTCACTTGTGGTCACTACTACTGTAAAAGGCATTTGTCTGGCTATGGAGAGAAAAGGTTTTTTGTTACTCAACGTCGCATAATCTTTTGTTGAGAGATTTCAGTGGATGATATATATTTCTTGTTCAATTTGATGTTTTTAAAGAAATAAAATTTAGATTCTCATTTTTTGCGCAGTTCAGTTGGGCTCACAGACCCACCCAAGCTAACCACCAACAAACACCCTTATCATGAACAGAACACCCTCATCCATAATTCATTTGTTCACTTCACCCCCATCCATGTTTTACCTTCTATGATGCACTGCAGGGGGCAGCCACTTCAAGTAAAAGTATCAATACTGCAGTCTAGAAATACTCTCTGTTACAAATATCAGTTGATGCCAAAAGTATTGGCATCAAAATGTACTTAAAGTGCCAAAAGTCAAAGTAGGCCTACTCATGCAGAATGTCCCATTTCATGTTTTCAAATGTATGAAAATCAATTGAAAATAGACGATCTACAAGCTCACTCATATAGATCTATGAAGTGTTAAAGGACTTGAAAAAATAAATTAAAAAAATACAATGCAATCTGAAAACAAGCACTGTTGGAGACCAGATAAACAGGTTTCTCTAGTAATTGGTCATCATGGTTTCCCTTTCAGTAGTAGAGGACCCAAGTGACAAAATGTGTAGAACGTGGCTCACCAAAGTATTTCCTGAAGTGAAAACCAACCAGACAGTAAAATCTTCAGTGTTCATTTATTCATTTGTAACTCAGGAGAGTGTATACAGTACGTGTCCCATGTGGGTACATTTGTGTACACTCTCAGCTGAATTAAATGAACACTGAGTGTGCAGAGATATAATAAACCTGGTTGGTTACAACTGAATGAGTCGTTTTCATCCTGTCCTCAACACACACACACAGATACCTAATTTGTCAATGACACGACACTAAAAATACCTGACACCCTTTTAAAAAGAGATGAGACTGAGCAATGTGTGTGTTGCAAGCTTTGACATCAGTATGGAAAAGCACTGCAGCCAACTCACTGTGGTATGTGGCCCTTCTGCAACTAGCATCCACATTCCATTCTAAAGAACTGCTACATTCTACACTTAACAATCACATCCGGCAGAGAGCAAACATGACTGGATCACGCTAATGTTATTTTGCTTTGTTTTTTGCACATGCTGTAGTGTAATTGTACAAACAGTAATATTCCAACATTTGGCTTTGACTATAATGTTCGTTTTCTGGGAGTAATTTGAAAAGAATAAGCAATGGGCCTATGCTTTTTTCAGTCATTGAAATTGTATTTTGTGTGTGATTTGGATGAACATTTATATTTCTGATAATAATGTTCTTGTTGTAAGTCCACACCAGTGTTTTTTTAATTTAATTTGTAAACAAGGACCGAAATAAATCATTCATTCATTCATTCATTCATTCATTCATTCATTCATTCATCCATCCATTCATTCATTCATTCATTCATTCATTCATCCATTCATTCATTCATTCATTCAAAATAAGCAGACTTTGTGATTTTTACAATATATGCCCATTTCTTTCCGACATCATCAGCACCATTGTTGTAACGTGACTCTATTCATACTGACATGCCATAGTACTACTGCATCATGGCCCCTAGAGGCAAAAGATGCACTCATTCAGGTGAAACCCAGGTGACAAATGACACCTGTTCTCTTGGGAGGGGGGGAGGGGGGGGGGGGGGGTGGTAAAGCTATCATCTGTATCTTCTCCTCACCTCATTATTTACATATGTCCGCCGTGTCCCCATTGGCCGGGGCGGCAAGAAAGGGGTGGAGTATAATCTCACACCACCCAGACGCGAGCGAGGATTGGCCACAGAAATGGCAAAGGGGAAGTGAATAATTGGACAGATATTCCTGTGTCAGGCCACCTAGCAGGGAACTATCGTCCCTGATGATAAAGTAATAATAACATCAATAGGCTTTCTTGTCTCACTCTCAACCTGGCAACTGAAAGCCAAACAAACGTAACCAACCAGTGTCCCGGTCTCCAAGGGGGACGAGGATACACTTGATACATACCGTTGAGCCAAATCAAACATACTGTAGCAAAGACACTTGTTCTTCTTTCAATGCCCTTGTATTTTTCTATCTAGTACATTCGCTGAGCATCTCCGCGGGCCTCTTTTTATCACTTACAGAACTAACACCCACAGCTATCGTCATAGTGCATATCATCGAAGGCCATTCTAATATCACTTTCACTGTAACGTGCTAAGCTGACCTCAGCTGACCCTCACAATGTCTCATAGCACAGTGCTTCATAGGAACGTTGTAAGATGATGTGATGCTGATGCATACAGTGGTGGGAAAAAGTACTCAAAGTGTAACTAAATACAAGTTACAAGTAAAGTAATATAGGCCTACCTGTATCTACAGTATATACACAGGCCTACTGGCTATAGAGGGTATGCGCATGCTCAAAGTGAATGGTACATCGAGTGGCAAATCGAGTGGCAAAGCAACATGCAAAGTGTGAGTTTAACGTTGTTTAATGCAATCAGATAGGACTTTTCTGTTTGGATGTATGGGCTGTCAAGGCCAGAAAGTCGTTTTTTGCCACTCAGTAGGCATTCCTGCATAACTTCCGGGTTTGGTGATTATGTCACACGCATACCCTCTATTAGGCTAAAATGAATACAGTATAACTAGAGCTATATAATCTATACTAAACCTGTATCAGGAATATCACTTGGACTTCAGAGTTCAGTTCAGACTCAGGGAAGTGAATTCAATATTGCGAGAAACCTCTCGTCTTGTCAGGTGGTTTCCATGCACTGACTGGTCCTGCGGTCGACATACTTCTCTGCTAAGCAAACAGCAGGTCTGTGGAGGCCCAGATGACACACAGCATATTGTCTTATAGCACATACAGAGAATTTGTGACCATTGCAGAGGTGGCCGGACGACACGTGTCATGTCTGATCGAGCTGGACCAGGCAGGACAGCACCATTACTGATAAAGAGAAAGAGAAATACGCATCATTATCACAGAATGATAAGGTATAAGATTATCAGATGAATTGTACTTCAACAACCTGATCGTGTCTCCTGATAAAGAAGAACATGGTGTCACAAACATATCTACTGCAAAGATACAAATTGTATCTATAGAGAGGGGACAGCAGTGGCTCAGGGATATAGTTCCCTGCTTGATACCGGGCTCCCCTGGAGTTAGTGTCGAGGTGTCCTTGAGCAAGACTCTGAAGCCCTAATTGCTCCCGATGGTGGATTGCATGGTTTCCTCCGCCATCGATGTGTGAATGTGTGTGTGAATGGGTGAATGTAATGCACAATCTATGCAAAGTGCACATTTATCATTTATATGCACAAACATATCTGCAGGTCACAGAATGTATTAAGAGCTACAAAATCGTAGTAACTAAACTAATTATAGTAAACTAAAATGGTTTCAAAAAGTAAAAGATTCTCAAGCACTTTTATAGTACTCTAGCACAGATTGGCAATGAGCCATAATGACATTAATGTTACAGCTCATAACCTCGATCGCGAATGTTCGATTTTGGTGTTAGAACTATCGTATTTCTGTCTTTCTTTCTTTGTTGTGTATGGCATCTAGATAGCAAAAGCTTATGTGTTCACACTTTTCAGTCATCGGTCATAGCCTCAAGTGTAGCCTATACATTTTCTGTAAATGGCTCTAATGTGATGTAGCCTATGTTATTCCTACACACTGTTTTCTGACACGTTGTTGATAAGTACCAGACAGACATATAGAAGGGGTTTTAGGGCATAGCATGAGAAGAGTCCTGAGGGTGATTTGTCAATAGAGTAGTATGGTAAGTAGAAAGGCATATTCTGTTGCGGTAAAGCTGCAGTAGCTGTAGGACATTGTAAAACACAGGCATTTGAATAAGATATTAAGATAATTAATTGACTCAAGGCTACCACAAGACCCTAATGCAGGGGTGGCATGCAGGTTTTGAGATGGGCATGTCAGTGTGCAAGCGGCTGTCGGAAAGGGGACGGGGTGTAATATGGGCATTGCAGTGGGTAGAGGAGGTGAAGCCAGGGCTGTTAGTTACCCGAGGGCCTAGGGCTATTAAGTAAACCTCTGTCTGTCAGTCAGTCAGTCAGTCAGTCAGTCAGTCAGTCAGACTCAGACAGACAGACAGACAGACAGACAGACAGCTCTCTCTGTTTCACATGGTTCTCTGGGTGGTCAGAGAACGTTTTTGTATGTCTCTACATGTTCCGAGTTCTGGTGAATTGAAAATGGTGGACCCTATTGTAAACAAGTGTAATGCTTTATGGTGTCGTCCATAGTTAACAGTTTTTGTATTGAGTTGTGCTTGAAATGTACTGTAATTCTGCAAACTGTTAATACATACTTCAATCAATCAATCAAAGTCACAGTGGTGGAATGGAAGGATGGATAGGGCAGCTTATTAGTGAAAAATTACACCCGTGTGAACTGAGTGGTGCAGTGACGTCACACACTAACCATAGCAACCATGCTCCTTTTTTGAGTGGACAGGTACACGAATATACAGACAAAGCTGGTTGTTGGAGTGGTTTGCACCACTCAAAAATTAAGAAAAGTAAAATATAATACAAACTAGAAAAAGTGCCCTTCTGGGCACAGGTCTCCACCAGGAGGATAGGACTGTGTGAGATGTTTGGCAAAATGTTTAGTAGTAATATAAACATGTTTGCCTTGTATGGCAATTGGATGATTTGAGGCATTTTGTTCCAATCAACCTGTTTTGCAAAAATCAACCTGTTGGTGGCGCTATAACAGGCCAATGTGAAAAGGGTGGGATATATTCCTCAGCCTAGTAAGAAAATGTGTGAAAGATTTCACGTAAATTGCATGCTGTGTTCATGATTTGAGGCTTTTGTTCAAAACGGGGCAATCTTGCAAACTGTGAAAGGCAATTGTAGCCAATTAGGGTGGAATATGAAATATCGGACAGATCCGACTTGAGCACATGACCATAGAGATACTGTGTAACGATTTGTGAGATTTTTGGACAGAATCTGGAGGAGTAATATCCAAAAATGTGTTTTACAAAAGTCGGCCTCCTGGTGGCGCTATAAAAGGCAGATGCGGAAAATGCAGGTCAAAGGTTTGTCCTTGGCCTCTAGGGAGTGTGCATGCAACGTTTCACGCAGATCGGTGCAGTTTTAGGTAACAAATGTGAAAAGCTGCCTCATGGTGGCGCTATAACAGGCCGTTCTGGAAAATGCGGGGCAGAGGTTCATCGTTGGCATCTAGGGAGTGTGTGTGCAAAGTTTGGCATCGACCGGGTTAACGGTGCCGGAGATTAGCTGGTAACGGACGGACGGAAGGACACACGGACGGACACACACACACACACACGGACGGACACACACACGGACGGAGTGCAAAACATACTCTCTCACCATGCCTTCGGCCTGGTGGAGACAATAATCACCTGCCCCCCAAAAAGGACAGTTTTTGGACTCTGGGGGCATACATTATGCCCCAACTGCAAGCCTATTTAGGCCCTGTCTGGGGCCTGGGCAGCACTGCACAGTCACAGACATTGCCACAGGTAAATCTATACCATTATGTTAATCTATAGTGCCCTCTCGTGGGTATATGGCGCATTACAGTGGCCCTGTCCAATCCAGGTGAGATCTTTGTCAATGTTTTACCTGGGTATGGTGACGTCAACTCGACACACGACCTCCCTCCCCACCTCCAGGAAAAGAAACGGAACTGAGGAATCCATGATCACCTTTAGGCTTTAGTCTAGGAATTTGTTGTAATCTCCATGGCGGAACCAAATTCATATTAGGTCTAATTGTTTTGACAGGACATTTACCATTCACAGAGTCGGGTTTTAGAGCACTAAGATCAGAAGGCAGTAGTCGTAGACTCGTAGTCCAGACTCCTGACCTGACCTGAACACAATGTCTGCCTCCGCTGTTTTCGTGCTGGATTTGAAAGGAAAGGTAAGACCAAATTCTGAATATTGATGTTGACCACTGTATTATATATAGCAGGCATAGTAGGCCTATTAGGCCAACTAACCTATGACATGTCAAACAAAAAGTATCTTTATTTGTTTTGTTCTTAATCTAAATTGGTACAGTTTAACTGTTGCTTTAACTGTGTACTATCAGTAGCTTGTCTGTGTGGTTAATAATTTATTGGGATACTGGCTCGCCAACCGGTTTATTATTTTCCATGTCACTTCCAGGTTGCAGTTGCTTGTCGAAAAGAACCGATGATCTGCAAGCTGACAACAACACGTCACGACACACTATGTCAGCTTGTAGGTCTGTTCTTTTTGACAAGCAATACTGTGTGAGTACACCTCGATGGAAATATATTTATAATGACAAAAATCGAAAGTGACCTGCGTCCTAACCCCCGAATTATTTAATTCCATACGTGTAATAATAATATTACGCTTGAGAGAAAACAATCATGCTTTGTCTTTCTTGCCCTGCAGACATGTAATCTTAGATGTAGGCAGCAAGCACTGGACCAGGGCTATAGGCAGCCTAGGTAACGGGCGTTTAAGGATATGAGAGGGGAAGTTAACCTATGGATTCAGGTAACCGATAGAGGAACCTCTCCAACCCAGACTATATGTCATAATAATGCACTTGCCTATTAATAAGACAGTATCAAATATTGAATTTAACCATGTTAAATGTAACCCTTTCATCACCTAAATGCAAAACAAACAGCAAACTTCATGGAAACTACGTACAGGATATAAAGGATCGTTTCAGCAAAAGAAAGAAAGACAACAGTGACCCCTACTGGTGCTCAAAGTTTGAGGAAATGCAATGAGTAAATTAATTAAAATGAATTAAGCATTTAGTTAATTTCCACCTATACATTTAGAATAGTAGTGCTGCTGGAGTAGGCCTACTGTTATTTCATTCTAGCTGAGGGATGGAATGAGTGATGCACACACTGGCATTATATTGCAACACACCCGTGACCCATCACTCAAAACAGTCACAGCAGACGGTAGGCAAATATTTGCATGCATGGTTGTATTTGTTCATACCCATTTCCATGTTTTTGTTCTGTCACATTCGGACACGGCCAAGTAAAGGCAGATCAAATCTGATTTGTGTGAGGCATATTTCATGTGCTGAGATGTATCAATTTCACCTGAGCCCTTTTGCAGAGGCTGAGCAGTCTTTTACATTCCTTAATAGCTGGAGCATACATCTGGCAACTGGCGGCCCACCTTCACTTAATGTGGCCCTCAGGTTACCAGAATACTGATATAGTCTTGATTTAAGCTAATTACTAGTATTAGTATTATTGTCTTTTTTATGTCCAATGTATTTGTATTTTGTTCATAAAGGTAACATAACTAAACATTAATTTGAAATTAAATTTAAAAAAAAATCAAATATAGCAAAAATAGCTGATCTACAAGCTCAAAACGCGGCGCAGTGCGATGCTTGTAGATCGGCTATTTTTACTACGACAGGCTGCTATATGCAATGTGGCCCTCTGAAGTGATTGTGGAAATATAGTGGCCCTCTCCATCGTCAAAGTTTCCCACCACTGAGCTGGAGCACATAAATGGTAAATGGTGCATTTATATAGCGCCTTTATCCAAGGCGCTTTACATAGATTGTGCATTACATTCACCCATTCACACACACATTCATACACCGATTGCGGCGGAAGCCATGCAAGGTACCAACCAGCACATCAGGAGCAATTTGGGGTTCAGTGTCTTGCCCAAGGACACTTTGACATGTAGACAGGAGGAGCCGGGATTCGAACCGCCGACCCATGGATCATTGGACGACCTGCTCTACCTCCTGAGCCACATGATCCCACAGGCTAGGTTCTATAGGGCTGCCGCTATCAAATATAGTTTTTTTTCTCTTTGTATTATATCAGGGAATCAAAACCATTTAAAAAAAATCAACTAAACCGATTTGTCTCTAATTAACCATTTCAACCCTGTTTCATAGTTATTATTTTATACTTGGATTCAATGCATTGTGATCAACGTACGTTTGCCTGTTGTCTCTCCTGATGGTACCACATCAACACAGCATGGAATTGTTGACAAACCTTAACCAACGACAACAACATACAGTATTCTGAGTTCACGGTGGTCCGTGGCTCAAATGCCGAATAAATAATGGCCCTTGATATGAAAACGGGTTGAAAACCACTGATGCATGTAACGAACCAAGAGATTCTGTACTGTAGGTGTCTGATAATAACCATGTGATCATGTGATGTGATTTTCACTCCGCAGGTATTGATTTGTCGGAATTACAAAGGAGATGTGGACATGGCAGAAATCGACCACTTCCTGCCTTTACTAATGGACCAGGAGGAAGAAGCCCTTATTTGTCCTGTCATGTCCCACGGCAGCGTTCACTTCCTGTGGATTAAGCACAGCAATTTATACTGTATCTTTTTCTCGTTACTGTCAATTCAATTAAATTAAATTCAAAGGAGCTTTATTGGCATGAGAATACAAACGTTTACATTGCCAAAGAAAGTGTCACAGTACAATAAAAACAGTTGAAAATGGGGAAAGTATATACAGTTGGAGGGGGTACAACATTTTGTAAACAGCTACATTGCATCGTTATATACATGTTATAACAGGGTATAAAGCTTTTTTGAAATAAATAGCAGCAATTTTCACTTTGGGACAAATGGCAGCATTTTTTTCATTTTAATTGTATACAGAAAACAGATTTAATATCTGTTTAATGGTAGCAGCTCTGTACAGATAGTAGTCCTTAGGGTGGTTGTATTCCATTGGCTAACCTTCTTTTGTCACAACAGTTCACAAATCTTGCTGCTGCGTTTGCACATTGTTGTATTTTTCCCAATAGGTATGAGAGTTTTTTGTCACACTGTGGTGTTGAGGGTCTCGTAATCATAATACACAAAATGCATTTGGCACTTTTTGTTCAATTTATTTCAATGTTTAAATATTAGTGTGTGATAATTCTGACTTTAATAGTAAAATAGCAAATATCTGTACAATACTCCTTAACGTGATCTTTCTAGTGGTGGCCACTACGAACAAGAACGCCAATGCTTCCCTCGTGTACGCCTTTCTCTACAAACTAGTTGAGGTGAGTCAAGATTATATTTATATTAGCCTGAGGTTAGTTTAATTTATGTGTCACATTCTTCTTATTGATGACTTCATTGGTAAATTGCATTGTGTGGGGAAACAAACAACATCTCACTTCCTTGTCCATCTTCCAAGTTGTAATTAAGGCTGTGATTTAGTACAGTAGTTCCCAAACTATTTCATGTCAAGGACCGCCAAATTGACACTAATTAGCCTGTGGACCCCCATTTGAAAAGATATGCCAGGGACCCCCATGAGAGATTTGGATGGCTCTAGCAGTGATTCTCAACCCGTTTAATTTCAAGGACCCCCAGTTTGATATGCATTAGGCTACGGACCCCCATTTAATGGCATTTCTATCTCTGGGACCCCAATTTATATTAAAAAATCAATATCAATTTAACTCTGAGAGAGTACACAGGTCCATTTGTACACTCTCAGAGTTACAGACCCATAAGGGTCCATTTGGTTCCAAACTATCATTTAGCTGGGGACCCCCTGGAACTCCCTCAAGGACCCCTGTGGGTCCCTGGACCCCACTTTGGGAACCACTGATTCAGTATGTCTCCATGCTGTGTGTTGTTGTGTGTAACGTAGGTGTTCACAGAGTACTTCAATGAGCTGCAGGAGGAGAGCATTCAGGACAACTTTGTGGTGGTCTATGAGCTGCTAGATGAGCTGATGGACTTTGGCTTCCCTCAGGTCACCGAGAGCAAGATCTTACAAGAGTGAGACTCTGCCAGACGTGCAGTACAGTACATAAACACAAAACAGATCTAATAGAGCGTCGCAGTCCTGCCCCCTACCAGGGCCCAGGAAATGATTCGCCGTTCATTTTCCTCATAGACCTTTCAAAAAGTATTTATTTAAAGACATTTTGAGCCTCGTACAAAGCCAACTCGAGTTGTGACAAATAATGACAACAAACTTTTTCGGGCCGAACAAATAATTAGAAAGAAGAAGAAAACGGCAGGTTACAACACTTTTGTTGTTGTTTTTCTTCTTTGTAATTATTTGTTCGGCCCAAAATGTTGTGTTTGTTGTCATGATTTGTCACAACTCGAGTTGGCTTTATCCGCGGCATAAACGTCTTTAAATAAATACTTTTTGAAAAGCCTATAGAGAAAATGAACAGGGAATTCACTTCTGGGTCTCATGTCGTCATGAAAGGGGGCGGGACTGCGACATCGTCCATTGTTATCGGTATCATTATGCAGCCGATATGTGTCTCAATTGTCCCTATTATGGGCCTGTCATTATTATAGGAGACATTTTGTTAGTCATTAGTTTATTTTTTTGCGTATATGTTATTTTTTTTTTGATGAATACCATTTTATTTTGTGTATGTTAATACAACATAACTTATACAATTGGGGTGGTTAGATTTTGTCTCCCTGCTTCTATTGAGATTGTGTCAAAGGTCATGTCTCACCCAGACACAGGATCTGACACACCTGATGGTCAAGATTCAATTAGATCCCCTGAGCAAGCAGGCTTCTATTAGCTCAATGGTAAAACATTTCAGCACTTGCGGAGGACCAGGTTCAAATCCGGGACCGGGGTAGAAGAGGAAAATTATATTAAGTTTTCGAAAATTATTAGAAATGTTGCACTTTTTCCACAAAATAATCAATCAAAATGATAATCATATGTCTAGGTCTATGATTCTACAAAATCTGCATCAAAAATGCACATAAAACAGATCTTATATAATGATGTGTAATGGAAAGCTATGCACACACATACAGCAAAGCCATAACCATTCATAACCCTGGTATTTTATGGATATATTTAGAGGGACGCTGGTCAAACAAACATTTAAGAGCTATATATCCTCTGTGCAGGTACATCACCCAGGAGAGTACCAAGCTGGAGGTGACCAAAGCCAAGGTGCCGACCACTGTCACTAATGCCGTGTCCTGGAGGTCTGAGGGCATCAAGTACAAGAAGAACGAGGTCTTTATCGACGTCATTGAGTCCATCAATGTGCTGGTGAGCTGGGATAGGATGTGCTTTATTGATCTCTGTGTTTAGCTCATGAGAGACAGCATCACAGCAGTAAGAAGACCTTAAACCCAAATTACTTTTTTGTATCGATTACTCACCCCATGGAGACTTGAATGAATGGATGTTTTGTAGTTTTTCTCGCATTACCTGCTGTGTTCCACAAAGGAGACACAAAGGAGACTTTTTGTGTCTCCTACCGGAATCGCTGCTGGTCGTCAAATTATTGGCTTATAGGAATGCGACAAAAACATCCAGTCTCCATGGGATGAGTAATCAATAGAAATGCATGCAATAAGTCCTACAAAAATACTTATATTATTACAATGATGAAGATGATAATTATTATTAATAATAGTACATACACTATACATATAATATTATTATCATCTGGTGATTCTTCAGTATTTCGCAGATGATTTTGTTTGGTGAATCAAATGATTGTTTCCAGGTGAACGCTAATGGCAGTGTGATGAGCAGTGACATTGTAGGCAGCATCAAGCTGAAGACCATGTTGTCTGGGATGCCTGAACTACGACTGGGCCTTAATGATCGAGTCCTGTTTGCTCTCACTGGACGTATGTACACACACACACACACACACACACACACACACACACACACCCTCGTCAGTGCTCGAGTCTAGTCTAAAGTGACCGGAGTCTGTCTCATTTCTCTCCAAAGGAATATGATTAAGGATTACTGTCATTATGGTAATCTCACACTTCATAAAACACACACCATACCTGTAACTTTCATTAGCCCTTTTTTAATTCTTCCACGGGCCACTAGGGGGCGGGCCGCATAAGGCTACCTGCACTATGGCATGGCCTTGTTTGTGGTTATTCTTTGAGCACCAGTAGGGGTCACTGTTGTTGTTTTTTTGTTTGTTTGTTTTTTTTGCTGAAATTATCCTTCATGCTGTAGCTTCCATGAAGTTTGCTGTTTTTGCATTTAGGTGACAAAGGGAAAACGGTGACCATGGAAGACGTGAAGTTCCATCAGTGTGTGCGCCTCTCGCGATTCGAAAGTGACCGAACCATCTCCTTCATCCCCCCAGATGGAGAGTCTGAACTAATGTCCTACCGCATCAACACTCATGTCAGTCCCATTCTGTCCCTCGTGTTCAGCATTTAAAATATGATGAGCCACTTCAATCAACTTAAACCCCATTATACTTAGTTGACCGGAGTCCCCTAGGCTCCTTTTTTCCCACTTACACTATCTATAAGCTCACACTTGTATGCATTGTAAGCTTGTAGATCTTCTATTTTTGCTGAATCAATGTTTGCTAGTGTTATATTATATCTCAATTGTTGATTGGGCTATTATAACCAGGATATAATCAATTAAAAAGTGGCATGGTTTAATGTTCTGATGAATAGCGTGATTGTGTTGTGAATATAAGAACCAATTGAGAACTCTTATAGAAAACATACAATTCCATAAGGCTTTTAGGTCATATTAAGAACATGACTCAAATAGTATAACTGTCTCTGATCAATGATCTCCTTAAAACCACTTAAGCCCTATTTTATACTTTATTGTACAGCAGTGGCACACAAAACATGCTAAAACTGATTTTTGGAAATCTTCAGAACATTTTGAAAATCTTTGACATGTTTTTAACCTGTTTTTCACCTATAAAATGACAGGTCCAAAATAGGGTTGCCAGGTTGAAAGTGGTTAATAAGCTGCACTCTTTCTCACACAGGTCAAGCCTCTGATA
Source organism: Electrona antarctica (assembly GCF_951216825.1). Classification (NCBI taxonomy): domain Eukaryota; kingdom Metazoa; phylum Chordata; class Actinopteri; order Myctophiformes; family Myctophidae; genus Electrona; species Electrona antarctica. The sequence goes on from NC_136809.1 coordinate 48,622,097, forward strand.
TGGATTGAATCGGTGATAGAGAAATTCTCTCACAGTAGAGTGGAAATTATGGTCAAGGTACAGTATTACAGTACTCAATACAAATAATCTGACAGGAGTAGATACAATTATATTGACATTTGTTTGGCATGTACATAGAAAAGAGAAATGTATACAAACAAATGAATGTATCTGAGGCTTCACTTATTATTTTTCCTTGTTGTTCTTGTTATTTACTAGGCTAAGGGCCAGTTCAAAAAACAATCTGTGGCCAATAATGTGGAGGTGATAGTGCCTGTGCCCAGTGATGCAGACTCACCCAAGTTCAAAGTCAGCACGGGCAGCGCCAAATACGTCCCAGAGAAGAACATAGTGGTGTGGACCATCAAATCTTTCCCTGTAAGAAGTCCACTTAATCACCCCCCCTCTATGCACATATCTGTTTATTCCTCTGTCTGTCTATTACTCTGTTTATTGTAGGATTTGAGTTTGATTGATTGAATAGTTTATTGAACATAAATGTAAAAACAGCAACAGAGTACAGTCAAACACTCAGTCCAAACGTTTCCATTTAGGCTCTATGCAATCCATTCATAGACAAGAGTCCCACTGGTGGTGTCGGTTTCTGATTTTAATACTGTGTGGGTTCAGATCCCAATAGTATGTAATATTAGTAATGTAGGAGTTAGTCCCATTTCTTGTACAACAAATGTTGTGGGGAGTCTTACATATTTACCTCTCTTTAAATACCTTTTTATGTGATTGAATGCCTTTTTAGGTCTTATGTAAAGAACTTTGAGGTGCTTTTTTAAAAAGAAATATGTACCGTAAACGTCTAAACTTATTTCAAGATGTAGATGGAGTAGGCAATCTATATATATATTTATCTATGTATTTATCCACCTGTCCGTCCATACAGGGCGGTAAAGAGTTTCTGATGAGGGCTCATTTCGGTCTGCCCAGTGTGGAGAACGATGAAAAGGAGGGCAAGCCGCCCATCACTGTTAATTTTGAGATTCCATACTTCACAGTCTCTGGGATACAGGTGTGTGTCATGTGTGAAGCGTGCAGTGTTGGCCTTTTTTATTTGACCCATTTCTCCTACAGTATATGTGCTTATACACAGTGGACGGTGGAGAGTTCATTGAACTGTGAGACCTTACATTTTTACACTCAAGTTCATGCTCAATGCAATTCTGCCGGTGTCTGTAGCCTTTTCAGAATGCATGAGAGTACTTTTATCTTTCCATGGCTAATATTATAAATTACATATCTGTATGCTCTATCCAGCACCTGGGAAGCGCAATGTTATTCACAGCCTCACAGGACATGTATGCAAAACCTATAACCTATATTGCAGAGTGGAGTTAACGGAAAAGCTGATGATTAGATTAGACTAATTTGGTTAGGTAAAACACTCTTGCCGTAACATCTGTGTCTTTCACAAGGTGCGGTATATGAAGATAATTGAAAAAAGTGGTTATCAGGCACTACCATGGGTCCGCTACATCACGCAGAGTGGAGGTAGGATTAAACCCCCATACTTTACATAAGAGCTATTGTTCTTTGTGGTAAATGGTATTTATAAAGTATATAACATCGTAGTAATAAATAATATCTTTTGCTTTACACTTTCTCCTCTTTCTTTAGATTACCAACTAAGGACAAACACTTAAAACGGCTGGGTATTCCTCACCTGCAGACCTCCATAAATTTGCTCATCGGTTTATGAAATTGCACTCCAAATGAATGTCTTTAACTTTGTTGTGTGCTTAGAATAGTATTCATCTTGATTTTAATGTTGTTCTTGTTGTAAGTCTGTTTCAAATGATTAAACTTGTTTATGAAATAATTTCCTTTAAATATTTTGTTGATGAAGGTTTTTTTTAACTCACTCTTTGCTTCTGTAAATTCATTCTGGATAGTGTTTGGCTCAACTGATGTGGCTGATTGTGGGCACTTCAATGTTAAATTGGCTATTTTTGTGTAAAACCATAAAGAATAAATGTGTTTTGGAAAATAGTCGGAAATAATGTAAAGTACACAACATGATTTGAACATGCATGCTACATCATCCCCAGCATACCCTTCAACCTCTTGTTTATGCCCAAATGACTGGCTATCCACAAGCTTTGTAGCAATTGTAAGAATATTAGGCATTAAATGTCATAAAAATACATGTATTTGGTCTCCCATTCATTAAATAAGTGTAAATATGAAATCAAATATTAAAGAAATAATCTGTAGGCCTAGTTCTCAGGTGCCCACTCTTTCGGTTACCTGGCTGGTTCAACCACATAAGGGGTCTCCATTCTGTCCTTTGTTCCCATCACTCAATTATCTTTGAGATATAGAACGTAGTATAGTATAGCTGAGAATATAGTAATAGTATGAATAATGTTTTGCTTTTACCCCAGAATACAAATAAGTGGGTTCATGTTAAGGCCCAGGGTCACAGTGGTGCTATTATTCATTTAAAATGTATAGTTATTTCGCACAAAACTGTAAACGACCGGTACACCGCCTAGCTTTTGTAATTTTTACTATCAAAGGTCAGAGTAGTAGTACTAGTATATGAATGAACTGCTGTTTGAAGACGTTCAACGTATGCGAATCGCCCGCTTTCTGCGCTCCGCGCTCCCATTGGTCGACCGCCGCTGTCATATGGTCCCTGTTGCCACGGTGACAGCGTAGTAACCGAGTGGTAACTCCGCCCTTTTCGCCATACATGGAGCGCAGCCCCACTGAAGTCCTCTGTGATTGGTCGAAGTGGGACTGCTTCCAATGTTTGTAAATGTGTGGCCAGTGCAGTGCAGTGCTAGCCGCTCTCGTCTCCCCCCAGCGCGCAAATGATCCACTCTCTAAAGTTTATAAACTTTCACCGGCTGGATACATTTGAATTTTACCGGATTTGAGAACAACGTCTCAGAAGAAGAGCGGCTCGCTGTCTGGATTCTCCCCCGAACGAACAAGGTAAGGGTTTTTAAATTTAAAAGCTCACGGTACGGACGGTACCCCCAGTATAGCCTTTTAAATGTTAGCGCCCGTTAGCATTTAAGCTAACCAGCCTGCAATTGCTCCACTTTCTCATACGTAGGGGATAAAACCCGAATATTCTGGACTCTCGTCGTATAAAAACGTATGACTTTTAAAACGCTAGTTGCAACGGGGAAATGCTGTAAAAATAGCAAATGCTGTGTAAATTAAATAGCCCGAAAAGCTGTCATCTGTTCTGTTGTTTGTTTCTGTCGTTGTTACCTGGACCGAGTCTTACGTGCTGGTTATTTATAATTTATAAATATGAATGCGGCCATCTAACATGACATTTCTTTGTGAACATTAGAATGGTCCTCGCTGAGATGGATCCCGGCAGAGCTTTGAGCAAGGCAGCAGCCCGAGGGAACGCCGTGGACGTGGGGAGGATTCTGGAGGAATCCGGGGTGCATCCCAACACCCTCAACGAGTTTGGAAAGACTCCGTTGCAGGTAATTTAAATTTATATATCCATCGTCGTCATTCTTGGTGGTATTATTTGGTACACGAGGAACCACTAACTCAAATTAAAAACATATGAAAGTGTCTGAAATGAATATAGCTGCTGCAAGTGCACCGTCGTTTGTTAGAAATTGTTACGCTTATTTGTTGTCGTTCTAACATGCCTTGGCGAATATCGTCATAGTATTGGCTCTGTCCCTCATTATAACAGCACATTATGCTTCTGACTGGGCAATGTCCAAACATTGATAAGATATACCGTATATATATTATATTTAAGTCAGCAATCCATCCACCTCCCTGGTCCTCTCAGGGTCCAGTAGTCAACTGTTAAGGGGATGAACGGTCGGTGAACGCCCACTTGCTCAGCTAATACCGACACTTGACCCCCCAAAGCCATGCTTGCTTTGACTCTTTGAAGTGGTGGAGGAAGCGTTCAGATTCAGATTCAGAACAGCACCACAGTAGTATTACAAGTGAAAGCTTTAAAATTGAAAGATTTAATGGAATATCTTTTTTTAAGTAACAGATCTATTTAATATTTGTAATATTAACTCACGTTAATATTGTCAATAATAAATCATGATTTTTAATGAATATAATCAAACGTAACTGAAGGTGTCAAACAATTTTAGTAAAAAAGTACAAACATTTACCTCTGAGATGGAGTAGAAATAAACAAGTATCAAAAAATGTCAAATTAATTCATTAAGACCTGTGTCACCATAGCGTTTAAAGATATTTAAAGCTTGTGGAGATCTGCATTTTTTTTAAATTGGAAAACGTGTGCAAATCTTTGAATATATTTTCTTTTAAAGCAAAGGTTTTTTAACTCAAATCTTTGCTTCTGGGGTGTCCCTGAAACGGCATATTTTCAGATGGGGGTCGGCGGCCAATTACATATACCGGTACATTTTGGGGTCCTTGACATGAAATGGTTTGAAAACCATTGACGTAGAAACGTAGGGTTTTTCAGAAAACTGTCATGATTTAGAAGACATTTGTAGAATCTGGTCACAGGTCTCTCAATCGGTTAAAGGTATCTGCATTCTGGAAGCTGTATGTAGTACACTAGAGCGTCGCAGTCCCGCCCCCTGCGAGGGCACCAGGAAATAATTCCCCATTAATTTTCCCCATAGACGTTTCAAAAAGTATTTATTTAAAGACCTTTTAAAGCCTCGGACAAAGCTGTTGTTTTTCTTTCTTTATCTGTTCAGCCCCCCAAAAAAAGTGTTTATTGTCATGAGTTATCACCTGCCGAGTTTGCTTTGTCCGAGGCTTTAAAGATCTTTAAATAAATACTTTTTGAAAATGAATGGGGAATTATGTCCTGGTGCCCTCCTCGTTCTGAAAGGGGACGTGGTTGCGGCGCTCTCTACCGTAGCCAATGCTTGAGTAAAAGTTACTTTAAAGCACTGCCACTTTGTCTCTTCTCTAGGTGATGATGATGGGAAGCTACAAGGTGGCCCTGTTGTTACTGCAACACGGGGCAAACCCCAACATCCAGGACAGTCACGGAGTAGCACCGGTCCACGACGCAGCCCGCACAGGCTTCCTCGACACACTGCAGGTAAGGCACACATACACTGTAGACACCAAAGGGGGCTTCGGCCTCTCGCCCCTGCCCTTTTACCCCTCTCCAGACCATGAATGCTACTCTGGTGAAAGAAATGCAAATGCCCCCCCTTTCCTTTCCATGCCATACGAGAAGGCAGCAGTCAGGGCTTAGAATTGCCTTTTTCTCGAACTCTCCTGAACTTGAACGCAGCATGTTTTCTGAAAACCTTCAAATTCTTATTAAAAAAATGATGTTGCTATATGAGAAACAACGTATATTCTAGGTTACACCAAAGCTAAATGGGTTAAAAATAATTTGTCCTGTGTACAAATCCATGTCGTATGCCGCATCTTCAGTGTCTAAAGAGTGTGTGGTCGCGCCCCAAATATAGCTGATCTACAAGCTCACAATGCATCACAGCCAGAGGTCATCGCCATGTTGGCTTGTGGTGGACATTTTTGTCAACACATTTTTTTTTGCCACCGACATACAAAATGAATGGATAGCCCTGAATAACTGTTCAAATGGAACCAACGGAGTTACAGGGTCTTTGCAAATAAAACATTTGAGAACCACTAGTAGGACTCCTAATGTGCTATAGTGTCATAATAAATTAAAATAATTGCCATACATATTCTGAAGAAAACCTGGAGATTGACATACAGCAATTGGGTCTGATGATCAAAATAAGAACATCATAATGGTGTGTAAAACAGAAAATCAAAAAAAGGTGCCACGGACATATTTGTCCGTTTACAGACATATTGGTGACCCCTGGTCGCAGCGCTATTTTCGCAAAAAAGTTCAGCCCCTGCTGCCTCTAAAACATACATTCCCTGCACGTCCCTGCTGCAGGTTCTGGTTGATCACGGTGCATCGGTGAACCTCCCGGACCAGAGCGGGTGCCTGCCCATCCACATCGCCATCCGGGGAGGCTTTCGGGACGTGGTTAAGTTCTTGGTTCCACTGTCTGACCTGAAGCACGCCAACACCAGTGGCCACACGGCAGTGGACATGGCCCGGGAGTCGGGTGCACCCGACATGGTCAACATGGTGTTCGCTCAGCTTCATCACAATTAGCAGCACTCAGGATGCTGGTTACCCTCTACGGTCACCATGTTCTACTACAATCTATTTTTCAAACCTGGTGACTTGAATTCATTGTTTTGTATAAAGTTTTGAAATTGAAAGTATTGTTATGGCAGCTTATGTTCAATAACGCCTGGTTTATACTTGGTTTGCGCGCCGTCACAACCTTGGTTGTGCACAGTCAAGCTAGTAGATTGGCAATGTTTGGATTGTGCAACAGCGGCGCGCGACTACAGTACATATAACTGGGGCTTAAGTGGGTGGAAGTGTGGACACCTCTTTTGCACAGTGCAATTTAGGCACCTTACACCTTTTTTATGTTTTCCCTATGGTTTGGGAGTGCACATTTAGATTGTTCCCTAAGTGTTTTGTAATGATTGCATTCCATTGCATTTTCCATTGTTGATGAATTTCAGCAGTTGACATTTGTATTGTTGTTGTTTTTTTTTACTATGAAACTTGCATAGTTGTGTTTGTCTTAATTAGGTGTAGATTATGAATTTACACTTATTTATTTAAGTTCTTATACTTTTGTAAATAGTTGTTTTTGCTGAGAGTTGTTGAAATGTTATTTATACAGATATTCTAAAACTAAAATGCAAGTGTTCACTTTTCTTTTGGATGACAAAAGCACACAATTTAGTGTTTAACTTGATGTCCTTGTTTTCTCTTTTCTCCCCCAGTGTTTTGTAATGATTTCCATTGCCTTTTTTTTGTGAATTAACTTTAGCAGTTGACATTTTGTTTTAAAACTCTATGAAACTTGACATGGTGCACCATGATTGCATACTTGTGTTCTCCTCAATTAAGTGTAGACTTTTACACTTATTTATTTAAGTTCCTATGACTTTGTAAATAGTTGCATTTACTGAGAATTGTTCAAATGTTATTCATACAGATATTTTACAACAAAGTATTCACTTTTATTTTGGATGACAAAAGCACAAAATAAAGTGTTTAACTTGATTTCTCCAGTGTTTTGCATTCCAGTTGACCTTTATTTCCTATTTATTTATTTGGTATGAGACATGACAACATGCACCATGATTACATAGTTCCTACTGACTTTGCAAATTATTAATTACGGTATAACATTATCTCAGAGTTGAACTGTTTTTCACCAACGGCAGCAACTAGGCTACTATATTCAGCATGACTTGCCCATCAAACTGCAACATTAATATTGGTTACAAACTAATTTCTAAGCTAAACCTGTGAGCATGGATAAATAAAAGAAAAGGTTTCCTAAATGCAATGCAGCATGTGTGATGACTGAAAGTTATATCCAGAAGAGGTCACTGCTCAATTCAAAACTTTGGTGTGGGTAGGCTTGGGTATAGTTTTCAAGTGTCCCTGCTAAAACACATTACTAATCCATTTCTGTAGGAGGCGTTGCTTAGATTAGAACCTCAAGTAAATTGATAAATAGGTATGAAAGACATATAGCGCATATATATATGATGCTGAATGCATTGACATCTCCCAAAACTTCTGCCAAGGCATAGTAGCAAAACAGCATTCTTTGTGTTAAATTTTTTTTTGAAGCTTGGTTGCTTCCCCAAGGTGATTCCGCAAGGGCGTTTATAATGACTGTACGATGGAATGTAGGCTTTTTGCGCAAGGGAAATTCAGGTTATAGATACCTGGAGTTTAAATGCAGAAAGTGCTGAATGAGGTCTCTGTTTGATTAAGGCTTGTTGGTCAGGATGCACATACAAAATGACCTGTGCAATGGTCATTTTGTTTGGTACAAGCTTCTATGGTACCATTGTATCAGAGAAGCTTGTACCAAACAAAATGACCATTGCACAGGTCATTTTGTTTGCTCGTATCTCGTATGCCATGTGAACAAACCTAAAACTATATATTTAGAAATTGTGTTGCATGCAGATAAATGCCTACATCATAGAACATGTCCTCATTCATAATTATGTGTTTAACAATAATATAAAAAAATCAAAATCGTGTTGTAAGTGTAAGGGTATATGAAATACAGCCATTATCATAGTCTACAGTGGCTTTCAACCAGTGGTCCGGGGACCAACAGTGGTCCTTGAGGGGATCCCAGGTGGTCCCCAGCTAAATGATGGAGAGTTGGTAACCAAATGGACCCTTATTAGATCTTTAACTCTTGAGTCTTGAGTGTGTAATATGAAACCAAATGGACAGATTTGGTTTAGAAGAAGTCTTCACAATTTGAGAATGTAGAAGAATTGTTATTTTAATTGTCTGTTTTCTCTCCTATACGGTCACCACATCAATACAGCATGGAATTGTGGACATCTTATCCAATGACAACAAAATATTCTTAGTTTTGGGTCTGAAAGGCTAAATCTCATCAAGGTGGTATATGCAATTATGCATGTATATGTAAATGAATAATAAAAAGTGTGAATGGAGTTTCTAAGTGAAAGTGATTTTTTTTTACGTGCCAAAATCTTGACCCCCATTATACATTTCTCAAATTTGACAGCACTATAGGCTATTTCTAAATAACTCAGAAACTACAAAACATGTCAAAGTAAAAAGTTCCAGCATGTGTCTCCACAGAAAGCTGAATTATAAAAAGTGTGAATGGAGTTTCTAGGTGAATGAATTTTTGACGTGCCACTATCTGCCATTATAAATTTCTTAAATTGAAAGCACTATATTTCTAAAACTATGAAACATTTCAAAGATTCCTTTTCAGGCAAACATGTCCACCGTAAGATGAACCTAAATAGGTTTGAATGGGGATTCTAGGTGTAAGTATGTAGGACTAGTAGCATGCCAAAGTTATATTTTTTTTTCGGACGGCATACTATAGCATGTCGTTTTTCATGATTTTGGAGGATTTGAAAAAAATATGAAAATCAAGAAAAAACGACATACTATATAGTCCATGGTTTGGGACGGCATAATATATTTTGTCATATTTTCATGATTTCGGGACACTATGTCAGAGCCAGGACTTGAAACTGCAGCCTCCTGATTCCCAGGCAGGCTCTGTACCCAGTGAGCCACTGTGCATGCTGTTCTTAAAAGGCCGAATAGATAATGACAGAAGAGCCAGAGACTTGTTACCATTGTGGTTCATAAACATTCGAACGTCTAGAGATAAACAACAGCAAAAGAAACAATAGACAAATCTCCTGTTATTTTATTTTTTGTATTTTATTTTTGTATCAATGTTGTACTCAAAGGGAACAGCAGACTGTGTTGTGGCAGGTAGAAAGTAGATCAGTGACTTAGCACACTGGCTGCATGATCTGGCCATTGTGGGTTCAAACCCCACTCAAATCTTTACTTGCCAAAATCTGCCATTGACCCCCATTCTGAATTTCTCAAATTTAAAAGCACTATATTTCTAAAACGATGAAACATTTCAAAGATTCCTTTTCAGGCAAACATGTCCACCGTAAGATGAACCTAAATAGGTTTGAATGGGGTTTCTAGGTGTAAGTATGTAGGACTAGTAGCATGCCAAAGTTTGTGCTATTGCCATTGGGAATGCATTGGGCGTTTAACTTAAATAACTCAGAAACTACAAAACATTTCAAAGTAAAAAGTTCCAGCATGTGTCTCCACAGAAAGCTGAATTATAAAAAGTGTGAATGGAGTTTCTAGGTGAAAGTGCTTTTTTGACGTGCCAATATCTGCCATTGAGCCCCATTGTAAAACTCTCAAATTTGAAAGCACTATATTTCTAAAACTATGAAACATTTCTAAGATTCCTTTTCAGGCAAACATGTCCACCGTAAGATGAACCTAAGTAAGCTTTAATGGGGTTTCTAGGTGTAAGTATGTAGGACTAGTAGCATGCCAAAGTTTGTGCTATTGCCATTGAGAATGCATTGGGCGTTTAACTTAAATAACTCAGAAACTACAAAACATTTAAAAGTAAAAAGTTCCATCATGTGTCTCCACAGAAAGCTGAATTATAAAAAGTGTGAATGGAGTTTCTAGGTGAATGAATTTTTGACGTGCCACTATCTGCCATTATACATTTCTCAAATTGAAAGCACTATATTTCTAAAACTATGAAACATTTCAAAGATTCCTTTTCATGTCCACCGTAAGATGAACCTAAATAGGCTTGAATGGGGTTTCTAGGTGTAAGTATGTAGGACTAGTAGCATGCCAAAGTTTGTGCTATTGCCATTGAGAATGCATTGGGCGTTAAAGTTAAATAACTCAGAAACTACAAAACATTTCAAAGTAAAAAGTTCCAGCATGTGTCTCCACAGTAAGCGGAATTATAAAAAGTGTGAATGGAGTTTCTAGGTGAAAGTGCTTTTTTGACGTGCCAATATCTGCCATTGAGCCCCATTGTAAAACTCTCAAATTTGAAAGCACTATATTTCTAAAACTATGAAACATTTCTAAGATTCCTTTTCAGGCAAACATGTCCACCGTAAGATGAACCTAAGTAGGCTTGAATGGGGTTTCTAGGTGTAAGTATGTAGGACTAGTAGCATGCCAAAGTTTGTGCTATTGCCATTGAGAATGCATTGGGCGTTAAAGTTAAATAACTCAGAAACTACAAAACATTTCAAAGTAAAAAGTTCCAGCATGTGTCTCCACAGTAAGCTGAATTATAAAAAGTGTGAATGGAGTTTCTAGGTGAAAGTGCTTTTTTGACGTGCCAATATCTGCCATTGAGCCCCATTGTAAAACTCTCAAATTTGAAAGCACTATATTTCTAAAACTATGAAACATTTCAAAGATTCCTTTTCAGGCAAACATGTCCACCGTAAGATGAACCTAAGTAGGCTTGAATGGGGTTTCTAGGTGTAAGTATGTAGGACTAGTAGCATGCCAAAGTTTGTGCTATTGCCATTGGGAATGCATTGGGCGTTTAACTTAAATAACTCAGAAACTACAAAACATTTCAAAGTAAAAAGTTCCATCATGTGTCTCCACAGAAAGCTGAATTATAAAAAGTGTGAATGGAGTTTCTAGGTGAAAGTGCTTTTTTGACGTGCCAATATCTGCCATTGAGCCCCATTGTAAAACTCTCAAATTTGAAAGCACTATATTTCTAAAACTATGAAACATTTCAAAGATTCCTTTTCAGGCAAACATGTCCACCGTAAGATGAACCTAAGTAGGCTTGAATGGGGTTTCTAGGTGTAAGTATGTAGGACTAGTAGCATGCCAAAGTTTGTGCTATTGCCATTGGGAATGCATTGGGCGTTTAACTTAAATAACTCAGAAACTACAAAACATTTCAAAGTAAAAAGTTCCATCATGTGTCTCCACAGAAAGCTGAATTATAAAAAGTGTGAATGGAGTTTCTAGGTGAATGAATTTTTGACGTGCCACTATCTGCCATTATACATTTCTCAAATTGAAAGCACTATATTTCTAAAACTATGAAACATTTCAAAGATTCCTTTTCAGGCAAACATGTCCACCGTAAGATGAACCTAAATAGGTTTGAATGGGGATTCTAGGTGTAAGTATGTAGGACTAGTAGCATGCCAAAGTTATATTTTCTTTCGGACGGCATACTATAACATGTCGTTTTTCGTGATTTTGGACTATTTGAAAAAAAGATGAAAATCATGAAAAAACGACATACTATAGTTCATGGCTTCGGACGGCATACTATAGCATGTCGTTTTTCATGATTTTGGAGGATTTGAAAAAAAGATGAAAATCATGAAAAAACGACATACTATAGTCCATGGTTTGGGACGGCATAATATATTTTGTCATATTTTCATGATTTCAGGACACTATGTCAGAGCCAGGACTTGAACCTGCAGCCTCCTGATTCCCAGGCAGGCTCTGTACCAAGTGAGCCACTGTGCATGCTGTTCTTAAAAGGCCGAATAGTTAATGACAGAAGAGCCAGAGACTTGTTACCATTGTGGTTCATAAACATTCGAACGTCTAGAGATAAACAACAGCAAAAGAAACAATAGACAAATCTCCTGTTATTTTATTTTTTGTATTTTATTTTTGTATCAATGTTGTACTCAAAGGGAACAGTAGACTGTGTGGTGGCAGGTAGAAAGTAGATCAGTGACTTAGCACACTGGCTGCATGATCTGGAGATTGTGGGTTCAAACCCCACTCAAATCTTTACTTGCCAAAATCTGCCATTGACCCCCATTCTGCATTTCTCAAATTTAAAAGCACTATATTTCTAAAACGATGAAACATTTCAAAGATTCCTTTTCAGGCAAACATGTCCACCGTAAGATTAACCTAAATAGGTTTGAATGGGGTTTCTAGGTGTAAGTATGTAGGACTAGTAGCATGCCAAAGTTTGTGCTATTGCCATTGGGAATGCATTGGGCGTTTAACTTAAATAACTCAGAAACTACAAAACATTTCAAAGTAAAAAGTTCCAGCATGTGTCTCCACAGTAAGCTGAATTATAAAAAGTGTGAATGGAGTTTCTAGGTGAAAGTGCTTTTTTGACGTGCCAATATCTGCCATTGAGCCCCATTGTAAAACTCTCAAATTTGAAAGCACTATATTTCTAAAACTATGAAACATTTCTAAGATTCCTTTTCAGGCAAACATGTCCACCGTAAGATGAACCTAAGTAGGCTTGAATGGGGTTTCTAGGTGTAAGTATGTAGGACTAGTAGCATGCCAAAGTTTGTGCTATTGCCATTGAGAATGCATTGGGCGTTAAAGTTAAATAACTCAGAAACTACAAAACATTTCAAAGTAAAAAGTTCCAGCATGTGTCTCCACAGTAAGCTGAATTATAAAAAGTGTGAATGGAGTTTCTAGGTGAAAGTGCTTTTTTGACGTGCCAATATCTGCCATTGAGCCCCATTGTAAAACTCTCAAATTTGAAAGCACTATATTTCTAAAACTATGAAACATTTCAAAGATTCCTTTTCAGGCAAACATGTCCACCGTAAGATGAACCTAAGTAGGCTTGAATGGGGTTTCTAGGTGTAAGTATGTAGGACTAGTAGCATGACAAAGTTTGTGCTATTGCCATTGGGAATGCATTGGGCGTTTAACTTAAATAACTCAGAAACTACAACACATTTCAAAGTAAAAAGTTCCAGCATGTGTCTCCACAGTAAGCTGAATTATAAAAAGTGTGAATGGAGTTTCTAGGTGAAAGTGCTTTTTTAACGTGCCAATATCTGCCATTGAGCCCCATTGTAAAATTCTCAAATTTGAAAGCACTATATTTCTAAAACTATGAAACATTTCAAAGATTCCTTTTCAGGCAAACATGTGATGAACCTAAGTAGGCTTGAATGGGGTTTCTAGGTGTAAGTATGTAGGACTAGTAGCATGCCAAAGTTTGTGCTATTGCCATTGAGAATGCATTGGGCGTTAAAGTTAAATAACTCAGAAACTACAAAACATTTCAAAGTAAAAAGTTCCAGCATGTGTCTCCACAGTAAGCTGAATTATAAAAAGTGTGAATGGAGTTTCTAGGTGAAAGTGCTTTTTTGACGTGCCAATATCTGCCATTGAGCCCCATTGTAAAACTCTCAAATTTGAAAGCACTATATTTCTAAAACTATGAAACATTTCAAAGATTCCTTTTCAGGCAAACATGTCCACCGTAAGATGAACCTAAGTAGGCTTGAATGGGGTTTCTAGGTGTAAGTATGTAGGACTAGTAGCATGCCAAAGTTTGTGCTATTGCCATTGGGAATGCATTGGGCGTTTAACTTAAATAACTCAGAAACTACAACACATTTCAAAGTAAAAAGTTCCAGCATGTGTCTCCACAGTAAGCTGAATTATAAAAAGTGTGAATGGAGTTTCTAGGTGAAAGTGCTTTTTTGACGTGCCAATATCTGCCATTGAGCCCCATTGTAAAACTCTCAAATTTGAAAGCACTATATTTCTAAAACTATGAAACATTTCAAAGATTCCTTTTCAGGCAAACATGTCCACCGTAAGATGAACCTAAGTAGGCTTGAATGGGGTTTCTAGGTGTAAGTATGTAGGACTAGTAGCATGCCAAAGTTTGTGCTATTGCCATTGAGAATGCATTGGGCGTTTAACTTAAATAACTCAGAAACTACAAAACATTTAAAAGTAAAAAGTTCCATCATGTGTCTCCACAGAAAGCTGAATTATAAAAAGTGTGAATGGAGTTTCTAGGTGAATGAATTTTTGACGTGCCACTATCTGCCATTATACATTTCTCAAATTGAAAGCACTATATTTCTAAAACTATGAAACATTTCAAAGATTCCTTTTCATGTCCACCGTAAGATGAACCTAAATAGGCTTGAATGGGGTTTCTAGGTGTAAGTATGTAGGACTAGTAGCATGCCAAAGTTTGTGCTATTGCCATTGAGAATGCATTGGGCGTTAAAGTTAAATAACTCAGAAACTACAAAACATTTCAAAGTAAAAAGTTCCAGCATGTGTCTCCACAGTAAGCGGAATTATAAAAAGTGTGAATGGAGTTTCTAGGTGAAAGTGCTTTTTTGACGTGCCAATATCTGCCATTGAGCCCCATTGTAAAACTCTCAAATTTGAAAGCACTATATTTCTAAAACTATGAAACATTTCTAAGATTCCTTTTCAGGCAAACATGTCCACCGTAAGATGAACCTAAGTAGGCTTGAATGGGGTTTCTAGGTGTAAGTATGTAGGACTAGTAGCATGCCAAAGTTTGTGCTATTGCCATTGAGAATGCATTGGGCGTTAAAGTTAAATAACTCAGAAACTACAAAACATTTCAAAGTAAAAAGTTCCAGCATGTGTCTCCACAGTAAGCTGAATTATAAAAAGTGTGAATGGAGTTTCTAGGTGAAAGTGCTTTTTTGACGTGCCAATATCTGCCATTGAGCCCCATTGTAAAACTCTCAAATTTGAAAGCACTATATTTCTAAAACTATGAAACATTTCAAAGATTCCTTTGCAGGCAAACATGTCCACCGTAAGATGAACCTAAGTAGGCTTGAATGGGGTTTCTAGGTGTAAGTATGTAGGACTAGTAGCATGCCAAAGTTTGTGCTATTGCCATTGGGAATGCATTGGGCGTTTAACTTAAATAACTCAGAAACTACAAAACATTTCAAAGTAAAAAGTTCCATCATGTGTCTCCACAGAAAGCTGAATTATAAAAAGTGTGAATGGAGTTTCTAGGTGAATGAATTTTTGACGTGCCACTATCTGCCATTATACATTTCTCAAATTGAAAGCACTATATTTCTAAAACTATGAAACATTTCAAAGATTCCTTTTCATGTCCACCGTAAGATGAACCTAAATAGGCTTGAATGGGGTTTCTAGGTGTAAGTATGTAGGACTAGTAGCATGCCAAAGTTTGTGCTATTGCCATTGAGAATGCATTGGGCGTTAAAGTTAAATAACTCAGAAACTACAAAACATTTCAAAGTAAAAAGTTCCAGCATGTGTCTCCACAGTAAGCGGAATTATAAAAAGTGTGAATGGAGTTTCTAGGTGAAAGTGCTTTTTTGACGTGCCAATATCTGCCATTGAGCCCCATTGTAAAACTCTCAAATTTGAAAGCACTATATTTCTAAAACTATGAAACATTTCTAAGATTCCTTTTCAGGCAAACATGTCCACCGTAAGATGAACCTAAGTAGGCTTGAATGGGGTTTCTAGGTGTAAGTATGTAGGACTAGTAGCATGCCAAAGTTTGTGCTATTGCCATTGAGAATGCATTGGGCGTTAAAGTTAAATAACTCAGAAACTACAAAACATTTCAAAGTAAAAAGTTCCAGCATGTGTCTCCACAGTAAGCTTAATTATAAAAAGTGTGAATGGAGTTTCTAGGTGAAAGTGCTTTTTTGACGTGCCAATATCTGCCATTGAGCCCCATTGTAAAACTCTCAAATTTGAAAGCACTATATTTCTAAAACTATGAAACATTTCAAAGATTCCTTTGCAGGCAAACATGTCCACCGTAAGATGAACCTAAGTAGGCTTGAATGGGGTTTCTAGGTGTAAGTATGTAGGACTAGTAGCATGCCAAAGTTTGTGCTATTGCCATTGGGAATGCATTGGGCGTTTAACTTAAATAACTCAGAAACTACAAAACATTTCAAAGTAAAAAGTTCCAGCATGTGTCTCCACAGAAAGCTGAATTATAAAAAGTGTGAATGGAGTTTCTAGGTGAATGAATTTTTGACGTGCCACTATCTTTTATTATAAATTTCTCAAATTGAAAGCACTATATTTCTAAAACTATGAAACATTTCTAAGATTCCTTTTCAGGCAAACATGTCCACCGTAAGATGAACCTAAATAGGTTTGAATGGGGATTCTAGGTGTAAGTATGTAGGACTAGTAGCATGCCAAAGTTATAATTTTTTTTCGGACGGCATACTATAACATGTCGTTTTTCGTGATTTTGGACTATTTGAAAAAAAGATGAAAATCATGAAAAAACGACATACTATAGTTCATGGCTTCGGACGGCATACTATAGCATGTCGTTTTTCATGATTTTGGAGGATTTGAAAAAAAGATGAAAATCATGAAAAAACGACATACTATAGTCCATGGTTTGGGAGAGCATAATATATTTTGTCATATTTTCATGATTTCGGGACACTATGACAGAGGCAGGACTTGAACCTGCAGCCTCCTGATTCCCATGCAGGCTCTGTACCCAGTGAGCCACTGTGCATGCTGTTCTTAAAAGGCCGAATAGATAATGACAGAAGAGCCAGAGACTTGTTACCATTGTGGTTCATAAACATTCGAACGTCTAAAGATAAACAACAGCAAAAGAAACAATAGACAAATCTCCTGTTATTTTATTTTTTGTATTTTATTTTTGTATCAATGTTGTACTCAAATGGAACAGCAGACTGTGTTGTGGCAGGTAGCAAGTAGACTTAGCACACTGGCTGCATGATCTGGAGATTGTGGGTTCAAACCCCACTCAAATCTTTACTTGCCAAAATCTGCCATTGACCCCCATTCTGAATTTCTCAAATTTAAAAGCACTATATTTCTAAAACGATGAAACATTTCAAAGATTCCTTTTCAGGCAAACATGTCCACCGTAAGATGAACCTAAATAGGTTTGAATGGGGATTCTAGGTGTAAGTATGTAGGACTAGTAGCATGCCAAAGTTTGTGCTATTGCCATTGGGAATGCATTGGGCGTTTAACTTAAATAACTCAGAAACTACAAAACATTTCAAAGTAAAAAGTTCCAGCATGTGTCTCCACAGAAAGCTGAATTATAAAAAGTGTGAATGGAGTTTCTAGGTGAATGAATTTTTGACGTGCCACTATCTGCCATTATAAATTTCTCAAATTGAAAGCACTATAAGCGTTTAAGTTAAATAACTCAGAAACATCATGAATACAGTACAAGAAAAAAAGAGCCTTTTCCTTGTGGGGGATGACTTTTTCATTGAAAGAAAATAGATTCCCTCACTACAGTAGGTGTTATTGAGTCTTGAGGAGCTGTGGTGAGTTTGCGTTTAGGAGACGACACAGCCTGTATCTTTCTGAGGCTTCAAGTCAGGCTCTTTCACAGGCTTTCAATGATGAAAAACACGAAAAAACGACAGACTATAGTTCATGGTTTCGGAAGACATACTATAGTATATGTTGAATAGAGGATGGGAGCGCTGCCATGGTCCTTTGTTTGTTGAACTGAATACAGGTGCTCGTTGGCGAGGTTAAATCATGAAAATAAAGAAGAGGATCCAAGGCACTCTGTTCCAGTGAGGTGAAAAAAACCTTTATTGTAACTAAGTTAAGGCATGGCAAAGATCATTACACAAAAAAGGGAGGACCAACGCGTTTCGGCAATCAGCCTTCCTCAGGGTCCCATAGTTATGACATGCAGCAAGACGTCATTATATAGCGACCATCACAATAAATGTCAGAGCATCAATGTCCGCACATTCTACATCATAACAGTTAAGTCCATACAGTTTCAAATACATGTGTATAAAAACGACTGGGAGTTTTGTAAGAAAATAAAAAGACAGAATCCCCCCCAAAAATCTATTTCGTCATTGAGACCTGGGAAATTTGTGGCTTTCAGGGTGACAATCCAGAACGTTTCTCTCTGCAGCAACTGCTTTAATCTATCACCGCCTTTTTAGGGATGATTTATATAGCAATGATTTTTAAAGAGCTTGGGTTGGCATGATGAGCCTCTTTGTAATGTACCGCCATGGGATAATCAGGGTTTTCAGTCCGTATTGCATACTTGTGTTCTGCTAGTCTATATTTTAGTCTGCGCTTAGTTCGTCCTATATACTGCCACAGTGGCCGAACGGATTGCGGAGCGGTCTTGATACCGGAAAGTCGCCAGTTCGAATCAGCGGTCCGACACGTTTAAATTACCACCGCTGAAGTGCCCTTGAACAAGGCATTGAACCACTACGATGAAATGTTCTATGAGCAGGGCCTGGCTGGAAACAAGTTCTTGAGCTTAGCCCAGATACCCTGGGTAAATATAGTAATCATTTCATTTCATTACATTCTAATCTATAGACAACAAAAGTAGTGTTGCAGTTGGCGAAGCCTCTAATCTGAAAGGTTTTCTGACTGAAGACATCCACAAAACTCTTTGTCTTTATTACGTTGGAGCAGTGGTTGCAGTTACCACCCTTGAAATTGCTCTCTGGACGCTGTAGCCAAGCAGACTGGTTGGGAGGAGTGGGTGGCAGGTAGCTCCTGACCAGCTTGTCTTTTAGGGTGGGGGCACGCCTAAAAGAGAAAGAAGGGGGGTGAGGAAATGCAGTTTTGAGGTCCGGGTCACACTGTATAATGATCCAGTTCTTCTTTATAATGTCCTTAATTTTATGTGCATTGGTACTATAGTGAGTAGTAAAATATATCTGTCCAGGGTTGGGTAAACGGGTGTTCTTCTGGAACAGATTTGTCCTTTCCTGAGATTTTGCTTTAGTGTAGCCTGTTGCAGTGTGTGCTTTTTTTATACTATAGCATACGATGAAATTACCAAAGGTATTTTTTGAATGTGAAATATCCCTTCAAATTTGAAAACCTGACAGCCCTATAGGTATAGGTGTAGAGCTGTCTGCTGTCCTTTCAGTCCAGCCAAAAACAGTACCTGACCCAAGTGTGAGTGCTCATATTACAAAGTTAACTGAAATGTATGAAGATGCCAGTCGAAGGAGCTAAGGAGTAATTATAGTCTTTGGTGGGAGAGTTGGAGTTCCACTGTTAGGGAATATTACATGCTGATGAATTATCTCATGCCCTCGTCTCACCTGAAATCACTAGTAAGCAACATCTGTTGTGTCTGTAATTAGGCGAGTTGTTTAGAGAACAACAATGAGGAAATGCTTTGATTTGTATGTATGCAAATATAGTCCTCCATTTAAAATACATATTTATATATAGCTTAGCTCAAATGGTATTTAAAGGATGATAAAGGCTGTTCAGTATAAGATATTACATTTTATAGTGACTCATAGGAATAGACTATATGTGACAACTAGGTATAGTCTGGTGACCACCGGAGAGACGGGTGACAACAACTGTAGATGGCAGTTTGGGTTGGTGCTCCAGCCTGTATCTTCTGTGAGGAGGAAGCCCAAAAAACCCTCGGTGAGGCCTCCACGCGCCAGATTGCTGCTCCTCCTAGTTCCGGAGCAACGGATTGTGTGGCCTTGGTCTTGCCCTAATGGGACTGATCAAGGGTAGCCACTATAGCTGGGACGTAAGTCGGGACTTGATTACCCCGGCTGGGTCACCCGAGTGAGGGGTATGATGTTCGAGAGACCCGAAACCCTGATGACCTTGGGATACATCACTGAGGATACGTCCCAGGTGCATCCATGCGATTATTTTTTAGTTCTATACTTCTGTACAGCATGCTGTACATTGTTGTGTTGAAGTCATTGATGAGTCATACTCTGTGGTGAGGGTGATGACGTTACGTGTAAACGTCCCTGCAATTTGATCAACATACTGTTGGAATACAAGTGGCACGAGAGAGAGCAAAAAACAGTATGCTTCATGTTCTCATTTTGGGTCAAACAAGGGTAAATATTGCATTATGACATTGTGATGGCACACGCCACAAGCATGACACCCTGGCCTAGTATTTCACAGAAATTGTAGCATTATAAATATAAGAAGGCACACTTCCACAACCCAAATATATCACTGCCTGTCTTTAATGACAGGGCTTGATTAACATAAAGCCATTATCAAGCCAAACATTCTGTGGAAATAGTAGCTACACTATTCTAATCTACAAGCTCTTTTATTTATGAGCTTGTTACCGCAAAGAGTTCCATTACCAAAGTACCAAATGCGGATTCTTCTGGCTGCAGTACAGAAAAAAACAATCTGTCAAGAACACTGAAGAAAATCATAATTTGCTACAAAGATTGCTAAATGACACTTTGACCATCTTCTCAGATACAAAGGGAAATGATTGCCAGACCCCATAAAGTGGACATTATAATTCCTGCTATGCAACTTTGGAAATTTCCATTTGATTGCTCTCTCTCTCTCTCTCTCTCTCTCTCTCTCATGCAAACAGTATGCTCTCTCTTTTCCCATTGGCCTTGAAGGTGTGCGGCAGCGGCAGTATGGGCAGGTCGGTGTGTGTGCTTGGGTATTACTGAGGTATGTCCCAGAATGGGCTGACAGGAACCCCCGTTGTAGAGACACAAGCCAGGACATGACTATCTAGCAAAAGCCAAAACACCAGTCTACAGCACACAACGTTCTTGTGTTATTGTGAACAAAGACAGATTGAATAAGAGAGATTGCATTGTACAGGGTAATTAGCAAGTGTAAACATTTCAACATATACCAAGCACTCACTGGGGCTTAAGGGTGAAGAACTGACTGCAAATTTGACAGCTGGGACTATTCAAATAATTTTATTTTCAATATTGTGTCGTTTTAATATACGGTTTCATAAGGCACTGTAGGCGATTAGCAACACTAATGTTAGTCATCTTATGCAAGTAGTGAACTATATGTGTTCAAATGACCATTACATCGCTTTCAGCTACAGTCAGACAGTACAGAGACAGTTCCCTTGACAGTGGTTTCTGTGATGTTGTTACTCTTGCTTGGTTTACTGTACATGGTGAATCATGCTGATGAGGTAGCCAAAAGGGGAAGCAAAAACAATGTACTATGGAACCTTTCTGCAATATTTATAAAGCACTGAACGGCAGTAGAAACTGGGATAAAAAAATATATTTAGCATAGATTTAATGGTTTTCACTATATTTGGTAGTACATATCGTTCTGTGTTGGTTTAAGCAGCATTATCTCATTATCCCTGGCAAGAATAAATGTTGCATCTCCGCTGAAATCGGCCATGTGATGAATGAACCCAAATCACAGCTATTTAGAAGCTTTCTTTCCCTACGTTTGCCCCATCACTGAAAGGCAGAAACATGAGCCATTAGGAAACAACAGCCTTTTATGGAGTGTAAACCTGTCGAACAGGATACAAGATAGTTACTCATCCCTTTTTTTGTCCTGTATGTATGCAAACCTACAAAAGGACCATGAAAACCTACGCAGATCTGCATGAAAACAGGCCCGTGGAGCCGGTGTAAGACAATCCTCGTGTTAAGCTTGTAGTCGATCTGTTCTTTTTGGCAAGCGACAAACCTCGTGTCCATAGAGATGAGCCTGAAGCCAACGTCACTGGCTTTTCCTTGCAAATTTCAGGCTCGTCCGCTTTGCTGTTACCACATCCCACCTTTAAACAGTAGTGCTTCAATGGAAACAGATGTAGCCTACCCCTATCAACTGATACAGTAGTGTTTGTAAACAGACATTTATATACACGTGTAGTAAATACTGTATATTAAAACACATATATAGAAGTAGGCAATTCATTGCTGTACATGGGTTTTATGTCACATTTTCTGATGACCTCTTTGTTGATGAAAAAATTAAATAAAAACATTTAATCTAAAATGGCCTTTTGTGGAATAATTTCTTATATTAGTAGGCAAGGCCAAAACCGTCTGGTTATCATGTGTACTAACTAGACTGTGTGGTGATGGAACATTTACTTGAGGATCGATGTTGTTCACCCTTGACTTTATGATAATGTTCTGTCATGCAGGCCTGGAATGTATTGTTTTGAGTACAGCTTGGCTATGACACACAGTATCAGTATCAGATACAGTATGATTGTGTAGTAGTGTATGTCTGCATCCTTGCTTTCTCCACAGAACTACTTGACCATCGACCATCATGTGTTTAATGTACAGTACTTCTCATGTAATAAGCGTATTACTTAGAAATACAACGTTTCTCAAACTCAATTTGCCTCCTCCACACATCCTAATTGATCCGGAATTCCTCAAGAAAAAAACGTTATTACTCTTTAATGCTCTTCAATTAAATTATTGCTGCCCTTTATTCTGCTTAGAATGAGATATATCCATCTAAAAGGCACAGACTAACTCTCTCTAGGGCCCTCTATGTCGTATGTGCAGCTTGTCTTTGTCTAACAACATCATACATTTCACTACTTACTGAACATGTCAACAGCAACCCTCGGCTCTTCTAACTCAACTGTCAGTCATTCTGTTTCGCACATCGGATGGTAGCAGATCAACCAGGCTGTCCTCTACTATCACCCCGTTACGTTTCAGCAGGGGACAGTCGCCTATTTCCATAGGTAACGACTCCAAACGGTTCCCTTTGATCTCCAGGCGAACCAACTGGGCCAGGTTCGCCACCCTGGCGCTCAGGGAAGAAAAGCGGTTGTTTCCGACGGCTAGCGTCTTGAGCCGTTTACAGGAAAACAACTCCTCCGGCAGTGTGTCCAAGGAGTTGAACGCCGCAGAGAAGAACTGCAGGCTCTGCAGGATGCCCACCTCGGCGGGCAGGGCGGTGAGCTGGTTGTGCGAGACGTCGAGGTGCCTCAGCTTGGTGCAGTAGAACAGCCTGGAGGGAAGCTTCCGGAGCTTGTTCCAGCTGATGTCCAGCGTCTCGAGGGAGTGCAACTTGCTGATGTGCTCGGGAATGTAGCTGATGCTGTTGTGCCACAGCCGGAGTGTCACCAGGCGCTGGCAGTGCTGTAGGCTCAGGATCTCCTCCACGGTGGTCAGCTTGTTTTCCTTTAGGTCCAGCTCCTGGAGATTAGACAGGCTGAAGACGGCGCTGGGGATGCGCTCCAGCTCGCAGGCGACCAGCTCCAGCGCAGCCAGGTTCGTCAGTTTCTTCAGGGTGCTGAAAGCTTGGAGCTTACCGCCTTCATTATAGATACACAGCCGTTCCAGCTGTGAGGCGACATCGCCTACACTGGGCGGAATCTTGGTGAGGTTGCTGCGGAGAGCGAGGATTCGGAGAGCTTTGAGGTCTCTGAGGGAGTCCAGGGTGGCACTTCGGGATACCTCATTAGTCAGAGGACCCGTCAAATAGAGCTCCTCTAGGCCCTGCAAGGTGTACATCCACACGGGAACCTGTTCTAAGCTCTCGAATGCTATACGTAGAACTTTCAGGCTTTCCTTGAGGTGGGTCATGGCGGCTAGCTGGAGCTTGGCAGGGCAGTGAATCAGCGCAAGCTCCTGAAGGGCAGAGAGTTGTGCCACATTACCTGAGATAGTGACATTAGAGAGGAGCTCCAGTTTGAGCGACTGGACCTCGGGAACCTCAAACACCGTGTCGGGGAGACCCGGCAACATGAACAGGTGGAGTTCCAAGCGATCACTGGCGTTCTTGGTCAGGCGGGTGCGGAGCTTCTTGGCGGTCCAGTCATGGTTGAGGTTCACCTGACAGAGACGGCTCTCACTGACCTCGGAGAGGAAGACGGCAAATCGCTTGGAATAGAGAGCATCATACTGGTCACTGAGGTGAAGCAGGAAGGCAAAGTCGTTCTTCACGTCTGGTATGTCATTAATACCCGTTTCCAGCCTCACCTGCTCAAAGGAGTACTCCTTCAAAGGCCGATGGAACAGCCAATAGAGAGTGTAGATGCACAGAAGACCATACACTCCCACAAAGCATATGTAGCAGTAGGCTAACTTAGAGAAAAGATGTGCCTTGTTGTGATTACAGCAAAAGATATCGAAACCGGTCAGCTCGGGAGGAACTAAACAGCGCACGACAATCTCAATGTTAGGAACTAGTGCTGCGCTGTAGATGGTGATCAAAAGGAACTTGAACACCTTGAGGCAGGTCTGCAGCACATACATGACATAGAGGAGGTCTGCCTCCTCCACGTGAGTTCTGAACTTCTTCACTTTCTCAAACAGAGCCTTAGCCTGCTCTCCCTCTTTCTTATCCAGGACTGAGGTGGCAGGCGTAAGCTCGGGATTCTTCTTGTCCGCGTTGGACTTGACAGAGGAGGCTCGTAACAGCCCTACAGTTTCCTCCTCCGTGGCCGGGCCGTCCTGGACAGATTTTGACATGGTGTTCTTCCTCCAAATAACCATCTTTTCCTCGCCTCTCTCCTCGGAAACCTCACTCAGAGCCCTGGTCGTCCACGGCGAGTCGAAGCACTTTCCCAGGATTGTGACGAAGAGCTCAATTTTAGAAGACGTCCCGGGGAACTTGAACCAGAAACTGCTGGCCACCATGAAGATCATGGTGTGAATGACCACCAGATATGGAAAGTACTTCCCGTACCAATGCACGGCCCTCTCGTAGCAGTAGTGGTTGACAAACACATACTGGTGAATGTCCAGGTTGTTCTTGCGGCCGACCACTTCCCGGATGATGGGGCTCACAGGTTTGACCAGTGAGTGACTGTGTTCCCATGACTCGTTCTCGCCGTACCCGCGGATGTAGCTGCAGTCGATGGCCTCGGGAGTAGGACTGGTGAAGTGGCTGGGCAGGCAGGCGATCTTGTCCTGGGTGAGCTGTGGAAATGGTATCAGTTGAGTTGAATTAGCCACATGAACCTTACTGTGTCCCAATTCCGGTACATCTCATACTAAGAACACATTACGTGAAAATAGCCAATCTACAAGCTGACAACGCCTCACATTATGAAATTGTAGATCGGCTACTTCCGGGGTAGAGATTTGGGCCCCTATCTTGCGCCACCCTTATCCCTAAACTTATTTGCCATTTTTTACTATTTTGAAAAACATTTTAAAGTAGTTTAACTAGCTGATCTACATCTACACATTCTGAGCTTGTAGATCATCTATTTGAACTATTTTAAAAGGTTTTTTAAAATAGTTCGGGATAAGGGTTAAGGGTGGCGCAAGATATAGAACTTGGTGTTGAGGGAAAATGGAGGGGATAGGGTATGCATCGATGGTACAATTAATTGTATATCAGCTGAAGAAAAGCTGATGTCAAGTACTTGATGTGAAAGTACAGGTGCTTGCTTGAATAGTTTCTGAAGTCATTGTGAAAGTATTGGTCAAAATAATTATGTAATAAATTATGGAACAGCACTTAAAGTCTCTTTCAGATTAGCTAAAGTAATCTGTTTGAATATTTTGGTGTCTTTGCTGCAGTGAATTTGTGGATAGCTTTTTTGGGATGGTTATAGTTTTGATTGATTGACTTCCTTTTATTCAAAAATTTAAACAGTACAGTATACAGTAAAACAGTAAATAATCCTGCAGACTTGTTCCCAGGACTATGGTCCTACTCTATGTATTCAATTAATCAACAGTCAGAGCATAAAATATTAACACACTAATACATGTTATCAAAAAATACAAATAGCTATATTTAAAGGAGGGGAAAAGGTAGTAGAAACTGCAGCAGTGTATGTCCCCTCATTTGAAAGGGATTTCATCTACAATGTATCGCCACTTGTACGGAGTTTGCTGACAGTTGCTTTTTCAGGCCAGTTTTGAAAGAAGCCAGTGGCTCACATCGTTTAATCATGATGTCAGGGCATTCCACATTATGGGGGCAGAGTAGTAGAATTGCCCATGTTTGTACTAAAGTTCATATCAGTAGCTATAGTATCAGTCATGGTGGCTTACGTTTGGACAGGCAATTGTTTTGTTTTCAATGAATAATCTCTGGAACAATGTCAGGTCACTGCTCTATATGTAAAGTGTCTTGAGACAACTTGTTGAGATTTGGCACATAATCAAATATATTCGGATTAAATTAAGGCAGGTTTTCTGAGCACGAATGCTCTTATCAGCAAAGTCCTGCTTCACTCACAAAGTTACACACACCTGTCCAGCAGTCGCGGTTAAATGCTATGCTCAAGGTCACAACAGCAGGTATCGAGGGAGGGGCGAGTGTTGCTCACTCAGACTCCTTTTCCACCAGTTTGGTTCCCAATGGGAACCGGTTCATTTATTTTTGGTTATTAGTCAATGAGCCATAGCTCCAAAATTGGAACGTTAATTATGAATTGAGTGGGCAAAACTATACCTATATTAAATTGTTTATAGGATCAATATAAGTAAATGAATATATGATAACCCTTCCACAGTAGTATAGCTTTATATTTTTCCTATATAATGCATCATTTGCATATTTAAAAATGTAAAATTTGTGATACAATAAATCATTGTCTTCGTGTAAGTAATCAACTGGGGAAGTTTCATGGTGATAACAATCTAA
Organism: Electrona antarctica; assembly: GCF_951216825.1. NCBI lineage: Eukaryota > Metazoa > Chordata > Actinopteri > Myctophiformes > Myctophidae > Electrona > Electrona antarctica. The sequence continues at coordinate 48,648,651 of NC_136809.1, forward strand.
TATAGGTATGGTTTTGCACACTCAATTCATAATTAACGTTCCAATTTTGGAGCTCTGGCTCATGGACTAAGAACCAAAAAGAACAGAACTGGTTCCCATTGGGAACCAACCGGTGGTTAAGGGGTCTGAGTCACTTCCTCACCCAAATTGTTCCTGTTGGTTGGGGGAATTGAAACGGCAACCTTCCTCCCACTAATATGCTGCTCTAACCTTTATGCCACCGCTGTCACATCTTTAATTTCCCCGCTCTGACTGTAGCACTCTCATAAATGTTGTAGATTGGCTATTTTTGGCGAAGAGATTTAGTGTAGAGGAAGAAAAGGAGGGAAACAAGAATAAACCCCTGGTGGACACCCGTCAGCATATATTTATAGTTTAAGTGCAACCAACCAGACCTGTTTGGAAAAGACAAAAAAAAAGCCAAGTGGAATTTCAATGTGTATATGTTTGCTTTGTTTAGTTTCTGTTATATTTTAGGTTCAGCTTATCTGAAAACAGTAGGTTAATTGGGTTGTGAGAGAAATTATTAAGCTGAAAGGTTAGTGATCTGAATACACAGAAACTAGGCCAGGAGAGAGAGGTCAGTTACAGATTGTGCTTCTGGCTAACTTGGAGGTCAGGGAGTAGAGAAACAACACAGCTGTTGCCACAATGTTGTCATTTAAAAAGCTTGAGGTCTCTGGCAGAATTAAGGGCCTTTGTGAACAAGTGTTACCCTATCCACATGTTGTTCGACTGGTTCTCAACCTGTGAGTCGGCCACAAGGGTTATTGCAAGTGTGCCCCCAAATGTTTGGCAAAACACTAAGATTTGAAAGTGATGCCAATAAATAAGAACTTGCTGGAACACAATCACTTGATTGATCCTTAAAATAGACATCTGATCACTTGACACGGCCGTGTTAAAGAGGTCAGATGCGTAGGCCCACTGGTGGTCCCACAACTTGAGTTTCAAGTGGTCCCTGATCCAGAAAATGTTGAGAACCACTGGCAGATATTATAGTGATACAAATGTCACATCGAGGCTACAAGGTTATGCTCACAAAGAAGAGGGTATTCTGTGTCTCACCTGCAAGGTACATCCAAACACTCCAATCATAAGCATGGCCATGCATAGATACTCAGAGAACACGTCCCACCATGGTTTTAGAACCCGGAACTGTGGATTCTGGTCTGTAGCAAAATTACGAAACTCGCCCACTGGGATCATCATCCTGGACACTGTAATAAAGATGTGATGGAAAAGTAATGACCTTGAGTAATACAATATTGGGGGTGCAACAGTTTATCAAATTAATCGGTTTAATCGATTATAGGCCTATAACGATAATCAAATAGTAATTTGATTAAATAAACACTTATAATAATCAATAAGAGGGGGGGGGGGGTACCCAAACGTGTGTCTTGCCCACCCACTCAAAAGTGACCCCGGTCAAGTTTGTTTGTATGTCCCGAACTGGGTAATTGCACATGATTAAAAAAAACTCTAAAAACTCAGTCCACACAGTAAAAAAAGTTAAAAACATTTAAATCTAAAGTGCAACTATAACCAAAGTGCAACCAAGTGAACTACAACCATCCTCACCACCCACCCCTGAAACTAAACAGGTTTAGCCAATATAAAACCGCCCCTGGAAAACACACAAATGTCAAATGTAAATTGGGGAGAAGGGGGTCAAAAAAAGCATGCTGTGATGCGGTGAAAACAAAGTAGGCTATTGCATCTGCCTACTAGCCTATAGATGCTGCAAAGGGAGCATACAGGCCATTTTTTATGCAAATCAATCAAGTCACCTAATTGAAAATGTTCAATTAAGGTGACTTGATTGATTTGCAGAATTTGTAGAATAAGCACAGTTCTAGGAAAGCACAGTTCAATACAGGACTTGTTTACATTGGGGTCATCCATTTTCAATGAATCAGAGATGACAAAAGGAGGTGGAGTTTTGTGTTTTTATTTACTTAAGGCATGTCTTGTCAGTTGTCATGACTCATGTGGTCTAGCTAGCCTACACTGCAGCCCTTAATCTTGTAGCATGGTCACTCTGCTACAATCTATCATCTACTGGTACTGCATCTACCCTTTGGATTAGATATTATTCTTGACAGTGGAATTGTGTTGCTATAGGGAACAGTTTGGGTGAAAAGATCAGCCTATAGTCATCTTAAATCTTTTCAAAGTTATCAGGTTATCATTCGATCAAAATAACGAAAAGTTATATCTACAGCTAGATATAATTAGGTGATACAAAATAAAATAGTGTACAATGTGCTGTAAATAGTAGTCTATGGCCCAGCAAAATGTACTGCCTCGCTCTGTAGGCTACAGACCTACAAAGTGGATAAACTAGTTTGACAGCAATAAGGAAGCCAAAAATGGCTTTCATACTGAGGGAATCTGATCTCAAACACGAAAGCTTGATCATATCCCACAGGGAGGAAAATGGAAAAGAGACTGTCTATACCTACAAATAAATAACGACGAACTAGATCTATCCTATAATTGCACACGCTAATAATGAACTTGACATAACTAAAATAAAATAGCCAAAATAATAGATGAACATTCCTTCGTCTATATTTGAAATGACTGGCGTTTCATCATCAGACAATCTATCGTTCTAACTTCACACTTCCTCATTACAATCTGACATCAGTGCTTTATTGCGCGTAAATTGTGCTACATATACGTCTATCAAACATAGCTATTACTCAGAGTAATTTACTTTTACAGAAGAAAAAAAAACTTTTCGTTGACTTACCTGCGCCTTAAAGCAAAAAATCCACAGGTGTCAGGTGGGGTTCATTCTGGTAACGCGAGAGCTCGGGTCGCGTAATGGGTGTTCCATCGTTTTGGTGACAATACAGTGTCCTGTCCTGCCCGTCCTGTTTGGCGACTTCAAATACGAATACAATACAGGTTCACTCCTAGCTACAGACAGTAGCTACAAACACAACAGTACGTTACGTCTGCATGTAGACTCGTAGTCATAAACCACAGCTGATTGCAAGGTGAGACATCGAGCCTCCTCTTCTAAACACAAGTTTCTACGGTCTCTGACATGACATCACATTCACATCACACGACTTTTTTAGTCACTGACCAAATCCGCCGGAGAGTGGCAACAAGGGCAGAAGTTTAGTCTGCTACTTAAGATAGTCCAACTTATTTTATACATGTAAAGCAGTGGTTCCCAAAGTGGGGTCCGGGGACCCCCAGGGGTCCTTGAGGGAGTTCCACGGGGTCCCCAGCTAAATGACAGTTAGGAACCAAATGGACCCTTAGGCTATGGGTCTGTACTCTGAGAGTGTACAAATGGAACCAAATGGACATTTGTACATTCTCAGAGTTAAATTAACATTGATTTTACAATATAAATTGGGGATCCGAGATAAAAATGCCATTATGGGGGTCCGCAGACTTGCATGTCAACCTGAGGGTCCTTGGTTGAGAATCACTGCTAGAGCCTTCTCTCATGGGGGTCCTTGGCATATCTTTTCAAATGGGGTCCGCGGGCTAATTAGTGTCAATTTGGGGGTCCTTCCTTGACATGCAAAAGTTTGGGAACCACTGCTGTAAAGGTCCCCCCCATGTAAAACAACTTTGTCTTTGGGTAGGCCTACTACAATAGGCTAGACCTAGTGAGCCTAAATAAATCTGAGGTATGTCAATTATTATTTCTGGTGGGTTAGTTCTCGAGGGCCACGTATCATTTGGGATTGTGTCAACATAGTGTAAATCTGACCTACATAATGTTCTTTCAGATTACCACCATCACATATCACATCTAGTTGTCAGATTCGGAGAGGAACTGAGATGTTTCATAGTCGTGGCCCATTATATTATTAACATGCTTCTCAGAATGGCTGGCTGTGCGTTTTTACAAAGGACCTCACCAAAGTGACCACCGTTTTACATGACAAACGCATCAAAGACAGTAACACTACACGATTCTCATTCTGGTTTATGGAATTTCGACCTCGACTGGAACTTGTGCTTTAGAAACTTTGATCACTGGCGCCATCTAGAGGGAAAAATAAGGAGGTATTTTACAGAATTGTGCTCACAGACCTTGTATTTCTTTTTTACATATTTAAAACAAGTTAAAAAAAACTGCATGTTTGGCTGAATCACATTACACCCGTGATAAAATAAACATATATTCTTTATTTTACAATGTGTTTTGTACAGAGTATTGTTTGCTGAAAAATGTACAAAGCAGACCTTAAATATCCTAGGATTTCGTTGCATCTATTGACCGACAGGAAAATGTCCCTTTCAAAATGAGGCAAATTTTTACAAACGTTCAAAATTAGCATTCAACAAGCATTCCTAGTAGTTACAACACATGCTAGTTAGCAAGAGACACAACACCAGTCGGTTTCAGTATAAACTGTGTCAGTTTTAGGTGTAAAAGAAAAAAAGGACCAGAACAAATAAATAAAAAACTGAGCTTTTAAATTCTGTACAAGACTTCTTAGAATATCAATGTACAAAATTTCACTTAAAAAACGTTGTAGCTTAAATCGCTGTTACAAATACATTTCTTTAAGCAGATTTATTTTTTATTTATTCCAATATCTGAATACTAACACATGAACACGTGCAAATCACCTCTGTTTGTGAAGTTTGGCGCAGAAAACCCAATCAATGTCAAGTGAAAACTTAAAGGGGATGTTTCAATTATTCAATAAGTAGTGTTTTGTTTCCGTTTTAACTTTTTTTAAACACATTCAGCAACACATCGTCTTGAATACACTTAGTCTAAATGCTACAGTATTCCCTTCCACAAACCACACTTAAAACCTGTCCCTGCACTCTCTTGGCACTTCATACAAATATAAAATGGCCCCCGATGGGACTTACAGGAGGCGGCATGCTCGGCACGACGTTTGCTAAACATACCCAAAAGTGTCAGATCTAATTACACTGCAAGTGACTCTATGGGAGAAGGCATACAATTACGCTTTTAAACGCATTGACTGCCATATATAAATGAATGAATTCTTCGCCACTGCCACGGTCTGTTCAGTGTATGCTCTTTTTTTTTGAAGGCCAAATGGTCCCGGGCCGTGAACCGGAAGTACACAACAGCTGTGTAACGTGCCCCGGAAGCTTATTTAAATTCACCCCAAACATAGATTTTAAATGCATTTTAAAAAATCTGTTTACATTGAGGAGGATAGAGGCCGACCTTTTCACTTCCTGGTTCATTTTTCTGTTTTATCGATCGCCTAGCAACCGAGAGCCATTGATACGGTGGTGAAGAGCGAGATCAATCTTAATCAATACAAACCCTTACATGATGTCTGGGGACATCATTGGCTTAGGTAAAGTGTTAAGCTTCATCTTGTGGATGCCTGGGCCTCTTGGCTTATGAATAAACATGAAATCGCTGTGCCACAGGTTAGTTCTATTCCACATCAAGCACCTTCAGTGAATATATTGATGATGATTATAATCAAGCTCACAGGTATGATAATGGCACTTTGCACTTCACTCCCTTAAACTGACAAATGCTAGTTTTTGCTGTATCCCATTTCCTTACTTAAACAGAATGTATTTTCAAATTTGTTTTCAGCCCTGTTGGATTTGTTTTTTCCTGCACAAACTGAATAGAAAAAAAAGCCCACGGCTATTCCATGAGCAGCCCACGTCTAGTCCAATAAATAGCAATTTCTAGAATTCAGCCCTTCTCTCCCATTGGTCAAAAGCAGAGATGTTGTTGGTCCGATCAGGAAAATGCAAGACACTAAACGCGCAGACGATTTTGATCAAAGTCCCGTCTAACATTATGGAAAACAATTCACAAACTACAAATGAATCAAAGTCCAGAATTTTAATTTAAAAAAATAGATAGCTCTTAGTTGTTATCTTAAGCCCCCCCAACTCAAATCAACTGACTTGTTGGGGGAAAAAAGATAGGAGGCAGGCAGCCCACACGGGTGTTTCTACACGACACGGATGGCCTCCTGGGAGGAGCCATTTTCTCACGGAAGACTGCAGAGAGTGCTCAGAGTGCGGGGCAGTCTCAGGTGTCCTTACTGAAAGGTCCGTTGTGTCGTTGGACTTGGTGAGAGTTGAAACCGGAGCTGGCCGAGTGATACCCTGGCGATGACGCACCGCTGCCACACTCCCTCTCAGACTTCTCAGACGGATCCTTCTGGCACGGTTCCATGGTGACAGCCACACCTACTCCGCTTCGCCCCGATGTCATGCGAGTCACCTCCGACCACGTGTCCGCCTCTGAATCATAACATTCCACGCTATCCAGGAAATTGTTGCCATCGTAGCCCCCTGTTTACACGGAACAGACGTTTAGTTGTGTAACCGGTGTCCTTATGGTATATCTTTGGTGGCGTTTGTTACGGTTTAACTACAGTATGCTATGCACAACAGGTATTTTATATTACTGTGGGTTTATTTACTTTCTCATTGGGGATGAGAATACTGTGTTTGTTTTCCATGCATTGGATTTATTTTTTTTGTATAATGCGTGAATACAGAATGTGTCAATTAATTAAAGATGCTGTAGTGTAGTGATTCTTTTTGTTGTTGTTGTTAAATAGCTGCATATTCTGATCATAATCATTAAAGAGTTTGTTCAGCAATGGGTCTCCCCATCTCTTTGGCTCGGAATACCGATTTCATCTGATCAGTAGAGGAACGTCATACAGGACAAACAAGTGAAATGGAAGTGAAGAAATGAAACAAACAAACTGGAACGCTATAAAATGTGGGTACTCTCTCCTGATTGAATGAAATTGGTGACTCATCTGAACTTTTATTTTGTGTTTACTAAAGATCTGGAGAATCCTTTTAGATTTAAAATAAAACGTTTTTCTGACGTGCACGCAATGTGCACATGGATGCGCCCATGGTTATTTATTCTTTCAATTGTCCCCCTATCTCTGGCAACTACACTGCGTTTCTGTTTAACAGGTGGGGCAGATTGGGTTAACATATTTGAATTATTTCAAGCATCGCTGGACACCACAGAGAATAGGCAGTTTTGAGGTGCTGTCAAACTCATAGAGTTGTGCACTGTGTAAATAAGAGTACACTATGTTAGATCATTCACATGAGCAAACAGTTGGTTTGGGTGTTGCTGTCTTACAGTGTGTGCCAAGGGCGGGTGGTCAGTTTCTATTTTAATGAAGGTCTAAGGTATGTAAGGAATAAACATGCTATTTGCAGTTAGGAAAGCATGACACATAATTCCCCAGATACGCACCCAGCACGTAGATCCGGCCATGGTGCGTGGTGACTCCCAGAGCACTGCGTCTGTGCCTCATGGAGGCAGCAAAGCTCCAGGTATCGGTCTCCACATCATAGCGCTCCACTGTGTTCAGCTGGTTGGTTCCGTCATAGCCTCCCATCACATAGATGCGATTCCCCAGCGCACACACTCCTAGATGCAGAGGAATGGGTGGACAAAGTACTGTTTTTACTTAAAGATGAGGGTGCCATAGTTTTGTACCTTTTCTGTTTTGTATTTCTAGGACAGTCAACATAACCCCGGGGGTGGTTATAATATGTGTCTTCCCTTTTTGTAGTTTCTTCCTGAAAGCTGAAAGCCTTTGAGTCAAAAGGCCCCATCGAAATACACACTAAAATCAGTAGTGGCCGCGGCTTCAGTTCAGGTGGGTTGTGCTAAGATGGAAACCAGCCAGGTATACTTAATGATGAACTGGTGGGTGTTTTACAAGTAAAAGCCTAGACATGCATGCACCCAGATCTGCTATTTTCAAAAGGTTCTTAGACATTTGATAAATTTGAAAATTTGAGAAACGGGACCTTCTGCATAATGAGTACTTTCTACTTTGGGTACTGAAGTACATTTTGATGCAAATTCTTTAGTGCTTTTACTCAAGTACCTCACAATTGTACCAGTACTTTTTTTAAGTACCTCAAAATTGTACCAGTACTTAAGTACAGTACTTATAAGTAAACCTTTACACCACTAGATGCAGAGGAGTGGTCAAGGTTCACTTTACTCGACCGTTAATTCTCATCTTATAAACAGTGAATAGACTTAAGACTACAGCTATGTTAGCCTATCAGCGATGTTAATATTTAAAAAGACGAGGGGCACTTTATTTCATTTCACGAGAGGTTTGTCACTTCTATGGCTGTTAAAGTGTCTACTAGGAAAGATAAATCTATGGATGATTAAATTAATAAAACACTTTTTTTCTTCATCCCGACAGTAAAAGAGATGAATGGAAAAGTAAAGTGGATGAATGGGTCACTTAAAGCGTTTTCCATGTTCTCTATGCGTGATAATGACTTAGTGCATCTCCCGTTCAGAGTTACAATCGTACCTTTTTTGTTTTCTCCAGAAAAAAAATAATAAATCGATAAATGGAAGCCACAAACCTTTACTTGACACGGCCAATCATGACTGGCATAAATTTCGCAACCCATGAGCGTACGTTGTACAATAGCAAAATATGTTAACGTTCAAAGCCTTTTGTGGGTAATTGAGGCTTTTGAGATAATTTCTGATTAGGGCTGCAAATATTATTTTCTTAGCGATTGTGCTGTTGATTACTTTTTTTAGATTAATAAAAAAGCAAATTTTTTTAAATTATTTAAATCAATTAGTCTGATTAACTACTTTAAGCCCCATTTTATACTTTGTATTTCTTTTGTCGCAAAAATGTAAAAAGTACCACCGCTCATCCGCTGAAAAAAACTTAAGTGAGGTGCTGGAGCCACAAAGGGAGCATGAGGAAAATAAAGTGAAGCTCCGCACACTCAGATCTGCACACAATCAATGTATTTATTAAGCTTTCGGTCTACTGATGCCTGAAGAAGGTCAGTAGACCGAAAGCTTAATACATTGATTGTGCGCAGATCTGAGTGTGCGGAGCTTCCCTTTATTTTTCTCATATTTCTTTTGTCGCAAAAGAAATCCAGAAAATAGCCGATTTACAAGCTCAGAACGTGTTCAACACATTGTGATCTTGTAGATGGCTTTATTCTTTTTTTGTAGATTTGTGTACAATAGGGGAAAAAAATAAATCAATTATCTTATTAAAATCAATGGGTTTGATTAGTTTAACTGTTGCACCCCTACTGCATTTCTGATGGTTCCTCACCTGCACCAGAGCGGACCGTGTTCATGGCAGCCATGCTCTTCCACTCGTCCTTCTCAGGGTTGTAGCACTCAGACGAGCTCAGGCGGTGGGTCCCGTCGAACCCCCCCACAGCGTAGAGGAGCCGAGAGATGACGGCCACCCCCACGCCGATGCGGCGCGTCAGCATCGCGGCTACCAGATTCCACTGGTCTCTGTCTGGGTCATACCTGAGGTGGAGCAATGGAAATTCAAAACTTTTAAAAACTCCCATCTTTAAACAGGATTCACAATTGTTTTCCACTTCACACTAAAGAAGGAGACTTCCGCACACCCCGTTCCTTAATTTCCAAGCCGTTGTTTCAGTCGTGAGACCTTCCTCAAGCAAGTGGCAGTGTGCGCCGGGCTATTCTCTCTCCTACTGTACCTTCACTTCGCAACTAAAAATATAACTCTGAAAGTGTAAAAATGTACCCTTATGGGTAGGCTCTCTAGGACAAGCCATTACCGCCCGTCGCTGTGAACTTATAAAAGTATATCCGTGAGCCTGTTGCCTCCCCTCCCCATGTGTAAAATCAAATCACCACATTGTGTGAGAAGTCTCACAAACATTTTGGGTAATACCGATTCCGGTTTGGTTGTTCCGGCCTGATGACTACAAACCTGACTACAACATGACATGAGGAGATGTTACCTTCCACTTAAAATGAGGGGGAAAAAGTAGATACAACTTGAGAGGCGGTATCCAAGTTTGGGGAAAGTAACCTGAGGTCCCTTCCTCGCACTGGTAAACAACTTAGTTCCATGCTGTTCCAGATTGATTGAGTTTAAGTCTGAACTTGAGCATATTAAGATGTGATCTCCAACGCAGCTGGGTTGTTTTAGTATATTTACTATGAGGAACTATGTGTGGGTGCATTGTTATGTTCATTAATCATTATATGTCCTGCTTTGAGGGGTGACCAAGCCACGTTGTGTGTCGTTTTGTCTATCTGTGTGTTTATCTTGTTTTTGTTTTATACCTTGATTCTGGGTATCCGGTTTATAACTGTCAGTGTCACCTCCTTGCTGGGGTAGGACTATACTATATTTGATACTAGCACACTAATCTACATATTGTTTGTGAGTACCTTTTCTCTTGTAAAAACAGTGATTATATTGCATATATAGGCAGATTAGGCACATTATTTTCTTTTGTTATGTCCTGTATGGGTGTCACATATGTCATTATTTTATTTAATGTATTCCTTGAAATCCTGAATAAACAAAACTGAGAGGAAAAACATACCGGTAAATAAAAAAAAAGAGTTACCATCCACGCCCGACTGGATTGTAAACCCGAAAATGGTATGCCTCCCAGGTTACGAAAGCCCCATGTCTGGGGGACGTAGGCCAGGGAGAGGGGTGATATTTGTCCTCCTAAGGGCTGTGGCAGCACTTGTCAGCACTAGGGAATGTTGGGCAGAGGCTCTACGTCCTCCCAGTCACTTGGGGATACTCACTGGCAGGTGAGCCAGTAGGATCATACAACAGCAGTTAACTCAAATACCGTATTGTGCCGAATATACGACGACTCCGATTATAAGACGACCCCCATTTTTTCAAGACTCATTTGTGGAAAAAGAACATTGAATGTCAAATAGTCTTCTAGTCCCTGACTATAATACGACCCTGTTTTTTTAGGATATTTACATTGGAAAAAAATATTCAGGACAATAGGGTATGGGCGGAGAATTGGGGAGAAGCCGGCGTTAAAAGCGAAATAAATAAATAACGCTTTCTGTAATTTGCTCATTGTTGTTTGTAGACTGTTGGAGCCGAGAGTTATTTGTGACTCTGCCTTTTCCTTTCTAGTAATTCGGCTCCATTTATTTACAGCAAATATATTTGCAGACATAAATAAGTATATATTAAATGAATGTTTTCCTTGAAAGGAAAAGGAAATTACAATGCGGTGACTAAAATGCTGAAGTGTACACAGTGTACAGCACAGAACACTGAATCTACAATGTTCATTGGGTATGTCATGTCCTGGGGCAGTTCAGCACTCAGTGAACCAATACTAAAAAGAAAAAAGAAAAAACTACAATAAAAACAACAAGAATTAAGCTACCCAGTCTCATTACTCCTTTAATATCCACAAAATACACTGTGTAGTGTAGGCCAAGGCACCGTGGTGCCTCAGCCATTAAGAATGCCAATCATGGAAATGACTGGGCGTGTTGCATGAAAACTATTCTACATTTTACTTGCTTTCCTGTCAAATTCGACTCCCTTAACTACGTGAATAAGAATATTTTTTTTTAAAACAGCCAAAAGTATCTATGAAGTGTCTTTGAGCACTCAGAAAAGCACTACATAAATTCCAGTTATTATTATTATTATCTTAATAAATGAATTAAAAAAATCAACGCCACTAAAGTGCTTTTCAGCAATCTAGGTCTAGGCCTGAAACATACTGGTACTTAATGTAGAGTAAATATGCAAATGACAGATCAGCCCATGTGGTGCACAGTGCTGCACAGTGCACACGCACAGACTGTAGACACTTATAAATAAGTGTCACAGGGGAGTCCTGGGCCGTGGCTCAGCGGTTCAGGCACCCTGGCTGGTAGTCCAAGTCTGGCAGTGTGCCGCGGGTTCGACTCCCGATCCCGACGGCCTTTACTGCATGTCATTGTCACCCTCTCTCCCCATTTCCTGTCTACTGTATGTCCCTCTATTAAATATAAAATAAATAAAGGCGAAACCATTTAAATGTACGGTCACAGGGTAAGTACACGAACGAACGCATGCTCAAGGCATTCGGTTCGTTCCTACTTACAGTAGGTACGAGTTTCGGCTTAACAGAACCCAGTGTGCAGCACACAAAAATCTAATCGTGTGAAATGAGGGGCGCCTCACTTTTAACAAACATCGTACTCTGTTTGTTTAAAGTGCTCTAAACAAACATTAGAAAGTCCATAGACTTGGCTGCCACATGACGTCACGTGGGGTGTTGTTTGAAGACAAAAGTGTGTAAACACAAACATTGAAGACTAAAGTGAGGATGCAAATTGTGATTGGCCAGAATTAAATGATGTATGATGATAAGAGTGTCCCTCACTTCACACTTTTTTTTTCATGGAAAGTCCATAGATTCGGCTGCCATATGACGTCATTTCCAAAAGCCGGATGTTGGCGGGGCTAGCGCACCCCTCAAATAGCAATTCACTTACCGCTCCACGCTATTGTGATGAATACACCCGTGCGACCCTCCCACGGCATAGATCATCCCGTCGATGACGCCGACGCCAATACGGTTCCTTGGCACGCTCATGGGCGCACACGGCAACCAGCAGTTGTTCATAGGATTGTAGCAGTCCAACGTGTTGGAGTCCATGTTACCGTCGGGCGCATTGTTCCTTCCGCCGACTGCATAGAAGAGCCCACTGATCACGCAGGCGGCCAGGCCACTCCGGGGCACCTGCAGGTCGGACAGCCTCAGCCAGGCTCCCGTGCAGGGGTTGTAGGCCTCCAGGTAGCTGAGGGACTGGCGGAAGTAGCCGCCCGCCGTGTAGATGAGCTGCGGCACCTTGGGCGTTCGGCAGGAGTTGAGCTTGGTGGGCTTGTGGAGGGTGAGGTCCTGGAAGATCTGCGCCAGGTAGTCCTTGCATTGGGGGTCCCAGTCCAGAGACTGGAGCTGAGCCTGCAGGAAGTTGGGGGTGAGGGAATGGCAGCGAACGGCCTGAAGCAAGGCCTGGACGTAAGGCCTCCGGTTCTCCCGGTCCGAGCGCACCCAGGCCACGCATGCCTGGAAGACCTCGGACTCGCAGCGTACGTTGAGCTCATCGCGGCTGATGAGGGTCACCAGCTGGCAGTGGGACAAGTTGAAGAACTCCTCCTGTGTTGCCAGCTGAAGGAAGGAGAAAGGGAAAACTTTATACACACATACAGATTAGGGATGTGCCGATGAGACATTTTGGCCGATATCGATATCCGATATAATTAATTGCTGTTATGGCCGATAACCGATATGATCTCATTCTGTATTGATTTTTTTTTAAATAATCTTGTCCATTCTGAAAAATACATGTAACAGGGTATCTACACTGCAGGCTTAGGCAAGTCAGATTTAACTTTAATACCTTTTATATTTAATATTGTGAGCTTGTAGATCTGTTCAAGCTGTTACTTTGGGCTTGTTTATCTGTAAAGACAGACCGATTAATCGGACAGATTAATTAATCGGTCTGATTGATTAATCGAACCGATGCCGATTAATCTAAAAACAACTAAAGTCGGCCGATACCAATGTGATTAATCTCCCATCACTAATACAGATTCTCAATAGAATCATGAAAATGTCTTGAGGGAACTACTTTTGTCAGGTATCAACATTGCACATACAGTACAGAGAAGCACAGATGACAAAGCTGGAAAGTTAGCTGGTGGTTTAACCCTGGTGTTTAATTAAATGTTGTAATATTAATATACTTTCCGCAATTCCTTTCAGCCAGTATCATAGGATACTATTCACAATTATAAACATACATTTGTTTGGGAGGCTAAATGCTAAATGTTTGAGACATTTATTTCAATTAAATAAAAGCCTGTAAAGCCCTTTGAGAAGTGATCAAGGCTGAACAAATAAAACTGAATTGAATCAATGAAGCTATATTTAAAACGTACACAGTCACTCTTATCCTTTGCCACAGTTCCTGACAACCCCTGAAGTTATGCAGACTTGGAGCACAGGTAAACCCACATTTTACTCACTCTGTGACTCACTGCGCTCATATTTGTCTATGACCTGACCACACAGAGGCACAGGGCAATTGTTTGCAAAGGTTTGAAGCGGAAAAGTCGGCCTACAGAAACCACAATGGAACTGTATTTACTCACGACACATTTCCCCTGCAGACACAAGTGACCTGGCATGAATCTGACTCAAAGTGTTCAGTCAAAGACGCCGGCGGCCCAGTTATGAACTGGCAGATGAATTAAGCTTTATAATGTGCGACTAACTTTGCACCGAAATAAAGATATATTGGGTTAACCACCCATATCAGTTTTAGATTAGACGAGCCATATTATCCCTGTTCAAACTATAACCTTGTGACTAAAATAAATTATATAATGGTCCTCAATTGGGGTGAAAGCAGCCTGTTGTTGGAGACACACTGACTAGGGCAGGTCAACAAAACAGTACGGAAATGGTCAATTACAACCCAACTCTGGCAGTAAAGGCAAACCAAACTAATTAAATTAAGCCAATCATTTAAAAAATTAAAATGTAAGAATTTGCCTTCTTCACCCCGAAGAATGCAGTTTAGTCTGTCTGAAATGTCGTTTGTGCGTTTTTAAGTCTCTGTGTCCACAATACATTATTTGGTATCGGCAGCTACACGTGTGTGGCAACTCTTTTATTCTTGTTCACTTCCTTGGGTGGCACCTCGCAGGGAACGGGTGTGCGTTGCAGCCTTGGTAACAATAATTAACCCATTTTGACCTGAGATCAGATTCTAAAAATGTCTTCTACATCCTGACAGTTTTCTGAAAAAGCTATGTTTCTATGTCAGTCGTTCTTCGTTTTTTTCAAAAATAGCAGACCTACAAGCTCGTAGCGCGCCACTCGGTGGCGCGCTATGAGCTTGTAGATCTGCTATTTTTCAATAGCTAAAGCATAACATAATGCTAACACCAAAAGGGGTTCCCACCCAAAATGGGTTAACATCAGACAGAGAGGACAGCTCTTCATTTCCCGTGCACACATTGTTTCTCTGAAACATTATGCACAATTCCTACACTATACACAAGACAACACAGTGCAACGGACTAAGTTTCATTAGATCATGAGATCTGATCCTTTGATATTGCCTAAATTGCTCAGCATTGTTCAATACTCGTTTCTGATCTCCGAGTCAAACTATTCCGTCTGTTATTTCCTGATGGCAGATGATCACAGTTCTCAATAACAGACTCCTTTTACATTGCTATAGAAGCGGAAGCTTAATGTGAATCATTCAAATAATGTTCAAATCATCAATATTCCATGGCAAATGTTAATTTTGTTCACAAGTAGCCGCAGCCAAGCGGCATAATGCACAGTCACAGTGAGGTGGTCATTATTGGACAATGGACATGGCAAAGCAGTGCCTCTGCTTAGCGCTGGTCCTGCATCACCCTTTCTGGGTTTATTATCCAATAATGGCCGGCTGTATAACATTCTTCCTTACTTAATTGAACATCACAAATGCAGTTAAGGATCATGGAAGTTCCACTGGACATAGCATCGGTATCTCTGCTTAAAGAACACAGTATAGATCAGTGGTCCCCAAACCTTTCAGCCCGTGACCCAAAACAGAAATTAGATATTCGCCCGGGGACCCAAACTAGTGAAAATAGCAGATCTACTGTACAAGCTCACAACGTAGACTGGCTATTTCCACTACTTCTTAAATATTTGTATAATGTATAATTTATGAAATTTATTGGATTTTTCTTTCATTTCTTACTTTACATTACTGGGAAAAAAAACTTTGTATTTTGTTATTAATTAATGAAAAGTTTAGCTTTTTAGGAATGTTTCTTTTTTTGTTTATGTTTTGAAAAGAATAATTAAAAACCAAATGTGTAGGAAACAAAAACTAAGGGGACCCATAACAATGTGTCCGCGACCCACAAATGGGTCCCGTTCCACTGTTTGGGCTCCCGACATGCCCTGCCGCGCTGCGGGTTAAAGATCACCCGTGGCTCCCGACATGTTGAAACTAACCCGTGGCGGGTTAAAGGTTTCATGACATTCATTTTCATTTATTTTTCGTTTTCTCTTTTAGGTTTTATGACCTCAATTACACCCAAACAACCTGAACTTTGAACATTCGGGTGGATTTTCTGTGGTCTGGGATTTTCTCTGTGTCTGTGAATCCTTTTGAGCTGCAATGAAAACAGGCAAAAGCCAGCAAATATATGGGATTTGCTGGCTCTTACATCACACTCCACAGGAAAATCTGAGAGCACTAGTTTGAGCCAGAAAACCCCAGACCACCAAAAATCTACTGAATGTTAAAAGTTCAGGTTTTTTTGGGTGCAATTGAGCTCAGAAAACATGAACAAAAAAATAATACAAAAACTTTTTTTTATATGTCACAATCCCTTTAAATAAAATCATCCATGGCGTGCCGTGTGTGCCTGTGGTTAGGGTTTTGGGTAGGGTGTCGGACTCATGACTGTAGGACGTACAGTATGTCTAACAGGAAACAGTGGATATAGATAGCGTACCTGGCTGAAGTTCATGTAGATGTATTCGCGGGCCTTCTGGTGGAGCTCCGTGCAGCTGATCTGCTCGGCGAAGTTGGCGATGCCGATGGCATTGCTGGGATCCAGCTGCGTCACCAGGAAGTCACAGCACGCCCGCACCACGCTGTCGATCTGGTACATCACCGCCCCGTTCATCACGTGGATCACGCACTTCTCCCCCACGGAGATGCTCGCCGTGTAGGCAAACTCTATCAGTCTGTCCATGACCTAAATGCAGTGGGTGGAAAAAGTGTTTTACTTAAGTAAAAAGTGTCAATACTGCAATTGTAGAACTACTCCGTTATAAGTAAAAGTCCGGAAATTAGAATGTACTCGAGTACAAAAGTATTGGCATCGAAATGTACTCAAAGTACCAAAAGTAAAAGTACTCATTATGCAGAATATATGCCATTTCATGTTTTCAAATGTATAAAAATTTAGAAAATAGCAGATTGTGATTGTTGATCTGATATTTTCAAATTGCCAAAATGTAGATATGACTCTCAAGTGTTTAATTAATGGTTTTATAATAATAATAATCCAAATATAACAGTAAATAAAGTTTTCAAATAATTGTAGTGGAGTAAAAGTGCAATATTTGTCTCTGAGATGTAGTGAAGTAGAAGTAAAAGTATTAGCAGCAAATAGCAGATCTACGAGCTCGCGAAGGTGCGAAGCGACGCATTGTGTGCTTGTAGATCTGCCGTTTTCACTAGTTTTAGGTCCCGGGGGAAACGTCTAATCTCTCTTTTTGATCACAACCTGAAAGGTTTGGGAACCACTGGGCTAGAGGTTTAGTTGTCTAAAGCTGAGTTGTGTCTGTAGAGAGAGAGAGAGAGAGAGAGAGCCAAGGTTATCAGTAGCAGCTGTGTTGTAATCACAAACTCACTCTTTAAATTAACATACTGTACAGCAGTGGTTCTCAAACTTTTTCATGTAAAGGACCCCCAAATTGACACTCATTAGCCCGCGGACCCCAATTAGAAAATATACGCCACGGCACTAGCAGTGATTCTCAACCAGTTTAATGACCCCAGGTTTGACCTGAATTAAGCTACGGTCCCACATTTTAATGGCATTTCTATCTCTGGGACCCCATTGTAGCTATATTGTAAAATCAAAGTTAATTTAACTCTGAGAGTTTACAAATGGGTCCATTTGGTTCCATTTGTACACTCTCTGAGTTACAGACCCATAAGGGTCCATTTGGTTCCCGATTATCATTTAGCTGGGGACCCCCTGGAACTCTCTCAAGGACCCCTAGGGGTCTCCGGACCCCACTTTGGGAACCAGTGCTGTACACTATGGCTCTCCGACACCGCGTCGGCATGTGTGACATTACATATATTACACACCACTTCCTTAACATTTAAAATCTTTGTCCGTCGTGTCTGTGTAATAGTCTACTGTGGTTTTATGAATAGTCTACTGTGGTTTATGAATGTAGGGCTCTTGCAAAGTCATAATACTGCACTCTTGAGCAAACCCGCCGTCGCTTGTGCTGCGTGTGCATGTGTATGTGCTTGGCAGGCGCCCAGGGTGCCAGCCAGGGAAAATACATGCCGTACCATTCACAAACTCTTGATAATGAGGTCATTCTGATATTCAATCTCCTTTTATCATGCCAGGTTGGGGGTTGTGCGGGTGAACTGGCCGGGGCAAGTAATATCGCTTGTTTTGAATTATAATAAAACAATATTATCGTGAATGCAGCTGTGTTATTGAATTGAATGAATGCAATGAATGCAGTGTGTTATTGTATAAAACGAAATCAGTCACGAGATGTATTTATATTGGCCACATGGACGCCTCACGTCGTCAATGTTTGTTTAAGCGCTGCCCTAAACAAACATTAAAAGTCCATAGACTTGACTGTAATTGTGTGATGTAATTTCAAAAGTCAGGCATTCGCCGAAAAGAAATTAACAGCCTGTATCAAATGACTGTTAATTGTAATGAAATAAATTCCCTACAGTAGCAGCCTGACACTCTCAAAACTATATGTAATGGACTCTCAATGGACTGGGGATAAATTCATTGATTCTGCTGGTTTACTAGCTTAGCAATTGCTATTTTCACTAATTTGGACTCTTTTGGGTCTCTCTCGACCTGAAAGGTTTGGGAGCCACTGCAATACTGTTAAAATAATGTTGAATGGAGCAAACCAAAGGCTAAACTAAAGTGTTGCTGCCGTCAGGAAGACAGAGAGAGGGTGAGTGTGGCCAACACCCAGCCATTTATAGAGCACACTGGGAATACTGGCCAGGTGCTCCCAATGCACTGATTGGCACCCCAATTTCCCAACCTGCAGGCCTTTTAGAGTAGGCAGCACAGACCCCTGGTAGGCCAACCTACAGGGGGCTGTGAAAAACGTGAGTGACACCATTCAAAACGATGCACTCCAGGAAAACAATCGTCTCACAAACACTCTCACTCACCCTGGGGTGAATCCCCTCGATGGGCACCACCTCCATGCCGCACTCCTTCAGGCCGTTGGTGAACATGGCCCTGAAGACGGGCGACGACGACGCCAGCACCACCTTGTGGGCCACGAAGTCCACCGCCTCCAGGTCGTTGTAGCGCACGCGGAGCGTCACGTCGCAGAGCTGCCGCTCCAGCCGCAGCTCGTTCATGATGGCGAAGGCGGCCGCCGTGTGGCTCTCCAGTGTGTAGCTGAAGACGCGGTGTCCGTTGCGCGTCGACGGCGTCACCAACGCCTTGCATTCTGTCATGCAGTCGGTCATTTCCCGACGCGTCTCTCTCCCCTCCCTCCTCGTCCCTTTTATTCAAGAACAGTGGGGGCTGTGCTACGGGCCATCCTCGCGCCACTGGAGGTCGTGGGTAAAAATGAATGAATATTTGAACCTCAACAAAGTAGTGAGGGTTTTGTGAAAGGTTTGAGGTATTTTTCCTCCGAGTAGGCTTGGTTCTGTGTTTGTTGCTGTAGAGAATAGTGAGATCAGTTCATGGATATGCGTCCTTCTTACGCGTTTAATCCGTGATTTCAGCCATAGTGATGAGTAGGGAACAACTAGACACTTGTATGCTATCTGCCGCTCATGGCTATTCGTGCAGTCCGACAGTTAAAAAAAATGATTTATTGCATCAATAGCATCCAAATTCTGGGTTCCTCTGGTTCTGTCCACGGGTAAACTTTGTTCCTAGTATAATTTACAGATTCAGGCAGGGGTGGACTGAGAAACGTTTTATGGCAAGACGAGGTCCAGTAAGAATCAAGGGAAACATTGGCCCAACGTTTCAGTGTAACTGTTTGTGTTGGCAACACAAGTATTTTCTCACTGCCGAGGGGGATGTCGACACTGTCCAACCGTTCCCCAGAACAGTCTGCGCAAACAGGAGTCTATTCAAACATCTACACCATGCGTTTCCAAAATTGCTGATTAGCCAACCTCAGCATGGCAGGAATTGCTAAATTCAATAACTACACTACACTCATTACACACTCGCACACAAAAAAAAACGTATTTTAAGGTACCTCTGAGAAATGACAGTTAGATCAAGCTTGCATATTGATTTTCTACTCCCAGGAGGGATAAATCAAAGCTAAAGGTGATTCACACACCCTCGAAATTGAAGCTAATAATTAAAGCTTCCCCTTGTACGGCTCGACTTCTGCCAGAGCTCCAGGGACAGATAGCAAAGACTAGGCAGTGGAAAGCTTGTCAACTGTAAGAAAAAGAAGAGGGTCAGACTGCCAAAAATGTCATCAGTGCTGCTTGAAGTTAACAGGAACGGGGGGGTGTGCGTGTTGTTCACTGGATTACCCAGGAGGGGCCTTCGTAGAGGTTGGCCAGCTAAGGAATCCGTTTGCACCACTGCGTTTACTGGGAAGCTGTTGGTTCAGCTGGCAGCTGTGGGGGAAAAAAGACAGAGAGTTTGTGTTTAGATACAGAATTCTGCTCCGTTATGGTTTATTTGTAGTGACACAAATGTAGCTTCATCAATGTTTTCTTATTAGGTTATTGGCTGGTTTATACATTTACACATTTGCAGAGTGCTAAAATGTTGATGGAATCTTGCACACTGCAAATAAGTTATATGGGAGGCAAGTGACTCAGCTCAGCTGAAGTAACTAAGCAACAGTCTTATGTGATGGTGAACATGCACTGCTGTAACTTCACACCCTGCGTGTACTTCCTTCTAAAGTACAGTTAGGGTCAAAGTTTTTATCCTAGTCATTGTGAGCGTGTTCCCGTCCCGGGCATCATGACACATCCTTGTAGTATTTAATCACGTGCCTCTGATAAGACTCTTCGCGTGTCAAGTCTGTTTTTATAGTGTTAAAGTGTTTTTATACAAATGTTTCGACAGACAAAGAATTTTGTGCAAGTGCACTGCACATGTGGATTAGCAGCCACTTCTCTTAATAGTATAAAACAGCCACAACCACTTAAAACTTGTGCTTTGGCTATTTTGAGAAAGTTTTCGGGAAAAAAAGTGTGAAAAGATTTCACCAGGGTTAATTAATGTTGTTAAGGGTTGAGTTTTCATATTGTAAAAAGGATCTGATAGAATTGCTTGGAGAGTAATTGGTGTTATCGGTCTCAATCTCGGAGTCCTTGATGTAAGAGAGAAGCCTGACAAACTATTGTTTACACAGACCCGCCATCTCGGATCAATCTACGAGGCCCGTTTGTTATGGAGCATAGCAATGAAAGCACTAGTCGAGGATCCTGTGCTGGGTCCGCCAAACATAGCGTGCATAGGTTTCCCACTTTTAAATCCTTTAAGTATACAAGGCTGTGCAGGGGTACACGCGAGTATTGAATTTGTTTGTAGACAAGCCTAGGACTAGGAGCCTTCTTGAATGTCTCCAGAGATGTGACATAAGGGAATGTAGGGAGTGTGAACGGGATAGCAGAGGAGTGACGCACAGTACTGGGGAAGATGGAGTGACTTAAATTAGGCCTGATTTTCGCCGGCCAGCGTGACTGAGTGTTTTATTTGCCCCGTCTTGTGACCAATCCAGTTTCTCTCGTAAAGGAGGGAAGAGGTGTGCTCTAGTCTGAAGCACTAGCATAACTATTTAGACTGGTTGCAAACATTATGCAGGAAACTGTTCTACCATACCAAAATGTACAATCACAAATGAATCTATTATATTGCAATTGTTCTCTGAAAAACGAATTCAGAATTCTACAGAGAGCAACTAAAAACATAAAACACAATGAGTTCAGGATTGGGTTCTTGGAAAACAGTACTTCCAGACACATTTCTTTCTTGCATTCTCACAAAATGTGGAGAACGAAAGAAAGAAAAAAAGAAGTGTGTGTAAATATGAGGTGAACAAGTTACCAAACAAATTTACACAATGACCTGTTGGACATCCAAAAGATACTTTTTCAGATATAGCACTTATTTTCAGAATATGAATTCTCTTGACAATGACAATGACTGACAAGAGAGAACAGCATCACCAGCCTGTATTGTGCTCACTGACCAGAGACCGTTAAGAGTTACTCAGCAGTAAAGGTGGTGCAGCTAGATGTTCTCAGTTATATAACACAACAACCTTAAGTTATGCACATAAAGCAATCATTACCTACAAAGGGGCGATAAGAGTATGAACATACATAGGCCACGGGCAAAGTGGCCGCCGGTTAGGAACTGAAACGTTGGTACCGGTAGTTCGATCCTGGGCTCCCCCAGAGTTATAGGCCCAGCCCCAGACCACACCAATGATTCGCCCATGCAAATTGCAACTCCTTGCAACCAAACGGTTTTGAGTAGTTGCATGCAACCAGTTACCATTATCCGCAGTTGCAAGGAGTGGATTGGTGTGACATGTCCTTAAAACCGTTTCGTTGCAAGGATTTGTGACTTGTTGCATTGGTGTGGTTTGGGCTTTAGTGTCCTTGCCTTCGGTGTATGAACATGCGTGTGTGTGTGTGTGTGTGTGTGTGTGTGTGTGTGTGTGTGTGTGTGTGTGTGTGTGTGTGTGTGTGTGTGTGTGTGTGTGTGTGTGTGTGTGTGTGTGTGTGTGTGTGTGTGCGCGCGTGCGCGCGCGTGCGTGTGTGAGTGATGCACAATCTATGTAAATCACATTGAATAAAGGCACTACATAAATGCACCATAGGCCAGGTTATATATACACACGCACGCACACCAAATACCTCTATATCAATATTGTGATGATATAATATTGTATTGTGATGAATATACATGTTTTGCATATTTAAAACTAAATAAATAATCAAAGTAGCTGATAAACAGGTTCACAGGGCATCCCAATCCAATGTGTTGTGAGTTTGACTGCCCATTTTATTTTTTGAAATGTAAGATAATTTCATAAAGTATAAAATAGAGGTAAAACCAGGAAGAGACAACATCTACTGTATACTTTCTCATATCGCAATATTGATAGAATATCAATTGACCTATACTGCCAGGGGCCAAATTGGCTCTTAAATCAGTGTTGTGAAAGTGAAATGAAACCAAAGGTAACTGATGTCTAGAATATTCCCAAGAATATCTGTTCATCAAGTCAACTCTGTGTGTGTTATTGTGCCACATTGCAATGTGCCTGAGAGAGTGAGTAAACAAAATAGTTTCAGGAGAAGAAGGTTGCTCAACTTTGAGATGCAGGATACGACACAGGACACAACTGTAAATGACTCCCTGTCTCTGGCAGACAGACAGGCCCTTAGAATCCCCGGGCTAAAGTTGACAGTTTATCCGTGCCAAATGTCAGTTAATATTTCCCACTAAAAGAAGCAGCATAATTGTTTATGGGTTTTATCGTGTGACATAAATATCTACAATTAGCTCTCGTAGCGTTTTCAAATAAACAGTCTAAGCCAAACAAACCATATATATGAGTTGCACAACAGTATAAATACGGTACGAGTCAAACTCTCATGCACTTCTAAATTCTAATGATTAAACAGATCACATATGGTTTACATTTGAAGGCTGCAGACAAACCGTTAATCCGATTCAATAGTACCCCTGGGAATAGAGTGGAGCAAGATTACGAGACGGTATGTGATTTAAGAATTAAGAGGGGCAATAAATTCTAACAACAATACGCTCCATGGAGATTTTGATAAAAAAAACCTTCTGTCATGGCAGTCATGCTGTGACTCGATATCGAACTCTTTCGCCAACGTGGACATGTCTTCACATTTAACTGCATGTACCAAAGCGTGACCCAGAACTGAAGTGGAGCCATGCAGCCATGATCCTTACATAAAGCCCCCAAAAGACTTGATAAACAATAACGATTTCAGTGAAATCATTATCTACCTAAAAACACTATAGTGTCAATCAATCACACAAAGAAAGGCTTGCTGGGGTTTCCCCTAGAACTGGGTCACCGCTTTTTGCTGTTCAAAATAATCTTGAAGCGCTGCTGCTACTAGTATGCACACTGATAATATTATTATTATCAATACAAGCCAAAGTGTCTCGATCAAAAAGTCCTAATTGCCGTGCAATCAGCGTTATTATCGGAAACCAATACTGAAGATCAATGAAGAATGTTTTGACACGAGTCTCGGGCTCATAATAGACAGTAACGTAATGGTTGGAGTGAGTCGACCCTCGAGTAAAAAAAAAAAAAACGCTGCCAGAGCGGGATCTAAATATATTCTTGTTGGTAAACATACTCGCCGCGCGTTAATGCGATTAGCATGTAATGAAATCTATACAAAAAAATCAATCAACCGAGGCGTCTTAAATACAGAGAAAACAAGAAAACTCACGTCATATAGTCTCGTTATTAGACCCTTTCCTCCACGGTCGCGGGCTGGCTGGCTGTCTCTCTTTCTCTCTCTCCGTCTGTCTGTCTGTATGCCTGTCTGTATGCCTGTCTGTCTGTCTGTATGCCTGCCTGCCTGTCTGTCTGTGTGAGCGGAGCAAAGCTGTAACTCACCATGACTAAGCATTGTGCGAGTAGAGCCCGCTGCTCTCCGCTGTCAAAATAAGAGTCGACCCCAAAGGAAAGAGAGAAAGGAGGCGGGGATCAGATCAGTGTTGCCAGATTTTGCGCCAGAAATAGGTCTATGAATGAAAACAAGCCCAAAAGAAGCCCCACTCCACAAATGAGTACTATACATTTTTCATATTCATGATCAGCTGTTTGAAAATAGCCGATTCAGAAGCTCACAACGCGCTGTGATCTTTTTTTCTTTTTTAATAATAAAAAACTTACACATTTTCACAAATCTGGTATGGGGGTCCCTGGCACAAAATGTTGATTGATTGATTGATTGAAAATGTTATTCACGAAAGCAGAAGTCAATACAAAAACTGCTACGAGGATGAAACCATGAAAAGCACCTAAGACCTGTTTACATCAGGGTCCTCATTTTCAATTCATCAGAAGATTTGAAGACATAAATATAATATACACTTTTTTTTACAGGGGCCAGTTTCGAATTGCAGACGTTGTCCGTTGTGGAGGTGAATGGAACACTGTTCCCCCCTCCCAGTGAGCTGTGGTGTTCCACAAGGAAGCATACTAGGGGCTTTACTGTTCCTAATATATGTAAACGACATGACATCAGCTTGTGACTGCAACTTGTTCCTGTTCGCAGATGACTCAGCACTGCTAATCTCGGACAGGAACAAACTGCAAGTTGAAAAGGCCCTCAGCTCTGATCTCGGTAGAATCTGCACCTGGCTCGCTGATAACAAACTATCTTTACACCTGTGAAAAACTGAATCCATTCTCTTTGGATCTAATAGTAATCTCAGCAAGGCAAATTACTTCTTGGTTAGAGTGGGTGACAATGTTATCACACGTAAAGATGAAATTACCTACCTAGGCTCCATCCTGGAGGCTAATCTTTCCGGTGATAAAATGGCCACCAACGTAATCAAAAAAGTCAACCAAAGAACAAGATTCCTTTACAGGATCTCCTCACTGGTCAACAAAAACACCTTGAAGACCATAACAGGAGCCCTCGTACAAGGTTTCTTTGACTATGCATGCACCTCCTGGTACCACAGCACCTCAAAGGCCCTTAAAACTAGGCTCCAGACTTCCCAAAACAAACTGGTCAGGCTCCTACTTGGCCTCACCCCCCGAACCCACCTCACCCCTGCCCACTTTGACAGGCTGGAATGGCTTAGGGTCGACGACAGAGTACAGCATCTTGCAATGGGTCTGGTCCACAAGATTCGATACACCACCAAGATACCCATGTACCTGTCTAGATACTTCCTTAATGTTAACGAAGTCCACACCCACAACACCAGAGGGAGTGCAACGAACCATGTACAACCCAGATTCGGGACTAAATTATTTTCGCTCCTATGCCACCAAAATGTGGAACGCCCTACCAACAGTCATTAAGACATGTGAATCCCTTGACTCCTTCAAAACCGCTCTCAAAGGGCACCTACGGACGGCTGCAATTCGAAACTGGCCCCCGTAAAATCTGAATCCCCCCCACCCCTTTTTCCCCTCACTGTATATGTTTCTTTTCCCTTTTTACCTCCTTTATGATGAATTCCTGTTCTGTTCTTTGACTATATAGAAGTGTCTATTTGTACGTCTCTAAATGTTTTGATGAATTGAACAAGGTGGACCCTCTTGTAAACAAGTGTAATGCTTAATTGGGTGAGGTCGTCCACTCACAGTTAACAGTCTTTGTATTGAGTTTGTGCTTGAAATGTACTGTAATTCTGCAAACTGTTAATAAATATTTCAATCAATCAAAAAAAAGGCTGTAGGTGCTCTTTGAAAGCGTTTTTGAAGGACTCTAGGGATTCACATTTCTTAATGGCTGTTGGTAGGACGTTCCACATTTTAGTGGCATAGTGCGAAATTAATTTAATCCCGTATGTGAGCCGAATCTGGGTTGCACGTGGTTTGTTGAACTCCCTCTGGTGTTGTGATTGTGGACTTCGTAGACATTAAGGAAGTATTTAGACAGGTACATGTATGTTAGTGTCTCGAATCTTGTGGACCAGACCCATTGATGTTGTACTCTGTCGTCAACCCTAAAGCCAAATTCCAATACCAAGAATCTCGGCCACTTGCTCACTCACACTCGGTCACTCCAGCATGGCGGTGTTACGGTGAAATTGGTGACCTGACGAAATATGTGACCATCTTGTGGACTTCACACAACTTACATGGAGGTCTTTATACATGGCCTGAATACCGATACCGCTAGGACTTGAACTCTGCTAATAAACTGATTATCTACACGATTGTCACATATTTCAGCAGGTCACTAATTTCACCGTAACACTACCATGCTGGAGTGACCGAGTGTGAGTGAGCAAGTGGACGAGATTTGGGGTATTGGAATTTGGCTTAAGCCATTCCAGCCTATCAAAATGGGCAGGGGTGAGGTGGGTTCTGGGAGTGAGGCCAAGTATGGGAAGTCTGGAGCCTTGTTTTAAGGGACTTTGAGGTGCAATCAAGGAAACCTTGTATGAGGGCTCCTGGCCTGGGTCTTCAAGGTGTTTTTGTTGACCAGTGAGGAGATCCTGTACAGGAATCTTGTTCTTTAGTTGCCTTCTTTGATTACATGTAATTCTCCATCAATCAATACAACAGAAAAACAAGGTAAAAGGTCGCTTACAAATAAACGGACATGGCAACACTGGCGGGGATTTGCCCCACGGCAGTGAATGTGAGCGGAGGGCGTGGAAGCTTTTATTGAGAAGGACTTTTATGAATCGAGGAAAGTGTGCCTTGTGTGCTGTATAGTAGTATATCAATCAATTGAATCTGTTAAAAGTTAGATACATTTACCAAAGGATTAGACTAACAATGCAAACGTGAGATAGGCAGTAGGCAGGCTACACCTTACTCTAATAATGTACAGATATAAGGAGAGAACACAATCTCAGTAACAGTAACACAAGTTACACTGATCAAATAAAAAAGGCAGGCAACAAATATACAGGATATTGTCTGTGTAGCGTACAGTAGCTAGCACGAATACCACCCTTTACCAACTCGCCCCCACGAAGTGTTAATGTAATTAACTGTTAAATTAACTGTTAATTTAGTATTTCCCTCCCTCCCTGAAATTAGAAATTAGGCCTATCTTGTATACAGATGTATTTGATTGTATATTATTCGATCTCTATACTCTGTACAATCAAGGAAGAATAACATGACGGTGACTGCTTAACTTAGGCAGTTAATTTCGTTTTATTAAACACATTTCTTCCATATGTAGCCCATGTTTTGTAATGGCATCATGATGCGGCAGCGGTGGCCGAACGGATAGCGGCGCGGTCTTGATACCGGAAGGTTCCCAGTTCGAACCAGCCGTCCGACACGTTAAAATTACCACCGCTGAAATGCCCTTGAACAAGGCATCAACCACTACGATGAAATGTGTTCTATGAGCAGGGCCTGGCTGGAAACAAGTTCTTGAGCTTAGCCCAGATACCCTGGGTAAATATAGATTTCATTTCATTTCATTTCATGCTATTATGCCCATGGATATACAGAGTGAACTTAACAATTATAAATGAATATAATACCTTTTACATAATCACCAACATGAATTTATGTTTGTTATTTACAGGTAGTGGGGCGAGATGGAAAAGGGGTGACCGTACCAAAGAGCTCATTATAACAATACCGTTTTTGAAATGAATGTTCATTTGACTATATTGCTCCTACCTATAATCCTATCATGTAAAGCTACATGGCTACAAATGAATATGCCTACCTATACTATAGTAGGCCTATACAAGAGTCTCCTTGCTGCTGACAGGTTCTGAACTTCTGTGTGTGTGTGTGTGTGTGTGTGTGTGTGTGTGTGTGTGTGTGTGTGTGTGTGTGTGTGTTTGATTGATTGATTGAAAAATGTATTAACAGTTTGCAGAATTACAGTACATTTCAAGCACAAACTCAATACAAAGGCTGAGTGGACGACCCAATTAAGCATTACACTTGTTTACAACAGGGTCCACCATGTTCAATTCATCAAAACATTTAGAGACGTACAAATAGACACTTCTATATAGACAAAGAACAGGAATTATGCGTGTGTGTGTGTGTGTGTGTGTGTGTGTGTGTGTGTGTGTGTGTGCGTGCGTGCGTGCGTGTGAAAAAGTGGTCCCTCCTCGATCATGGGAAAATAAAACTCATTCATTCATGCACATACAGTTTTAAACCACAAGGTGACACTATAAGGCAATTGTGAGATGACAAATGAGTCACGTCTTCTTCATAATATAACAGCATAGGCATAGCCAAGGGGCTTGATAATTGATTAGACAAATTCCCAAAGACAACAAAAAAATGTCAGTTCTTATGGCTGACTGAAATTGATGTCATGGCTCACTTGTGAGGTACGAAGCCTTAATGTCATGTGACATCTTTGGGAAGTCATTTATTTCCCTTCACATTGAATTGCTCACCTGAGCAGAGAGATTAAGCTGCCTGCCTCCTGTTTTTGTTTGATTACCGGAAGAATGAAGTTAGCTTTAACAGCACAGTCAGTTAGGGACACCGAGCGGGCATTCCTAGACAAGCTCCACTCTGCCCGTCCCCACCTCACCCTATCAATACTAATCAATATGTTGCTGTAGTGTTGAGGAGTAGGGGGGGGGGGGGGGGGGGGGGGGGGGGAATTAATTCGGTCTGTGGTCACTGTGTATTGTAGTCCTCACCCTGCATAAATAATGTAGGATTTAATTAGTAGCCTGTATTTAACTTTGTCTGTAAACTCCACTGGTCTTAGTTCACACACCCAATATAAGCGCTTAAAGCGCTTAAACATGAACTTCACACCCCCTTGCACTCTCAATAGCAAATGATACCCATCACTTACCATTACTGCCATCTCTGGACGGAAATATGGGACTTTAAAATGGGTGGGGGAAAAAAACTTGTTTTAGCAGGAATTTTGTCCATTCTGCCATTGCAGAATTAAATAAACTGCCTCACTGACAATGCTGATGTGTGCTGCTATAGGATGTATGAATGTATTTATGGAGATTCCGTGTATGTTGCTGTGTTTTGTACACTACAGTCCTGTAGTGGAGAGAGATTTGTTTTCTGAGCCCGATCAACACAAACATACGTTTGTTTGTTTCTGTGTTGAACGGGCTGAGAAAACAAATCTCCCTCTGGGACAATAAAGTCTAATCTAATCTATCTAATCTAGCAAGCAGCAGCAGCAGCAGCAGCACAAAGCAAGACAAGGTGGGATGTCTGCAAAGGGCATCATGGGTGCAGACTGAGAGCAGGCATGGGTGCTGCTGGTCCGTTTGACAGCTCACAAGCAGGACTTTTCATCCCTTCATGTTTCGCTGGATGATTTAGTCTCAGGAAGGAAGCCTATAGGAGGAGACAGGAAGGATTCCCTGACCCTTTGACCTGTCCGAAAAGAGACAGTGTATGTTGGGTACAGCGTTGTGCATGTAGACACTCACCTGTGAATGCTATCAACACATAGTCTTACATTATGCTTTGTTTGTTTAAATGCAGCTATGGCTTTAAGCCGAAGCAATCTGATCCTATATATCCTTTGACATTCGACAGTTGTGGAAGCAATTGTCAATTCTTGCATGATGAAGAACACGTTTCTCTCTGGTGTGCAACCATTCTCGGTGAGACATTTGCAAAGCTATACTATTGGGTCCATTGTGTGTCTAGTAGCTAGGATACTTTGTGTATTTAGTTTGGACATCCTAATTGTTTTATTTATAAGGTCATGATCAATTCATATGCCATCTTTATATTTGGATTAGCATGGTATGTAAATAGTAAAAGTTTGAAATAACAAAGGATTATTTTCCAAGAACCTGTTTCCACATTAAACTAATATCTTGACTTGGAAACCCGCGTGCCTGAAAAACAGCCCGGTGGCTTACAGCAGCTCCTTTTCAACATGTCCACAGAAAATATACAAATACCAGCAAAGGACAGCATTAAATCCAGCTGTGTGGAGTTTCAGCAGGTCAAAGTGTTGAGATGGCTAATCTCACGTGCAGGTTGACAAAATATGAAGACAGGTCAAAGGCTCCGTCTTTGAAGAAAAGACTCATTGTGTGATTCAGAAGCAGCAATGAAATGCAAAATGTGTATAGAAAAACCCCAGTATCTAGGCCAATGCTATTAACAGATGTGAAGTAGGAGGGTTGGCTTCCTGTGGCATTCCTCCAACAACTGTTTAACACACTTAGTTACCTCTTTCTACACAAACTGAAACACAGTTAACCACTTAAGAAGCCCTATAGTAGGCTACCTATGTCGTCGCTGTCGGGTGGAATCCTAGGATGTCCAAAACTATAACAATTCAGGAGGAAGAAATGGAAAAATATAGCCTTTGTTCCACTGGATCACAGTAACGCTCTTGTTAATAATACTTTTCATTCGTTTCATTTGTATGAGCTTGCTATTTTTGCTACTTTTGTGTGACACTATTAGACTGACGAAATAGGGTATTTGTTTACTGAAATAACAAAAGTATGAGATAAAGAGGTTTCTGCTTGACAGCACATGAAAAATAGAGAAAATAGCCAATCTACAAGCTTATGACCTGTCACATTGCAATGCGCTTGTAGATGTGCTATTTGTCATTTCGATAACATGATAAATAGAGCTTACAAGAAAGCACATCATTACGTTGATGAAGTCAGATGTGAAAGTTTTATTATAAAATGCATATAATTTACAATACAGTTGTCATGAAATTTTACAATATTAACATTTTAATACATTTAAAAGTACAAAGTATTAGAAAAAAAACTCACTCATCACGTTTGGTACAAAGACCACTTTTTAACAGAGTGACGTCAAATTTATTTCACTGGTTTGAAAGCAATACATTCAGTGCTTTACACTGTTATTATTTCTCACTTCTTGGTGAAATATAATTAATAAGGGGACTTGTTTGAACTCATGATAGCAGTGTATGCTGATGAATTTGCCCTGAAGGTGCAGCTTTATTGAGAGCAGGCATATTCTTGTCCTTGTATTCCACGCTCCTGGATGATGATTAATCAGCTATAATTTAATTTCTCAAAGAAGTGACAGAAATGCACTGCAACCAAAATATAGGTTTGAAAATATTTCACATTTGATTTGTACTTAAAACATGTGACATTTATTATGGGGACAGATTCTGACACAAACCGCAAACTGCCTTTCCACATTCTTTTGATTAACGTGATTTTGATAAACCACATGTCATTTCAAAACTCTCCCTCGCATATCCATATCCATGCCACAGTTTTCTAGGTCAAGCATACTGTAAAACCCCATGTTTGTTTTAAGAAAGATAGACTGCCTCTCTCTTCCAAACTTTCATTCTTGATATCCCTTGCATGTGTGTACAAGTACAAGACACAAATTATTGTAAGTGGTATGACACTTATAACACATTGGGCCTTCGAGCCAGCGAAATCCCGATGTCAACAAATGCAATAGTCTAAGTTTTATGTCCATTTGTCCTTGGCACTTTATTAAAGAAACAGAGTAAACCGTGTCAAAAGGAGGCGTGGTAATTCGCCATAACATCCAAAACGGACTTAGGTTGGATTGGAATGTTCAGTCTTGAAAGTCTTTGGGTTTATAGAACACAGAGTGTAGTGTCAGAGTGCCATTCCATCAATTAGATGCAAATTGGGCTTTCTGAGTCTGGGCCATATGTTGCTGCGACGGTGCAAAAGAAAAGATATAATATCAACAGGGGAAAAAAACCCATCAACCTCTGTGTCACATGACACTAAACACACTACCACAGTAAAGTTCAGTCCAAAGCTACCTTGCCAATCATGACATTACTTCAGTGCAAATCCGTTGTAGGATAATTCTTCTGTACAGCTACAAATATAAAAATGTTGCTTAGTTCACATTTGAGTCCTCTCCACTTGGCCTGATATTTGGCAATTACCATTCCCATGACGATTTAGTCCTTTGATGTGGTATCATTAACACCGACTTGCTGGGGCGAGTCATTAGTCTAAACTTGACGATCCTAACACCTCCGGCTATAACCAGGTGGTGCTATAAATCATAGGCCTTCTGCTTTTCTGATGGCTATTCTCCAAATCAGAGAATGCACCACAAGTGGTTTCTTGGTACAGATACGCATTGTCAGCATGGTTTGTCCTCCCGTCAGATTATCCTCTCTGCCTTGAATAGAGAGCTCAGGACTTGAAGAATTTGGGGTAGAGGGCCTTGATCGGGGAGGGCGTTGTGATGTTGTTCCCGGAGGAGATGGTGGTCTCCACCCCTCCTTCTAACTTCTGGGAGGCTACCTCTGTCTTACTGAAACTGCACTCGAGGAACGGCACCCCCATTCTCTTCACCTGGCCATCTTTGGTCATCAGACACGGTCGGCATAATAGGCGCAGAATGGCCCTCCTCATGTCCTTACTGGTCAGAGTGTAGATGATGGGGTTGAGCAGAGAGTTGACCATTGCTACTCCCAAGAAGTAATCAGCTTTGTAGAGCAGGCGGCAACTGCGAGTAGGACAGAAGAAATCCAGGAGGAGGAGTAGGAAGAGAGGGAGCCAGCAAGCAATGAAGACACCCAGGACAATGGTGACAGTCTTGAGGAGGGCTATGTACTTCTCGGACTTCCTGGCCAGGCCCTTGCGCAGGCTGCCCGACAGGCCCAGCCTCTGGCGCTGCGTGTTGGCACGCACAATGCCGAAAACTCTGACATAGAGGACCACGATAGCCAGCAGCACAGCGCTGAAAACCGATACGCAGAAGAGGATGTAGCTCTTGGCATAAAGTGGGAGCACTATTGAGCACTGGTCCAGCCTGTGAATGCAGTTCCACCCCAGGATGGGCAGGACCCCCAGAAACCCTGCCAGGGCCCAGCTTGCGCCAATCAGAGCCAACATCCGGCCCCGTTTCGCCCCGTGGTATGGCCTCATGGTTACCATGGTGACGTGCCGCTCAATGGCGATGGCCAGCAGACTGATGACTGAAGCGGCCAGCGTGATGAACACCCCTCCCTCTCTGAGAAACCAGAGCAGCGGTGTCAGTTTCAGTGTTTTAGGTCCAGACATGATGATGTTGGCCATGTACGTGATCCCCGCCAGCAGGTCCGACAGGGTCAGGTTTCCCAGTAGGTAATACATGGGCACGTGGAACTTCTTGTTCCTCCAAATGGCCAGGAGGACCACAGCGTTCTCCAGGACTATGAGGACACACACGACCAAGAAGACAATTCCCTCCGGCTTGAGCCCCTCGCGGTAGCGGTCCCCCTGCATCTTGCCCGTGTGGTTGTAATGTTCCACGATGATAGCGTTGTCCTGGTACTCCCAGAAGAACTGCAAGTACCCCGGAGACGAGGGTGTTGGGGAGAGGGCAGGGATGGTGGTGGTGGGGGGAGCCCCTACGTGGGCAGCACGAGAGGCCTCCATGCTTGGTGTGGCTTTTTGTTGTCTTTGTGCTTTGCAGTCTGGAGCTATAAAGTCATTGAACGTGACATTGTTTTGGCTCTTCAAGTATGTAAAAAAACAGGCTTAGCTCCGACACATGGGGAGATTAGTTGAAGCTTGTGATAGAGGAAAAAACTAAAATGTCTTCCTTGCCAGAAGAGGGTGCCCTTGAGCTCTGTTTGAACGGGTCAGAGCACTCAGACCCTGGAGAAAATAAAGAAGAGAGAGCATTAAGTTTAAGGATAGAAGGGATGCATGACCACTGATGTTGAGTGTCATCAAATGTCACGTCAGAGCCATTTTAAAGGTGAGGCATATTGCCACACAAAGCTAATAGATTCATGCAGCGTGAATGAGTCGTTTGTGTAACTTAATTACCTTTTAGGAAATTAATGGTCACATTGAATGAGTTGCAGTTGCAAGTGCAATTAATCTGCATCAAGTTTAAAATTAAATGTCAGCAGCACTGAGTGATATTAAGTGTAAGAATATCAAAGAGACAGCAAATACTGACCAGATTTAAAAGGATACATAAAAAAAGCAGTTTGCAAAGCAAACATTTGTCAGTCATGATAAGGCACGGTTGTTAGACAACCATGTGTGTGTAATTTGGCACACATGCAGGCACTATTCCTGCATGAGCATTCTGCTCTCACAGTCTGCATATGTGCCCCATTGCAAGCATTGCAAACATTGCAATCTATTTTCATGCAATCTATAAACTCTCTCGACAGGATGAGTGACATTTAAAAATAACAAGCGGTTATATTGATTAAGATCCAATTGTTTTGTTAAAGCTATTGCACGTGATTAGGGTCACATTCCTCCTCAGAGTCTTGTCGTGCGGAGGAATTTTGCTGGCTTCCTTAAGTCATATGCTAGCATTTAACAAATAGTCTGGAAACTTTAACTCATTCAATCGGCTGCCAAACATTTAGGAAATTAAGTTGTCCAAGTAGGCGAATACAAACTGAGTGCCAAGTACTCAGACAAAGGTGCAGTTCCACCATCACTACTTAATGAATAAAATGCTCACAGGTTATTTAGGGAGATGTGTGATTGAGTGTCATAGTATTCTAAAGTGCAATATTTCATGATTTCATCACTGAACCAAAAGTTGTATTTAGCTTTAAAAAGACAAATTGCAATGGGTTTGTGATAATTTATAATGATGTATTTAAATGAGGTGATTCAAAACTCTCAAGTTCGAATGTCACGCAACTGTAAAAGATTCAAACCATTGCCTTACTAATGGTTCACCAGTCACAATACACACAACAACAACACAATGAAAAGACAATAACCATACACAGCTGCTACAAATTACAATTCAAGACAAATTGGACTAATTATCATCACAATTAATGGACGTACCTTGAAAAGAGCATATTATTGTTTTCATCCACCTAGACATCAGTGAGGAGAATCCGCAGACAGACACACACACACACACTCCTTGACTCAGAAACCAACTGACAAGGCAGAGGCTGAGGCAGGACCTTAGTTGAAACATGCTGCAGATAGGGGGTTGGTCTTAGACCCCTACCCCCCTACCCCCCCCCCCCCCTTCCTCACTCTCTCTGTCTCTCCCCCTCTCTTCCATCTTTATTCCAATTCCCCTCCTTCTTTCTATAGTGCTACACATACACACATGTACACACCCACAGTACATCTATGCCCCCGAGCTTCACATAAAAAGAGTTCTTTACAACTCTCTACACGAGTAGAAAGACACGACAACATCCTCTGCTTGTTCTGATGCTGCAGCCAGGACAGTAGAGGGTGATCTGCATAGCCTTCGACATGGCTGTTAAACACACTGTACAAATCTCTGAATGTTCATTATGGGTCCTCTCAAGAGTTACAGATGGATAAAGGAACACAGATGATTTAAAGTGTGTGTAGCGTGCGGCCCCGCAGGGTAGATCTGGCCTGCAAGCAAGTTTTCTCCACCCCCGCCTTAGGGCTGTTTAATGTGACACATTTACTCACGTTTCCTATTAAGACTGACGTGTGAAGACGATAAGTAATCCATTTGCAAGTATCCAATCTGTTTTCAAGTCCATGGCAGCAGATGTCTACTGTACTGACACAGTCAGGGATACATTATAAATGGCCTGCTTGGGTGGAGGATGTTATGTCACATCTCAAACTCGAAGAACTTAAATATACAATCAGGGGCTCCACTCAGAAATATATCAGAGTTTGGCAACCATTTCTAACCTACTTTGCGGTAGTATTTTCTACGTAGTCATTGGCCATCTCCCCCCCCCCCCCCCCCCCCTTCATTTTTATTTATCTTTTTGTATTTTTTTGTATTTTATTTCAGTTAGTTGATTTCATTAATGTACAATTTGTGGTTTTTTACATTGTATTTCAGACTTTTTTATTTTACTACTGGTGTTGTTGTTTTGTCCTGTATCTGTTTTGTAATTGTTATGTATCTGTTTTAATGTTTGTCCTGTCTCAAACTTCAATAAAAATACTTGAATAATAATAAAAGGCCTGCTGGACCGGAAGTACATGGTACTTCAGCCAGAAGAACACACCTTCCACTTGCCCACTTGGGCCAGTAAAATGAATGCCATTAAAAAAAAAGCCCTAACCCTAGCCTTAAAACCGAAATTGACATTATTGTCCTGTGGAACTGGTCTGGTGTTTTGTAATGATTTTGTGAAATTGTCTGGTTAGTTCTGTGAGCCGATTCAAAAGTAATGTTCCTGGGCCAGTAGTTACAATGGTAGGGCCAGTGATCTTGACAAGTCTCTGGCCCAGAGGACCATGCAGTGGCACATTTCCCTTCATTTCTACCCCCAACAGTAATTACATAATATTACCGTACGTCACAACAATATATGATTAACTGGACTCAGCCTATTGTTTCGAAAGAGACGTTTTGATCATCATCCTTTGGGAAACACAGACAGTATGAGTGTTAACAGGAATGGGAAACCAGGGCGTCACAAAATAAAATCTGCGACAGTATTTCGCAATTATGAACGATGAGCAAGTATTATGTTGTTTTTGCAGCCAGCCATTACATTTCAGGCGCTCATAAAATTCACACATTTCCCAAACTATTTAATGTGCAATGAAAGACATTTGATCCAGGACAGCAATCTCACAATCATCATTTTTTGCAGAACATGATTTTGCAGAGTACTCGTGCGTGTGTGTGTGTGTGTGTGTGTGTGTGTGTGTGTGTGTGTGTGTGTGTGTGTGTGTGTGTGTGTGTGGCTGTGTGCACGTGTGTGCGTGGGAGATTCACATGGTTTATGTAGCACTGACGGGGTTCCCAGAGCCTGTCAGTAGCAGACGGCGTGCTCCAACTTGCACCAGCTGATCCCGCGCCAATAAGCCCCGCAGCTCTGCAGGACAAAACAAAAACGACAGGAGTGTAAAGGTTCATTTCGACACTGCATGGTGGTGCTTGCCGAGAAAGTAACTCATCGCAGCGAGATGCGGTCGACGCACGACCAAGTAGGCCATAGCTTGGGCTGAACACAGCAAAGACTAATGATTATACATCCTATGTTCCTATACTGTAATGAACAGTGGTGGAAAAAAGTACTCAAATGTTTTAAAAAGTATCAATACTGTAATGCAATAATACTTAACAAGTAGTTACAAGTGGAAGTCCGGAATTGAAAATGTACTTGAGTAAAAGTACAAATGAATTGGTATCAAAAATGTACTTAAAGTACCAAAAGTAAAAGTATGCATTGTGCAGAGTGTCCCGTTTCAAGTTTTCAAATGTGCATTGTGAGCTTGTAGATTGGCTATTTTCAAATGGCCGGAATGTAGGGCTGCACGTGTCGTGCACAGTGCACACATGCGCGCGCGCGCACACACACACACACACACACACACACACACACACACACACACACACACACACACACACACACACACACACACACACACACACACACACACACACACACACACACACACACACACACACACACACACACACACACACACACACACACACACACACACACACACACACACACACACACCTTCACCCATACTCATTCAGGATCACAAAATCACTTGAGAACATACAGAGGACTAGAGATAATGGCAGTTCAACAATACAGTGCTGTAGGTCATTTTTTTCCAGATGACAGTTTTTTTGACAGTTGAAAATCCTGCTTTGATCCGGTAGCTGCCATGACATTTACCTATTCAAATATAGAAGCTACCTGCCTCACATTCTGTTTGTTGTCAGGAGGAGAGGCACCTAATCCTGAACATCCCACAAGAATCACACACACGTGTGTGTGTGTGTGTGTGTGTGTGTGTGTGTGTGAGACTGTGTGTGCGCGCCAGCAGGGTCAAGAGCCAAGCCATTTAGCTCTGATAATGTCAGCTAAGCGTAGCTGTTGACATACTGACACACATCAGTGCTTTATAGACAGATGAAACATTCACAATAGCTGGAGCCGACATTAAAAAAATAAAACATGCGCAGGCCTCAGGCATTGCATTCAAATGTAGTAAACAGGAATTCATAGCAAGCCGACAGATAAAATAAACACACTGTCTGTTGGTTTTGCATATGAGAGAGAGACTGACAGTGACTGTGTGAGAAAGAGAGACAGAGAAAGAGAGAGAGACAGAGAGAACTTCAGACTGGTGGGTGAACATTCAACAGAATAGTCCATCTCTATTATGTTTGGGTGTCACAGTCTAAGATTTGATGTGTTCATGTGTCCATGTGTTCATGTGTTCATGTGTGTGTGTGTGTGTGTGCGTGCGTGCGTGCGTTCATTTTCAGGATTAAAGTTAAAAAATAGCAAAAGTAGCAGATCGACAAGCTCGACACCTACTTTTCATGCTTTTGTGTTGGACACTGTATGCTTTTGTATGATCAAGTATAGGACATTAATTTATGAAAAAACACAAAGAGTTACAATATGGAGATAAGAGGGCATGCGTTTTTCTTTGTGTTCCCCACTAGTGTGCCTAAAAAAATACCACAGTGGGAGCAGAAGGGGAGCCGTATCAGGAGGCCATAAAGGCTAATATCCTGTTAAGGGTGAATGTAGATGAACCTCACAGCAAAGACTGCAAGAGGAAAGCCCCGGGGTCTTATGGTGGGATGAGTGATCTAACAGACAGACAGACAGACAACACTCACTACTTGGTAGAGAAGAGGAAGGACAGTGGTGGAAAAAAGTAAAAGTAAAAGTCCCGAATTCAAAATGTACTTGAGGAAAAGTACAAAGGTATTGGCATCAACATGTACTTAAAATACTAAAAGTAAAAGTATTCATTACGCAGAATGTCCCCTCCCAAATCCTTTGAAAATAAGCTATAGCCGAAATGTATATAGGGCTGAAGTGGTTTTAATGTGTCCGCCTGTCCGGTATGTTTTTTGTAATAATAATCAAAATCTACGAGAGTAGAAGTAGGCTACAATATTTGGATCCAAGATGTTTTTTTTGCTTTAATTTAGAGCTGTTGGCTCTATTTTTGCCCCCCCCCCGACATTCATATTTTTCTTTCGGTCTCTTTCCATGGTTTCCTTAAGCACATGAACCCTACTGGGCAACATTCAGTGAAAACACACATGACGCGTGGTGACTGGTGAGCTTGCGGACTGGCTAATTTTGGCATTTGGCAAGATTTTGTGTAGACGGACAAAAAAAAGGAAAGGGGGCCGAGCATAGACCCCTTGAGGGACCCTGGTCAAATGAAGTGCACGGTTTATAGGGTACAAGACAAGTAAGGTATATACGGTTTAAGTGCTTCAGTCTTTCTACATTGCGCCTTCTGAATTTCTCTGTGTTTTTTAATATTATTAAACCACCTTCCCAACGCCATGTTCATGTTCCATACATCAGCACTTCTTGAAGTCCATGCCAGATAGGTTTCCCTCTTTTCTCTAGATCTTTGGCCACACATGCTCTACTTTCAGCATGCAGAACTATACTTTCAGCTGAGCCAGCAGCTCTCAGGTATGTATGTATGTAACCCTGACCTTGATGACTCCATTATGCGCCCAATAGGGTATTATCATTGGCCTCCGACAGCCTCCCATCTCTAATAGCACTGGTTCCCAAAGTGGGGTCCGGGGGACCCCCAGGGGTCCTTGAGGGAGTTCCAGGGGGTCCCCAGCTAAATGATAGTTTGGAACCAAATGGACCCTCATGGGTCTGTAACTCTGAGTGTACAAATGGAACACATTTGTACACTCTCAGAGTTAAATTAACATCGATTTTACAATATAAATTGGGGGTCCCAGAGATAGGAATGCCATTAAATGGGGGTCGGTAGACTAATAACGCATGTCAAACTGGGAGTCCTTGAAATAAAACAGGTTGAGAATCTCTGCTAGAGCCGTAAAAGATCTTCTCTTATGGGGGTCCCTGGCATATTGTTTTCAAATGGGGGTCCGCCGGGTAATTAGTGTCAATTTGGGGGTCCTTGACATGAAAAAGTTGGAACCACTGCTGCTTAGCGTTTGGTTACTGACAGGAAGTGAGGTCACGACGGCCCCTCGTGGCTGGCCGGAACCTTCGGACTCCTGTGTTAACATTTGTATGTTCTTGATCAGGGGTGGGCAACTGGCGGCCCCCACCTTCACTTAATGTGGCCCTCAGGTTAATGTCAAATACTGGTATTGCTGTGTGTCCTCCCCCATTTTGTTTACGTCCAATGTATTTGTATTTAGTTCATGGAGTTAACATAACAATAATTAAAGGCTTTTGCTTTTCAGGATTCCAATTCAAAAATAGCAAAAAATAATCAAGGATTTCAATTCAAATGATAGCAAAAATAGCCGATCTACAAGCTCGCTTGTAGATCGGCTATTTTTGCTACAACACTACCATGCAATGTGGCCATTTGGGGTGAGTGTGGACATATTGTGGCCCTCTCCATTGTCAAAGTTGCCCAGCCCTGTTCTTGATATTCGCAGACAGAGTGGAGAGAGGGTGGAATCGACACTATACATTTGTCAAAAGTGGAAACCTTCTGCCGTTTGAAACATTAGTTTGAACACACGGACCACCTACATTACAGCATGAGAACCGACTGGAGAGCATTATAACTAACGGCTGCACTGCTGCTGCGGTGGTTTTTTATTTTACCTTCCGAGAGTGAATTCCGTCCAACCCCATCAACCTGCCCCATGTACGACCGACCTGCCAACGCAATAAAACCACAGTAAAAAAATAACGTTAACTTTTAACTCTAAGACCTTCATTACAATGGGGCGTTTCATTCATCTCCAAGTGCTTATGATTTTAGTGAGACTTTGACCTGGCATGTTAAGCGTAAAAAAAGAAAAACATCATTAGAGTAGTATTTCTCTGGCATACTACTACTCCCCATCACTTCAAACACATCAGGGGTTCCTTCTACATGCTATCACTCCTCTTGCACTCTCTCACTAAACAATCTACAGTCGCTATCCACTGATAAGTCTCACGAGCCAACTGGCCAGACCAGGTCAAGTGATAAGAAAACATTCCTTGCCCAATTGGTGGCATGCATCACACACACACACACACACACACACACACACACACACACACACACACACACACACGCACACGCACACGCACGCACACACACACACACGCACACACACACACACACACACACACAGTCTCTGTCTCATATGCAAAACCAAATGCTCGTATACAAAGAGTATTTCTTGTATCTGTCGGCTTGCTATGAATTCCTGTTTATTACATTTGAATGCAATGCCCTGAGGCCTGCGCATGTTTTTTTTGTCGGCTCCAGCTATTGTGAATGTTTCATCTGTCTATAAAGCACTGATGTGTGTCAGTATGTCAACAGCTACGCTTAGCTGACATTATCAGAGCTAAAAGGCTTGGCTCTTGACCCTGCTGGCGCACATGCACACACACATGCACGCATGCACACACACATGCGCACGCGCACAAGCTACGTACGCACGTGTTATTATTAGCACAGAGCCGTGACCCCCCCACAATAATCATATTTGAATCTGGGGATCAATTTCGTTTGACTCTGTTCCACAGATGAATACAAAACTTGCAGAGCTACAACATCTACAAGTACGCTTGTAGATGGGCTTTTTACCACAACGTTTGCCTCTTTCTTAGATTCTTTGACAACTTGGCCAATGTTTGACCAGTTTTTGTAGTATAGTTTGTGTTGATTACTTTTGATGCAGTAATGGTCTTTTCCTTTTTGAGGAATTAATAAAATTCATGTGGGGACCCGGTTACCCCAGGGAGGTCCCCACATCATGTGTCTGAGCTGAGAACCACTGAGCCAATAGATCGTCTATTGTCGGCAAACAATGAAACAACCAAGAATAAATCAGGCACGAGTCTCCCTTTTCTCCACCTCTTTCCGTGTTTCAGTATACAGTCTCACTGGAGTGTGATGTTTACTCTCCAGCATCCGATCGCTCACTGGGTTTACAGTTGCACTGTACGTGACCTACGACGGTCTGACCGCTCCTCAGCGTTGCAGTGTTTGTTTGGATTTTTCCAGACCACTTGTCGCAGCGCGGGGGTCATTCGAGGACGATTTATGACGATAGCCGTTTCTTTTGAAGTGCTCGCAGATCGCGCCGGCTTCAGAGGGAGTGATGCGAGTTAAGGAGGGGAAAAAAATAGATGGCTTATACGCCAGAGGATGTGCTCGTCCTCTTCTGGCCCTGCGATTGGTGTGAGAGAGAAATACATAAGCAGTAACTCACAAATAGGCTCCATTATCAGAGGATAAATGGCCCCTGTTGGCACAATTTCACTGTTAACAGCATCATAGATGACATCCTGGATGGAAACAAGACGATGCTCATGTACTGTATGTGTGTGTGTGTGAGTGAGTGTTTATATGCAATGTGTGGACAAAGTACTCCACCCCCAGTTGAGTCCAAATATCAATATCAACTACAAGTGAAGGTTTCTCAGTCAAATTTGCACTTGAGTTAGTACTGGGGCAGGCCTACTTGCTTTTAACAATACAAAGTATTCAAAAGTACATGCTTTTAAAAATGCTTGAGTATTCAAAAGGGCATTCAAA
Organism: Electrona antarctica; assembly: GCF_951216825.1. Classification (NCBI taxonomy): domain Eukaryota; kingdom Metazoa; phylum Chordata; class Actinopteri; order Myctophiformes; family Myctophidae; genus Electrona; species Electrona antarctica. The sequence continues at coordinate 48,691,394 of NC_136809.1, forward strand.
AGAGTATTCAATGCATTACTGTATTGAAATTTGGACCTTAGCCTAGCTACATGTACAGTAGCATAGTGGAGTGAAAGTATAAATAACAACGACAAAACTCAAGTAAAGTACAGTTACTCAAACAAATGTACTTACTGTAAGTACAGTACTCAGCTATATATTCCTTCGTTATCGTCCACCACTGTTTATGTGTATAGTGTGAACGTATGTGTATGTGAGTGAGAGTGTGCTGCCTGGTCTGTTTTCAGTTCGTCGACAGAGATCTGAATCGTTTTGGTTTTCATGCAGTGGTTTGCTTTGCTCTGCTGTAGGAATGGTTGGGGTCAGCGAGCTCTTGGTGATGTGGTCTGTTTCTCCTTGGATTGGCTGCTGCGTCTCGCAGCTTTGTTGGGTTGAGCGACGCGGATGCAATCTGGATGCATTCAGTCCAGTGTTGTTTTTGGCTGCAAAAATTAGATTTTTAGTTTTAGTCATGGTCTCTTCAATAGTTTTCATTTAGTTTCAGTCATGTTTTAGTCACCTGGAATGTCTTAGTGTTAGTCTAGTTTTAGTCGACTAAATATCATACGATTTTAGTAGACTAAAATGTATTTTGGCGGGCCTCGATGCCGTCGTAATAACTGTTTTTTACAAGCTCACAACGCGTCTCAGCGCGACGTGTTGTGAGCTTGTAGATCTGCTATTTTCAGCATGCAACCAAGTGTAAAATGACTTATACTGGATCGCTTGTCCACTAGTCCCTTCCTAACATTTTAGTCTAGTTTGTATTTGTCGACGAAATTGTCAGTATATTTATTATTTAGTCTTAGTTTTAGTCATCGTAGCTTAGTTTTCATTTAGTTTCCATTTTGTTTTCGTCAGTCATATTTTTCTCCCTGGATTGGCTGCTCTTGGTGATGTGGTCTGTTTCTCCTTGGATTGGCTGCGTCTCGCAGCTTTGTTGGGTGAGCGCGCCGCGGATGCAATCTGGATGCATTCAGTCCAGCTCTGTCAGACTGCAGGCCTAATGAGATCCAGATCCAAGCTGGGGGTTTTGGGGCCTGGCTGTGACACCGACACCCGCCTCTGCTCTGCTCCGCACGCAGAACTCTAACACACCATATGACAAAACTCCACAGGGCGCTACACCACACTCTGCCCCGCTCCCTCCAGAGCTCTCAACCTTCTCACTCAGTCCACAAGATGAACGCCGCAATAAAGTGCTCATTTTCACCCACCCACCCACCCCCACAAGAAAAAAACACCCATGAGAGAGAGTGTGTGTGTGTGTGTGTGTGTGTGCGTGCGTGCGTGCGTGCTTGCCTGTTGTGCGTGCGTGCATGCTCGCGTTTGTGAAAATGAGAATAACATGTCTCATATAGATACAGTACAAACATATACTTTGACCACTGGCACTTTATTACCCATAAACCAACCATATAATGATGTTAGTTAACTTCAAACTTAAACCACCTGTTGCCCTAAAAAACAATAACCCCACAGAACTGAACTGCCACAACAAGTGATGGGGGATGTCTCTCTCTCTCTCTTTTGGAATTCGTTATTTTTCATGACCCCACAATGTGGTAAAAACGGATACACACACGTGCAAACTATACGTATGTGATCACTCACGCACGCACGCATGCATGCATTTGGGCGGGAACCCCTTTTGGTGTTTTAAGCATTGTTATAATTTAGCTATTGAAAAATAGCAGATCTACAAGCTCATAGCGCGCCACCGAGTGGCGCGCTACGAGCTTGTAGGTCTGCTATTTTTGAAAAATCGTGAAAAACAAAATCATATAATAATAATTTGGGGACCCCCTAAAATAATTTGGCGACCCCCCGAGGGGTCGCGACCCACGGGTTGAGAACCCCTGCTCTAGAGACAAGGTCAAGGTGGTAATGAGAGGAGAAGGGTGGACGACACCGTTCCAACCGCACAGCGGCCTCGTTGATCCCCGGGCATCACTCACTCTGGGCTTCATGTGTTCCTCCAATGATTCCCTCTCCGTTTCTTCCTGGCCTCTTGGAATTCCATCCCTCTCTTCTCTTGAAAAAAGAAAAAGAGCTAGAGTATACTAGGGAGAGGCAGAAACCAGTAAGAATGTAAATGAAAGCCAGATCTCCCAGTGTTTGGCCCCTCTCTGCATACTGGGATAATGATCTCCCAGTGTTTGGCCCCTCTCTGCATACTGGGATAATTTGTAAAACGTGCAACCGAGAGGCTGATAAGGTGAAGCAAAGACAACGACATCTCGGGCCACCTTCCTCCTCTATTCTGTCCCTATATACTGTTGCCCAACTCATTTTCCATTTCAATTAAACTCCCTCTTGTTCTCTTCCTCGCTCAAGCTTCTCTCTCTCTCTTTAACTCCAAGTTGAAGGAGTTTGGCAAAAAAATGGGCACCGCACCAGTCCAGTCAAGCAAAACTAAACAGGCTTAGCGTGACTGGAAGTGATTTGAAATGAAGCCTTGTTCCCCTTTATTCCTTCCAGGGTGTTTTCTTGAACAGCACTCTCCTCAAAAAGAATTGCTGATTTTTCTCAATGATTTAGCTGATTTAAACAATTAGCCTCTCGCATCCCTGATCCTCTTTACGTCCAACCAAGCGATATGATGACAGCATTACGGCTGACTCTTTCCTGTTGGCGCTCTTGTCAGCGCAATGCTGTCATGGAAGCAACGGAGCACATTTTGAGCATGGGCATCGGCAGCTGCTGTCACGACGGAGTGCGTTTGGACCCCCGCTCAACCAGATGACAGGTAATGAAAGGAAACTGCTCTGATCTCTTGCCCAGCAAAAACCTACATAAATCAAGTTTGGCCTCAAATGGCCTGTGGCAAAGCATGAGCGGATTTGTTCACCAATAAGTTTCCCTGTTAAGTCCTATAAAACACAATGGTACTGGAAGTGTGAGAGGAACCCTTTCATGTGGAGCGCGCCGCCATGTGAACTATACATTTTTTGGGGCACAACAATGAGAGAAACGTTTCGCAAAGCAAAACTGCAGTCAACGCTTAAGTATCAATAAAGATTCATCAGGCAAGCAAACTGTGTCTTGCGTAACACATCACAGCAAACAGAATTGTATTTACCATAAAACTGCCGTCTCATTCAGCGCTTTACTGTGTATTTATGTGTTTCAATGATGAGGGTTTTTCTTGTTTTCAAAGAATCATTGCATACTTTTACTCACTGTGTCAGTAAATTCACATCTTATACTGCTGCCTAGCATAAGTTCAAATTCTATTTGAAGATATCATAAAGTAAATATACAACTTCATGGAACTGCAGCAATAAATGACACAATGCTGTTATCTTCACAGCACTAGTGTGTGTAAAGGGTTGTATATATGCTGTTGAATTATTTCTTTAAAATCCTGAGCGCTTTTGTAGGAAGTCCATTAAAGTGGCATTTAGGCTGATGATGATGTCATTCAAGTTCTGGATCCCATTAAGTTTGGTGCGGAGAACTTTGGATACATAAACTCATAATGTCTTCCCAAGATTCCTGGGTTCCAAGTCTATATGTCAATAATGCATAGAAACCACATTTCCAAGCTGACTGCTAGCAATTAGCTGTCAGCTCACAGGCCTGCACAAGCAGCTGGGTCTTGTTTCCGTGTGCTGTAGTGTAAGTCCGGCACAGGTTTTCTTTCAGTGAATGGGATATCACGGGTACATCAGCCACAGCCATGCCATACTCAGATAAAAACCAGCTGCACTCCTCCTGCAATGCTAATTTGCTCGACGGTGAAACGTTAAAGGAAATGGAAGGGAGTTTAAATGTAATGTGAATAGTCTGTTCAGCGTGCACCACAAGGTTTTCCCTTCCACCTTTAGGACTGAAACTCGGGGTGCATTTAGTTTAGACTAGTCATTGGTTAGACATGGGTTAAGGTTAGGTTTAGGTGTGCTGCCCCGTGGGAGGTTAGGTTTAGGGTGAGGGTTTGAGATAGGTTGTAGTTGTAGGACTAATGACTGGTCTAACCAATGACTAGTCTAAACCAAAAACTGTCTAAACTATGTACTGCACCCCTGAAACTCAGTCGAATAATGAAATCTCCCAACGTCCATATAGACACATTCTCTCCACGCAATGTTTGCCTCCTCATTTTTCATGCTTCTGAAGATCAGAAATAGACCCAGATGACAGCCAAAGGGGAGAGAAAGGAGTCCCCAGAGTCACAAAATACCCTTGTTTGTTTTTGTTTTTCTTATGGAAAAATCGGTCAGTTTAAGCATTTTCTGAACTGCAGCCAAATTCGTCTTGATTTTTAGATCAGGCGGCTTTCATTCGATTGCGTCCATGTATGGGTTCAGTTTACTTTGGGGGGTTTTTAATCCCATGAAGGAGCCGCCGTGCAGCCGTTTGCAGCTGCAATCAGACGAGTCGACTCAAGGGAGTGGTGCAAATGGAGCCGTTGTTCTGGGGGTTCCCTATACCCTCTAGCTGCTTACACTATAACCAAAACGCCTGGCATTGAGGAGGGTACAGTAAATCGTTCAGTTAACTGGAAGGATCTGCATTTCTGTCGGTTTCAATCAGTCTAAAAGGGGTCAATGGCAGTTTCAGCCCCTGTTATGTTTGGGTTGTTTTCAGGAGGAAGCTGGGTAGCATGTCCCTGTGACTGATGGCTCTCGTTGTTTACGGAAACACAATTAAGCGAGCGACTAGGCACCATGTTTGTTCCAAATGGCTCCCGATGGGCTCCTTAAAAAGGTTGCCCTATATAAACGTCAAGGGTTTGAGGCAGAGTAACTATGGTGTCCTTGCTAGATGCTACAAACTGTTTTACAGCGCAATAACACCCAAGGACCCTGTGATCTCAGCCTGCTTGTTTGACACGTGGAACGTGAGGGAAACTGGCATATTTATGTGTGCGGTGGCCGGTGGGGTTTAAGCTGAAAACCCAGCACAACAAATGTTTGGAGCCACTGTGCTGATGTGTTTCACTAGCTTCCTGATGTGCCCCTGACATACATTCCCACTGGGACATGTTGTCACGTGGGACCTTTCCCCTCTCCACTCTCCCCTCTAGGTCAGCTCAGTAAAGTTGCCAGGAGGGATTTGAAGGAGAGCATAACAGGAAGAAGTGAGATATAGAAGAGCAGAAAGAGAAGAGTGAAAGCAGAGGCAATTTGATCGCATTAACTCTGGTGTCCCCATTTTGGCCATGTTGTTATAGGAAACTCTCAAAAAAAGGAGCTTATAGGCCTATTATATGTAATGAAGGGGTATTACTAGACTTTTTAGGTTGTTTGATTCAATATTTAGAGATATGTATGTGGTTGGTATAGACACCTTAGGCGATATTGCACATTGAAAAGTTCACAACACGTGATGCCATGTGTTTCAGATTGGCTATTTTCACCGTATGACGTGGGGTAAAAAGCAGAAAGCGTGTTTTTTTGTTAGAAGACAACGTGCTAGCCACATGTATTCTCATCTTTGTCTCCTGCAAAAATAGCCCTAATGAAAACATGGAACTGTGCTAGGCCTCAGTGCCTCATCCAATAAAATGCCAAGAACATGCCAACGCGTGAAGAGAAATGACACTCTTTAAAAGGTTGTTTAGACTACGGCGAGGGAAAGATCCACCATAACTCCTAACGCCGTGATACTCTGGTGTCTGTCCTTCTCTGCTCTCCGTCCTCCTTGCCATCCCACTCCTTTCCCTCCCCGTATGGGACAGTTTAGAGAAGAAAAGGTCTGATCTCACACATCTGTGCTAATGTTTAGAGTGGAAAACATTAAATCTTGATCCGCCGCAGAGATTGAGGCGATTGCTCTGCGCCTGACCCTGGGAAGCGCTGCGCGTCGTGCATCAGCTGCGGTACATCTTTTAACATGGTGCATTTCAGTGACTGCCTATGGGGGGTGCATGATGTGCAACGTTCCATCCGGTGGATTATGAATTCTGACTATAAATCAACGTATTCTGCTGTCGGGTTTGGATGTCCAGCTGCCGTATACAGTGTGACTATGTGTGCATACATTCTGTATGGATGCCAGCTGACGAGTGAGCTACGAGTAGGAAGCATTAATATTGGAGAGAGATATATATGTGTGAGTATGTGTGTTGTGTTGTTTTGTTTTTGTACGAGAGAGGGAGAGAGAAAGAGAGAGAGAGAGAGAGGAGAGAGAGAGAGAGGGAGAGAGAATTGTCAAAGAAAGGGAAAAGTTATAAAAAAAAAGTTTAAAAAAAAAGAAAGGGAAAAGTTGTTTTTCAATTTTGAATATTGTACGGTATGTTCTGGTAAAGCATTTTGAGGTACAGTTATTATACACACACGTGTGTGTGTGTGTGTGTGTGTGTGTGTGTGTGTGTGTCTGGGAATGTGCTAAGGGGGGCTCGATCTGTTTATTTACCAATCTGCACTTCCGTTCTCACCCCCCCCCCCCCCCCCCCCCAACACTTGCACTTTCTCTCTCCCCCCACCTCCCAGACCCCCTCTGTCTCTTTCTCACAATCCACTTCTCTTTCTGTTATCATCTCCACCAGGCCGACAGGCTTGGAGGTGGAGATTATATTTTTTCCCCTTGTCCGTTTGTCTGTGCCTGTCCTTTTTGGACCCATCTGCATCAAATCTTGCATGCAAACTGCCAGTGAGCCAAGAGAGAAATGTTTCAAATCAGCCTCATTGATCAAGCCAGCATTATGTTTTGGCCTATAACTCTCGAACCGTGCGAGAGGTTATAGAATGAAAATGTGTTCCTTGAATCATGACGCAACTCCCCATATAGGCCACATTGACTCCGTTCTCACAACTGGATTTCTTTAATTTTGGTTTTTGGCTTTTTATTTCTACCAAACCTCACAGCTCACTACTACACATTACTGGAATCACGTGATAAACATATATCTTCCAGGGTTTTCATATTCCATTCTGCTTGGCTATAAGTAACTTTCTGTTTGTTGCAGAAGCATGCTTTTCTTGATTTGACACATGAAGTCGTGTGACAAATCATCAAACACAGTTTAACAAAAAACTACAATCACTACAATCATTTGAAAACGTTAGCTACTATAGTTACTTTGTAGATTTCGATTATTATTACAAAAACATGCTGACACTATCACCTGCCCACCTGCCCGGGGCAGGTAAATAAAATGATCGGGCAGGTGAAGCTTGCTACCTGGTTACCCGACCGGGCAGGTGCACATTTTGAGTGGAGATGCAAACCGTCTTTAGTTCGCTATAAACACAACACGAGATATAACTGTCTTTAACGTGGTCAGGGCGCTCTGTGACTCTTCCTATCTCTCTACCAAGTCCCTCTCCCCACCCCCCACCACACACACACACACACACCGAGCGTGAAGTGACTACGGCGCACGCTCCGGCGAAAACAGCTAATTTACAAGCTCACAACATCACCAGGTTCAAAGCCATGAATTTTCTCAAAGCCAGGGCTCAAAATTGTGACCATTTTGCAAATGCACCTGACATTTAATCTGTGCGACTTATAAATATATGTGGGAGCACCTGTGCAGCTGTCCATCATTTCTGTGGTGCATGTCAAACTGGGGGTCCTTGAAATTATCTTATCTTTTCAAATGGGGCTCTGTGGGCTAATAAGTGTACATTTTCGGGTCCTTGCCATGTAGAGAGGGAAGGAGACCCGCACACTGTCACTTGCTGGTACAAGAGCTTTTATGCAACGTTTCGGTCTTTCGACCTTCCTCAGACATGGGTCCTTGCCATGAAAAGGTTTCCCTACCATGCATTTGTAAGGCTACTTGCATGTTATAGTGCTGTTTTTATTCATTAAAACAAAGTGTCAACCCCTCCCTGAATGCATTAACCGGCCATGCGATGCGACGCATTGTGAGCTTGTAGATCTGCTATTTTCAAAGGATATTTTAATACATTTAACATTTTTAAAGGAGACATTCAGCATAACGAGTACTTTTACTTTTGGTACTTTAAATACATTTTGATGCCAATAACTTTGTACTTTTACTCAAGTACATTTTGAATTCTGGACTTCTACTTGAGAGTATTCCAACGCCCACAAAGAGCACAATTTTGAGCGCCAGTTCAGGTAGTTCAGGTAGGTAGAGTAGTTCCTACTCTCACCTATGGTCATGAAGTGTGGGTCATGACCGAAAGGTCGCGAATACAAGCGACGGGTGGCTGGCATCTCCCTTAGGGATAGGGTGAGAAGTCCAGTCACGCGAGAGAGACTTGGAGTAGAGTCGCTGCTTCTTCGCCTGGAAAGGAGCCAGCTTAGGTGGGTCGAGCATCTGGTTAGGATGCCTCTCGGGCGTCCCACTGGGAGGAGACCCCGGGGCAGACCAAGGCGCAGTTGGAGGAAACACATCGGCTCACTGGCCTTGGAACGTCTCGGGGTACCCCAGAAGGAAGTCACCAATGTTGCTCTGGAGAGGGAAGTCTGGAGCACTCTGGTGGAGTTATTGCCCCCACGACCCGACTATGGATAAGCGGTTGAAGATGGATGGGTGTATGGATGGAGTTCAGGTGGCCAAGTCATAGACCATGACGTATGCGGAGTATGCAGAAGTGCCGTTCACGCCTGTGCATTCTGCCCGTGATACGTCACTGACTTTACCTCTGGGTCTTCAACCCAGCTGGGTGGTGGGTGTGCGACTACTGCCCAATCACGGCGGGGCTTTCCTACAAGCAGCTTTTGCGGTTCTCTCGCTCGGTGTTGAAAGTGAAAGTGAGCCTTTTTCTGTATCGCATCGAACAAGGGAAAGGTACCCAGCCAGCACGGACAAAAGAGTGGATTATCTCTCTCTCTCTTATTCACAGAGAACAAACACAGAAACGTGTTGTTTCTGTGTTTGTTCTCTGTGAATACAGGGTCAGTAACACACCGGAGCCACACGGACCGCATGGCGTAAGACGCAAGAGTTATACACATGGGAGCAATATGCTCTGATTAGTGAGATCATATGGTTCAGTTCCCGGGCCGGTCGGACCATTTACTGAATGTCATTCCCTATTCTCTCTTTCCACATTTCCTGTCTCTCTCTCCACTCCACTGTCACCGTCTTCCTTCCTTGGCCCTAGTCGGCTGCAACCTCCCTGGGGTAGGCCACCCATCCTGGTGGAGATATACAGTACTAGTGCAGACAGAGGACTCCTTTCGAGTAGTTTTCTTCTGCCCCAAACCAGCCCTCCTCAACTTTCTTTCAAACATCCTTGGACAACATTCTTCTTGTCATCCATGTGATCTGCCCCACTCCTGAACTTTCATGTCCGCATCGACATACTTCTCCTTCCCGTCTCCACTATTCTTGCATAATCCATCACTGCATTGCACTGGAAACTATTTCTCCTCCTTTGTCCCTTGATTTCCAGCACACTCTTGAGTTTATTTGACAAAGTCTACACATAGCCAACCCGTACATTCCAGATGGTGGAACGTTGCCTTCAACAGGTTCAGGTTGACGATGGGAGGAAATCTGAGTCTAAGGAGCCAAACAACCCTCTAGGCAATTGAACACATTCCTTCGGTTCGATTCCACAAAGCAACGGTTCCATTACATACAGTGCATGCCTCTTCCTTCACCCTTGGTATCTACACCACATGATAACGTCAATTCACACGCTGTATATTCCTGAGTGTTAAAGTTGTGTAAACCATCATATTTAAGCCCCGGGGGTTTGAACGCAGGACTTCCGCCGTGTGAGACCAAACAGCTACCACTCAGGTAACCGTTTGGTCCAAAGCAGTATAGTGCATGGGGCTGTCGAGAGTTTGAAATAACCAATTGAGACAACCTCTCCAATTCCTGCCTATTATTAACCCACAATATACTGTATACCAAAATGTATTCTATTTACTTACATAATGGGGAAACTTTATATTATAACTTCGTCATAATTATGCAATTACCTTGCAAATGTAACCTCTGTAATGTAATTACTTTGTGAATCCATCAGCCAACTCTTTAGACTGCTTCAGACTGCAAGTTCAGACAGAACACCTATAAGTAGTAGGCTTCTTTAGCAGGTTGACACAATGGACCATCACCAGTGATATGCATCCAAGGTCGGCTATACCTATTGCTTCAAGCTGTGATACTCGATCGGCGTCGATCGGCAGGTTTTGTATAGCATCGTCAAACTACCAGGGGGCGGCATCCTGGATAACCCTATACCGTCAGCTCACCCCCCTGGACTCCAAAGGGTCCTTTTGGCTACATTTATATACCCTGCTCTGAGTTACAAATGAATACATTAATTATCGTTTTATTTCACTGTGTAGTGATTATACATGTACGTTTGATTTCTTTCCTACGGTATGAAACAGACACGTTTTGAATAACGATGAGTATGTGTGGCTGCGGCTTTCCATGCATTTTTGTCCTGCCATCGAAAGTGAACCAACGAGGAAGATTACATCTCCCTTCCATGTTTGTATATTTATCCAATCGTGACCCTTTGTTTATTTTGGTGAACGTTCAACTTCTCCCTAATTGCAGATGTGACGTTTAAATGGCCCTTAACTGGCTTAAAGACGTGGGCTTTGGTGACCCTACAAGTTTCCACAGGAAATAACTCCCATGTTAACTAGGGTGAGCAGGCTTTCACTGTTACCTTTGGCCCAAATGTGTGTGTGTGTGTGTGTGTGTGTGTGTGGTGCGTGCGTGCATACATGCGTGCGTGCGTGCATACTGTACTGTAACAGCTTTAATGGGCAGACAGGTACAGTATATGGAAGGTTCATTGTAAACTGCAATGCAGTTTTACAACAAAATATAAATTTAAATTTAGCACACACAAACACACACACACACACACACACACACACACACACACACACACACACACACACACACACACACACACACACACACACACACACACACACACACACACACACACACACACACACACACACACACACACACACACACACACAAAGTGGACTGGTTCGCATTGTAAGCGAACAACAAGAATGTTTTCGGTGTGGGACAAAGTTCAACGCTGAACTTTGACCTTATAGGCTTTCAGTCGTGCCTCCTGGGGGCTTATATTAAATCTTGGTTATATCCCCCCGCACCCAACTCCACCCCTAAACCCTTTATCCACATCCCCAAGTCGCAGCTTCAGAGCGATTGTTTTTATATGCACAAGCACTTGTTTTCCTAAATGTGACTCACTCCCATGACTCTTAATAAGGACTCCATTACGCTCTCCATTTAGACAAATTGAACTAGAATGCGTGAAGAGGTACCACAGTGGAATTCTACGTCCAAATATCTAATTGAACTAATGGCAACTCTGAGAGCTGTGTCTTATAACCCACTGACATGTTCCATTACCATATACCATTAGGAGCCCGCGTTCAAAAGCCAGCTTACGGAGTGACTGGCTCCAGATGTTCACCGTGGCACACAGGAGAGCGTTACAGGGGAGATGAAGTGCTGTGTTTTCTGTCATAGGAGAAGTAAGATAATATGGTCCCTAGTACTCCCTAGTGACTTTCTAATGTTGTTAAAACAATACATCTTGGGATGTTTTTTTTATCAGGCTGCCACTTATCGTGTAATCATCATGAGCAATGTGGTGGTTCTACGAACCGTCCAGACGATAGCAGCACCTCAGTGATTCTGTCACTCGGTTTACATTTCCGAGAAGAACGCGAGCGGTTCAATCCTGAAGAAGTGATTAGGTCGCATTTCAAGCGAAGGGATGGGGAAAATGTGGGCTTTGTTTGATTACTTCATGCATGATAGTTGCTATCCAGCTTAGATTTGTTTCTACTGTAACACTGTTGGACTCTTCTGTCAGGGTAGCTTATATCAGGGGTTCTCAACCTTTTTGGCCGGGGACCCCCAGAAATGCTTTGGCAATGTCTCGGGACCCCCGTCCCGCCCCCTCCCGACCCCCAATATAAATTGACTGCTACAATAACCTTAAACCATTTTGGGCGGGAACCCCTTTTGGTGTTTTAAGCATTGTTATAATTTAGCTATTGAAAAATAGCAGATCTACAAGCTCATAGCGCGCCACCGAGTGGCGCGCTATGAACTTGTAGGTCTGCTATTTTTGAAAAATCGTGAAAATAAATTTTTTTTTTAAAAACCCCTCGGGGTCGCGACCCCGAGGGGTCGCGACCCACGGGTTGAGAACCCCTGGCTTATACAGTATATGCCCATGCAGGTTCCCCCTGCAGGACCATCATGCTTTCAAACCTTTGCACGCTGGACTTTGAGTTGTGTGTCCTGGCGTGACATGATCATGATGTTTGTTTGTGCAGAAAACTTTCCATTGCCTCTAAAGAAAAACACAAACAGAAGTCCCTCTCCTTGATTGCAACTACAGTAGCAAATACTGGAACTTCTCCACCTAAATAAATAAGACAGCTGTGTTCTCTCTCTCTCTCTCTCCCTCTCCCTCTCCCTCTCCCTCTCCCTCTCCCTCTCCCTCTCCCTCTCCCTCTCCCTCTCTCTCCCTCTCCCTCTCTCTCTACCTCTCCCTCTCTCCCTCTCTCTCTCTCTCTCTCTCTCTCCTCTCTCTCCCTCTCTCTCTCTCTCCCCCTCCAAGTTTTGTAGCAAGATGGTGTTTTTTTTCAAACCCTTTCTCCTATGACTCATATTTGAAATGGAATGTTCCTCAGCATCCGGAGCCATTTCATACGCCAGTCAGTATTTGGTCTCCTATACTAACCTACAACCCCGGCAAAGTATCAGTATCAGTGTCGGTTACCTGACGGACAGGAAGGCATAATTCCTCTACCACGCCATGGGGAAAAGGGCAGAATAACAGAGCCAGTCATCTTTCTTTTTGGTTTCGTAACACTTTAAGACCCTTGCATTCCTTATTATTGTGCCAAACTTGACTTTTACAACAGTAGAACAACACCAGAATGCTGTGTCATCACGAAAGCTGTGCCAATCTAGAAGTTCATACTACAACTAAACAGTATGTCAGGCGATGTGGCTTTTATGAGCACCATCTCCTCATCTGTGCGTAGTTAATGTTGGTTGTGTTCTCTTGTGGTAGTGGTTTTTGTGGCTGATCTCTCCCAAACTAACTGCTCCTTAAGCAGTCAACTCAGCCATAAATCTTGATTTATTTTTCTCTCTTTTTTTTTAACAGATTTTCAATTAAAAGCAAAAAGGCTCTTAGCTTGAACGACTCTTAATTATGTCGCCACATCATAGCTTAAGTAGTGGATAATTGGGAGAAATGGCGTCAAGGGAGTTTTTAATGACGGAGGCTTTGGTATATATGGCTTACAGTTTGCGCCTAACAATGTAGATGTGGTTCACTTTTCTGCACCGTATGGCACTATGGTTAAAAAAAAAAACTGTGGCTGAGGTCTATCATTATTTCACCTATTCCTTTATCATTTATTTCCTCTCTTTCTCCCTAGCTCAACTCTCTCAAAAGGCAGATCTTAAGTTCACAGCCCCTCTCTCTCTCTCCCTCTCTCTCTCTCTCTCTGTGACAAGTGAAACATGCCACAGCTGATCCACAGACCTTCAGTAAGCAGACTGAAAAGTGAAAACACCATAAGACAACCAGACACAGCCAGCAAGCAGTAAACAAACAGTCATAACGGTAAACAACAGAAGCCTTGCCTGCTAAACAAGAGGCTTTATAAGTTTTCAACCAGTGCGCACAGAGCGAAACCTGCTGCACAGTAGATTTAGCTTCAAAACAGAGATCATTCCTAGCTTAAACATGCTGAATGTGTTCATGCTAAATGCCTTTGAAAAATGGGTTACAAAATCGTGGGATAAAAATTATAAGGAAAAAAATAAATGCCTTTGAAGTGTGTGCCGGGAGTGCATTATGCGTTCCTTCATACATTTGGACTATGACCGCATTCAACACAGTAACAGTTCCATGATCTTTAGCTTAAATTAGCAGCACTGTGAGTTGGGTCACTTTTAGTCACAATAAATATGTGATGGTCACTGTCAGATGGTCAATGGACAAGATAAAATGAAGAGTTGATCATCCACTATTGAAGATTTGATACATGAGCAGGCGAAAGCAAGAAAAAGCAAAAATAAATATAAAAAAAAGAGGAAGGAAAGGCAAAAAGCATTGGAGAGAGATTCTTAGTGCAGAGTAAATTACTCTACTTAAGGTTAAAACTAAGTTACATTTCTAATGTGCTAAATCCTTCCTTTAGCACACAAAAATAAAATTGGGATATAAATCTCGGTGGATAAACTATGTTACGGCTCTACAGAATCCACAGAATCTCTGCAGTGGATAATCGAGTGCTGCCACGAGGGGAAGGGAGAAGCTAGCTGACCCGCGAGCCAGTTGTCATAGGAGAATAGATGACGTTAGCAATGGTGGTCGTCTCGCTAGCTATAGTCCCACTACCCTGGATAAACAAACTCTCTGTTGTTCAGCTCTCCTCCTAGACAACTGGAGCCATTACAAGCCACCGCAGAAACCCACGGCTCCCCCTTATTAAATATTGCCTTCATCCATGGTCGTTTTCATAAGCTCCCCCCCCCCCCCCCTCCGCCTGTATCCCTCTCTATCCCTTTCTCCTTTCCCTCTCTCTTCTCCATTCCCATTTTCTGTGGGTTTTGGGGTTGGCGAGTGCAGGCGTCACTGAGATTGAGGCTCGCTAAGAGGGCCTTCTCTTAGGTCCTCCATTTATGCGGCTGTCTCTTTTTCTCTCTCGTTCCCTCTCTCTCTCTCGTCATGTTCCGACTCTTCGCTTTCTCACGATTGGGCGTTTTAAAGGGTTTTTTTGGGGGGGGGGGGGCAAAACCTCGCCATTTGAGCTGGAATGTTGTCGAGGAAACAATGAAAGAAAATGATTTTGAGAGAAAATACGGGAAGCCAAGATGTGTATGGAGTCCAGCCGGACTGACCTGCAGTGGAAAACCTGATTCATGTCTCATTGCCTCGCTGTCCGATGACAGACGGCATGCGCATGCAGACGACCTACAGGCAGACGACCTACAGGCAGACGACCTACAGGCTCACGACACGCCACATCCGCGCCGTGTTGCGAGCTTGTAGATCGGCTGTTTTAGGCCTGTGACACTGTCGTACGACGAAGCATACAGTATATCTAAGGCCGAAGCGTGAGCCAACCAGGGGAGAGTGTGGTTAGAGGGTGCGGTCCAGCAAGCATTCTGCAGGAACAGAGTGATTTACCTCACACAGACTTAAACCCACTGAATTCATACACACACACACACACACACACACACATGCCAACAATTGCATGTACAGTATACACTCATGGAAACGCAAATGCAAACAGATGTGTGCACACACACACACACACACACACACACACACACACACACACACACACACACACACACACACACACACACACACACACACACACACACACACACACACACACACACACACACACACACACACACACACACACACACACACACACACACACACACACACACGTAACTATGTGCATGGTGTGTGTGTGTGTGTGCGGGCACACATGCATATACATGCACACAGAATAGCCCAGTAGGAAATAGCCATAGTTGTAGTGAGACACTGAGCCTGCAACAACTTCAGAACTGCCGGCCTATGGGTGCAGGTTTCCCTCTCTGTTTGAACATCATTGGAGACAGTTAAAGAGATATGCATTGCTTTGATGCAAATCGGGGGGGGGAGAGATAAAAAAACAGCCATGCTGTGGGGGAGGATGACATATGTGGGGGCTAGAGTGGAGGGAGGGACACGCACGCACACACACACACACACACACACACACACACAGGCACGCACTGTGACGCACACACTTTCACGAGAGGGGTCTAAGGGAAAGGCCAGGACACCCAGATGGACCCCTGTAGACTTCAGTGGGAGGCGGTCTGAATGGGCCTTTGTTGATAACTGTGACGGATGATGTTTTCAGGAGTCGTAGATGGTATCTGCTCCGTGCGCAGACTGCGAGATGGGTCCACGGGAGATGGGCACCGTGCCACGGTCCATACATCACATCACACCAGCAGAGGGGAGTGTTAAAGTGAGACAATGACATGGCGACAGCACCAGGGGGGGGGGGGGGAGAGAGAGAGAGCGAGAGAGAGAGAGAGAGAGAGGAGGGGATGATAGAGAGAGATGACATAGCTGTAGGATAGTTTGTTTATAGTGACGTTGGGCCCTTACATGGGGCTTTCCACTGAGTACGGGGCGGCGGTGGCTCAGGGGTAGAGTGGCCGGATGGGAACTCCAAGGTTTCCAGTTCGAACCCGGGCTACCCCAGAGTTAGTGACGAAGTGTGAGCAAGACTCTGAACTTGCATGGTTTCAACCCCCATCGGTGTATGAATGTGTGCATGAACCAGGGTGAATGTAATGCACAATCTATGTAAAAAGCGCCTTGGAAAAAGGCGCTATATAAATTGACCATTTACAGTTTAAGAACCAATGGGCCCGATTTACTAAGCTGTAATATGTAACTCATATTTTGGGTGTAAAAGGAATTGACCAAACTTCCCATGCTAGTATTCTGGAAAAAGGCATTCTAATGACATACAGCAAGCTTTGGTCCCATGTAAGTGTGCATCCGAGCAGACTTCAGAAAGAGCGGCTCTCTCGCAAAATTCACCGTCAAAAAAAGAATACTGAATCAGACTACTAACGTGAGATGTTTTGGAAAATTCCTTTACACCCAAAATATGGTTGTAAACAGCTTAGTGAATTGGGCCCAATGTGCTCACCCACACCCTGTGATCTAAAAGCTCACAACACGTCGCATTGTGAGCTTGTAGATCAGCTATTTTCGCCCAATGTTCGCCTATTTTATGACATGCCCAGAACAGGGATGCTAGGATTCAAGTTGTCAAAACAATCCAACGTATCTCTCCTCATCTAGGTGGAGACTTCCCGTCCCATCAGACTCACAGCATAATGTTTCCACATATTAACATGTCTGGCAATTGATGACTTTGGATCATTATTCCTGATGGTTCTTTTATAGAAGTTGTTACACTTGAAGTTTCCATTAGGTGGAGCAGACAGACCCGAGTTCCCACAAATTATACCCCTGAGGTTCGTATAGGCTAGACCTTTTGTGGGTAAATGTTGGTATGTCTTTAAAGGCATGACCAATATTTGGATTGAATCTTGATCTCAATATGTGCCAGTGTCTTTTTTTACACTATCTATCAAACCTTTTGAAATGGGACTGAAGGTATACAACATTTAGTTAAACCTTCTCTGAACATTAATCTATTTTATGTATTATAACACCTTTCCATCAAACAATATCTATCCAGCATGTCTAATATTGTCTATCACAATCCTCCTTGCTCTCATTTATTGACTATAATGTACATTTGCTATGAATGAAACGACCCAGTTGGCCATAAGGGGCGAGTTCCAAAGACCACTTTTGGAGCTCGCCCTCCCTCCATTTGGCTGCACACGAAATGGACAATCGTGTTGTTTTAAAATATATAGAATATTCTTTTTTAAATG
This sequence comes from Electrona antarctica, assembly GCF_951216825.1. Lineage (NCBI taxonomy): Eukaryota > Metazoa > Chordata > Actinopteri > Myctophiformes > Myctophidae > Electrona > Electrona antarctica. Next base: position 48,708,807 of record NC_136809.1, read on the forward strand.
AGAATTTTTCTGAGGGCAGGATCAAATTGAATTTCATCTCATTTGAGTCGCTCTCCTCTCTGAGTGACTTTCAACAGTGAAGCAGCAACATGAAACTCACGGGTTAAAATGGGAATGGATGGGGGAGAGTGAAGGAGATATAGTCATACTGTATGGCGTCATAAGGGAGTGTAATTACTGTCAGCACGCAGCAGCATAAGGGGTTAAAATGGGAATGGATGGGGGAGAGTGAAGGAGATATAGTCATACTGTATGGCGTCATAAGGGAGTGTAATTACTGTCAGCACGCAGCAGCTCCTCCCACTCACTCTGCGGTTTCATGGGGATCATTAGGAACATTGTACAGGGAATTATTCAACACACTCACAGCTGGGCATTTCATCACTGCCGTTACAGTATAAGTGGCCTTCAATTGGCCACTGAACGAACCGACCCAGTGAGCTGGGAACTGCTCACTGTAAACCAGGGATGTCAAACTCAAATACACAGTGGGCCAAAATAAAGAAATCGGTCAAGGTCGAGGGCCGGACTGTGTTTCAACACATGGGCACCGCGGTCAAAAAAGTAAATGCATTTAAAACTGAAAATGCATTATTATTAAGCTCAGTTTCCTGTTCTATGATCCTCACCAAGCACTGATTTCATAGTATGTGATATGTGCATTGGCGGACATTGGCGGCCAGTTCTAATACTAATTAAATATCATTCCGTGGGCCAAAGATAATTCACTCACGGGCCTGATTTGGCCCCCGGGCCTTGAGTTTGACATATATGCTGTAAACAGTGACACAACTAGTTTCAGTTGGTTTAGACGTTAGATCACCGTTTCCCAAACAGTGGGTCGGCACCCACAAGCTCACAACGGGGCGCTTCACGCCCCGTTGTGAGCTTGTAGATCAGCTATTTTCACTAGTTTGGTTTTGGGCAAACGTGACCTATAATCTTTCTTTTGGGTCTCGACTTGAAAGGTTTGGGAACCACTCTACAAGCTCACAACGTGGCACGTTGCGATGCGTTGTGGGCTTGTAGGTCAGCATTTTTTAGCAAAGCAATGGTAACAGCAACAGGAACCAGCTGGATCGTGACGAGGTGTTAACCCACCCTGCGGGAATTACACGTGCAGAAGAGGTATATAATAACGAATTAATAATGAATTGCATTTTTATAGCACTTTTCCAAGTGCTCAAAGTGCTTTACAATGGTTCATTCATTCATACATTTGGAGGTGAAGCAGCAAACAGTTGACGCCAGCGTCCTCACTTCCCACATTCACACACCAGTGGGGGCAAGCTCGCACCAACCAACTCATTGGAGGCAATGTAGGGTTCAGTGTCTTGCCCAAGGAGTCAAGGACACTTTGACATGTGGACAGGAGGAGCCAGGATTCGAACATTGGACAACCTGCTCTACCTCCTGAGCCACAGGTCACTCACTCCATAACGTTATTTATATTAATGGTCTATACATCCACTTTCTTTAACATAATAGCCCTGGTGGTGACAAAATAAAATGTAATTGAACTAGAACAATGATGTCGTCATTGTCTGTCTGAGTAATAGTGGTGAACTCTATATACGGGTATGTCTGAGTCATAATGAACTCTATATATGGTTATGTCTGAGTCATATAGTGACAGTGGTCTGGCCGTGCACTCTCCCAGCCATTAACCAATACGTCCTAGTAACAACTAGGGATGTCCCGATACACTTTTTTCATTCCCGATCTGATCCAGATACCACAATTTCTGTGTTAGCCGATACCGATATGGAATACCAGTGTTGTGATCTCGTTCCTGAAGATGAATACAATACAATACAATACAATACAATACAATACAATACAATACAATACAATACAATACAATACAAAACACAAATTACAAACACATGTATTTGGTATTTGATGACATGCTTGCTGTAATGGTATTACAGAGAATAATGTCAATAAGAATAAACATAAAACTTCAGCTCAGGCAATTTTTAATTGACAGGGAGGGAGCCATGATGAAGGGGAGCGCTGTCCCAAAAATGAAACCCACCGCGAAAAGTGCTTCCCTGTGATGTAAGGTGAGGATGCACCTCAAGCGACATCTGTAATGGTTTCTTTCCATACAGGGAATTTCCACACTGTGGTGGTGGGCTACTATCAGACTAGTCTAAATTGTATATCTTCTGTTTCAGTGGAATGTGGAGCACACCACAACACACACGTACACACGTGCACACGCACGCTCTTACATGGAACACACACACCCTTCTGTTTCTGTGAGAGATAAAAAGACTCATCTTGTGGGTTTTAATTAAGAACCACACAGGCTAATGTTTTTGGCGTGAGCACATTGCTCAACCCTAGATTTGTCAGACATTCTCTGTGGCTAAACTTCCAGTAAGGATGCAGCCATTACTGTCGATCTTCTTTATCCCATGAGTATCAACTCCTTTGCTTGTCTGTGTTTACTGTGTTGCTGATTTGCTGTACACGTGTGTGTGTGTGTGTGTGTGTGTGTGTGTGTGTGTGTGTGTGTGTGTGTGTGTGTGTGTGTGTGTGTGCGCGCGTATGCGTGTAGCCTACTTGTCTACTAGTGCAGTACTTGTGAAGTATAGCAGAATTTGAGAAATAAACGATAATTGTGAGAACAATTTTCTGATGGGTTGTTGCGAGCCCTCAGATTGATGGTCCAGGTGCGCAACCATAGCTCAGCTGGGCTTTAGGTTTAAAAACGACAAAAGATAATGGTCATAATTGCATTTATAAAATTGTCCCGACTCCTAAGACTTTAATGTCCTCACAAGTATAGTAATACCACCGTGTGTGTGTGTGTGTGTGTGTGTGTGTGTGTGTGTGTGTGTGCGTGTGCGTGTCTATGTATAGTATGTGGGTTTTATGGGTACAGTATGTTAACATATATTTTGGTGTCTGACATGATGTCACCTGCCCCGAGGTGCTGTGTTATAGACCAGGGGGCGGAGGTGCAGACCAGGGGGCTGCATGGGGGTGAGGTAAGCCAGCTCGCTGGGATAATTAAAGGATCCACATCATGTGTGCATGTGGGTATCTGTGCAGCTGTGCCAGCCACACACATTTCTGACAGTCAGTCTATACAGTATGTGTAAATACTTGTTTGCGCGCGTGTGTGTGTGTGTCCTGGAATGATGACTAAACCTGCATTGTCAACTTTGCCTGTCTGGCTCAGGCTTGCAATGACACACACACACACACAAACAGTGGTTGCAGTCTGGGACACTTGCTCCGCGCGTGCAGCAGCGCACAACACACACACCCTTCAGCAGGTACACACACACACACACACACACACACACACACACACACACACACACACACACACACACACACACACACACACACACACACACACACACACACACACACACACACACACACACACACACACACACACACACACACACACACACACACACACACACACACACACACACACACACACACACACACACACACACACACACACACACCTGTTCATAGCGCGTCACCTCCTGTGCTGTCTGGTTTTGGGTTTAGTGCCTTTATGACAGGAACTGAAGAGTTACCTTGCTGTCTGTGCGACACCTACTTTAACCACATTTACTTCATTGACCAGAGCTGGATCCCCCAGGGGTCTATACTACTCTTTTGTCATCGTTGGAACAAGATTTTGTCCATGCTGTATGGATGTGGTACCATAGGAGCGACAATGGGCGAAGGTTGATCGAAATACCAATTCTCCTACATTCTCAAATTGTAAATTAAAAGCAATGCAGATATTTAACAATTCTTAAATTCTTGAGAGTGTGAAATGAAACCAAATGTACCCGTTTCATTTTACGCTCTCAAGAGCACCAACCCCCTTTTGGTGTTTTAATGTTGTATGTGCATTATGTTGTACTTTAGCTATTGAATAACAGCAGATCTACACGCTCGTTATGAGCTTGTAGATCTGCTATTTTTGAAAAATCTTGAAAATGTGGCGCAAATCCTTGAATATATATTCCAGGCATCCCTGGATATTTTCAGATGGGGTCGGCGGCCAATTACATATATTTTGGGTGTCCTTGACATGAAAATGTTTGAGAATGACTGAAATAGAAACATGGGTTTTTCAGAAAGAGATTTGTCAGGATTTAGAAGGAATTTGTAGAATCGTCCTCAGGTCTAAAATGGGTTTTAAAGACCGGACCACTGGTTGAAAACCACTGCTCTAAATAGATTCTTACATGCTCACAATGTGTCTTGTCGAGATATGTTGTGAGCTTGCAGATTGGATTGTTTTGCCTAATGTCTCCGGCTATTTTGGGCAATTGTTATGCCTGTTATCTCTATGTGTATTTATCTATGCCGTAGGTCTACTTTTTTTGTCCGAGGCAGTTTCTCTCTCTCTCTCTCTCCGTGCGTGCGTGCGTGGGTGGGTGCGTGGGTGCGTGTATCAAAACGGGAAACCCCACAGCAGTAACTCAGGGTGACAGCAGCCGGGGTGATATGCCCCACAGCAGTAACTCAGGGTGACAGCAGCCGGGGTGATATGCCCCGGGTAGATACAGCAGCCAGGGGAAGAAAGGGGCCTGGGCTGCATGGCTATCCTGCTGTTCCAGGAACCACCACATCAGGCCGTTCAACCGCTATACTCGCCTCTTTATCAACATCCTCCTGTACTGTTTGCCAGTTTGTGTGTGTGTGTGTGTGTGTGTGTGTGTGTGCACCGTGCGTGCGTGCATGTGTGTGTGTTAGGGCTGTCACTCACGATTATGAAATTGTACTTGACGATTGTCAGTCAAATAATTGCACTATTTAATTGTGTTTCTGCCATTAAACATTATAGAGAGGGTATTCGCGTGACATCATCATCATCATACCCGGAAGTTATGCAGGAACGCCTACCGAGGGACAAAAATCTACTTTCTGGCCTTTACAGCCATTTCTGGCTTTTAGGCTTCGTAAAAAAAGTTGCACATGGCAGATATGACAAAAAACATATTTAATAATTACTTTATTATTAAAGCGTGTCACAATGCGACACCAATATGAGCTTGTAGATCTGTTCCACTATTTTGGACGTTTTTGAAAATATATTGACATTTCAAATTCTTTTAAATGTTTTTTTTGTGGCTTTCGCCTTTATTTTATATTTTTTATGGAGGGACAGACAGTAGGCTGACAGGAAATGGGGAGAGAGATGGGGGGAAGACATGCAGCAAAGGCCGTCGGGATCGGGAGTCGACCCCGCGGCACACTGCCAGACTGGATTACCAGCCAAGGTGCCTGGACCGCTGAGCCACGGCCCAGGCCGACATTTCAAATTCTAACATGGAAATGATTATGACGATTATATCGATTATTCAAAAACATATTGCCGTTAGGTGATTATGACATGATTGTGACAGGCCTAGTGTGCGTGCGTGTGTCTGTGTGCACGCAATGCATGTGTGTAGATGTGTGTGCCAACTGTGCATGCATGTGAAGGCACACATGGACGAAGGGGCACACTGTGGTCATTTGGAATGGTACAGCGTAATCTTAAAAAGGAATTGTGTCATACTATATCAAAAGTCATAATGACTAGAGGCTGTGGAAATGCCAGAGAATAGCTTTGGCTGCAGGATAGTGAATGCCACGATAAGAATGCCCGCCTGGCACAGTTACGATTTCTACACAATGGATACATTCATATCATTGTACTATTTATCATTGTAGTTGTTCACTTGCTTAGCAAATAATCCTCTTTTAGGAATACTTTGTTATAGCTTGCATACAGTAGGTATACTATGAACACATGCTCTTTGTCACACGCATGTAGTTTGTAGTACCAGCTCAAATAGTTATGCCGTTTCACGGCGATTTTGCATTAGATGAGTTTTCGGATCTGTTTATTGGCCCAAGTAGGCTCTAGCTCGCTAGTAGGGTCTCTTATCCATCCCCTTGTAAATCTATCCGGTCATAATCCTCTTCCAGTCTGCTCCAAAACCCCAGAGACGTAAATGGAATCTCAGCAGGAGCAGAAAAATGCCAGACCACAGAATGAAGGCTTTGTTTAAGTCCGTTGGTTCAATCTTAAATCATTTGTAACGCTTTCCCAGCTTACGTAGATTAATCTTTTTGCATGGGTTCAGTTGAAATAGATCTTTAAGAACATACAATAGTGTCGGAGAGGGCTTAGATGAAATCTGATGTGCAGAGGGTAACAATCTATAATAGGTTTAAGCAGAGACCTCTTTCAGTCTAGGCCTCACAGTAGGCCTATAGGTTTACTACAAGCTCTTTAAATCAACTTACTGAGGAATTGCTTTCAGGGCCGTCAGATAATTATACAGTATCATCTTCAAATTGATTATCTGCAGGAATTCAGACTGGGACTCATTTCACTTGTAGCCTGTAGAGTAGACTTGGTACTATATAAGTTACTGTATCAACACAGGCATCAACATTTTCCTTTTCTTAGAGGAGTGAAGGATTATTTTTCAGTGCTAGTCAGGGATAATAGTCATAAACCATATATCTTCGCTGCCCAGCAGAAACTAAGTAACTACATTTTTTCCACCATAAATCAGTGCTATTGAATAATCTATGTGTTGGTTAACAAAATATTGAACGAATGAAAAGTATTAAAAGGTGCCTCTGACTGAGTCTGACAAAATCAGCTAACTCCATTGGACCCTCAAACGGACTGCTAAAGAAGCCAACTCCAACCCCTCTCATGCAAGTCTACCGTACGGTACCGGACTATATAATATAAAGTCACAATGCCAACTTTTATGAGGCAATATTGCTTTGTTTTAAAAAATATTAAGTTTTGTTCATTTCCTGAAAAAAAACATTATTTTTGTATTTCCTGAGAAATGAACATTTTGGATCTAGCTGTTATTTTTGGCCGACAGCAGAGATATATTTTATTTGACAAAAACAAAACCCTGGGAAGGATTTCCTTGCTGTACGCTTACACAATAAAAATAAATGAAAAAAACCTCTTTGAGAATGTACGGTAACAGCATAGATTAGGATCTAGCGAGTCTGTGTTGAATGGGTCTGTACTAGTGCAGCTGTGATGTGTTTGTGTCACTATCATAGACATATCCCAGACAGGCAGACCATGCCCTGAGCTGTTATCACCTCTGCTATGCAGTGATAAAGCCAGGAGCTCCAGACAAATACTGTGCCCACTTGGGGAGGTACAGGTATAGGGGATGACAGCCACACAACATGCTACACACAACCCTTGACAAACGCACAACTTAGTGTACGCGCGCACGCACGCACGCACGCACGCACACACACACACACACACACACACACACACACACACACACACACACACACACACACACACACACACACACACACACACACACACACACACACACACACACACACACACACACACACACACACACACACACACACACACACACACACACACACACACACACACACACACACACACACACACACACACACACAATACAGTGCAATTTAGGCTGATGGCAAAACTAGTTTAGGAGACAAACATAAACAAGAATAATTCTGCAGTGCTTGGGGTACGATAATGGCAGTGGTTTCAAGTAAGTACATTTACTTAAATACCTATTTTAGAGGGTTTTTTTTTTTTACTTTACTTGAGTATTTCCAATTTTCAATACATTTACTTCTACTCATTATTTGAAGACTTGAGTTACTAGTTACTTTGTAGATTTAGATTATTATGACAAGAACTAAAAAACATTGCATGGATGCACGTATCCTCAGTGATGTATCCCAAGGTCCTCTGGGTTTCGGGTCATCACTCTTCACTCGGGTGACCCAGGCGGGGTGATCAAGACCTTACGTCCCAGTAGCTACCCTCGATCAGTCCCATTAGGGAAAAACCAGGGACACACAATCCGCTGCTCCAGAACTACTCTGCCGGTACTGGGCGGGCGTGGAGGGACTAGGCACTGTGGGTTGACTCCTGCATGGCCGGGCACCTCCTATGCCTCACCAGATCCACTCCTGCTCTCACCAGGTGCAGCCAGGACCTGTGCGTTGCACCAGATTCCCAGCACCAGACACTTCATTCGAGAGTGGTGGATTCTGCATGCTCCACTTGCGGCTTGAATGGCCCTCCTAAAGTAGCCTGGCTAATAAGCCAGACCGAATAAGCCATTGGCAAAAAGAAAAAGCCTGCCGGCACGACAGTGTGATTTGAGTCTGGCTTATTAGCCAGGCTACTCCTAAAGGCCCTCACGTGGGTTTTTTGGGCTTCCTCCTCACGGCGGACACAGGCTGGGGCGCTAACTCACAGATTTCTCCTTCGGGAGACAAAAATAAAGAAACCTTGAACCTTGTGGATTCACGACTTGAGTTATATTATATTGTCTAAGAAGGCTACAGACAAAGGTATGGTAAAAGAAAAAAAAGTAAACGAAAAAAAAGTATAGCCAAGACTCAAGACATTCTGTGGAATGTAAAGGAGTTTAAAATGATCGAGAACATGCACTGTTTTCTCAAATCTACTTATGCAATCAAATAATAAAAGTCAAACCATGCACCCTGGGAGATAAGTTTCCTGTCTCAGGCTCCTTCGAGCAATTTTGGTCTGTAAGCCAGCAGTGCTGATAACATTGTTTAGACTGGCTATCTCTTGGCGAGGACGTGTCTGTCTGTCCAATTCATTAAGACAAGTTGTCTTTGTGTTTTGTTTTGCTGATGAGGTGCATGAGGGATGGATGGGTTCTTCTGAGGAGAAAGCCAACTGGAACTTGCCAGCCAAAATGTACCTACTTTGTCACTTTCAAGTAACTAACGACAGACACGGTGTAATAATGATCCCAACTGAGCATTTTCCGGGCTATTAAGACGTCTAAAATGCTTCTAAACGGTCGTCTAAAACCATGTTAAAACTGGTCTAAAGTTTTTTTCAACGTCTAGGCTAACAACGTCATTTCAACAGCTATATATAGACGGTCTATAGACGCTTAAAAAACAGATCAAATATAGAAGGTCTATGTATAGACTAAAAAAAACAGCAAAAAAAACTTTTAGACCAGTTATAACACGGGCCACACGGCCGACTATGGCTCACTGGGATTCACGTGGCAGGCCTACGACGTCAGTCGTCTATGGCCTTTCTATGACTGTAATGATTCCCCATTCGGGCAATTGGTTTCAGCCTGATGATCAAAGCGCCAATGACCTCCATTATGAAATTAAAATTAAACATCAAAAGAATATAAAACATAAGTGGGAAAGAATGTGTGGAGGTACTTCTTTAGTTTGGCCCTCCCGGCATGCGTGTACAAGACCTTTGGTATTTATCGCTCCATCACTATATGCAGGATTAGCTCCAGACAACACACAACAAACAAAGAGTGAGACTGAGACCTAATACACGGATAGCTTCCTACAGAGCCATGAAATTGGCACAGGTACCCAAATCATACTTATGACATATAGGCCTATACAACCTTTGTAAGTTGTGGTCATAGCAGGGCACGCTGACCGCTGACCAGCCTGCGTGTGGGCCTAATGGCGTCAAGTAACGCGGCTGGGTCGTAGGATGAAATATAAATTGTGCAAGGTGCCCAGTTTATACTTCCTTGTACGACCGCAGAGCCACTTGCCAAAAATAACTGATTCTCAATTAAAGGACACAGAGGTGAGAGACGCGTGGAGCAGCCTATGCCAGTATAAGCAAGAAAGGATATATTAACTTGGACTCGGTAAACACTGACCTCATCTTTAAGCCCTGTGAGGGAAGCTGAGGTCATACAAGTTAAAAAATGGATAGATAAAGGTTCGAGACCATCAAGCAAATAAAAACCCTGTGATTAATTGAAAAGTCAGCAACACTCGACATGTTACCATAAATGGAACATATTCCGTTCATCGAGAGTTTCTTTATCAGTTTGTCTCAACATTCTAATTGGGTGTACATTACAAACTACAGGAAAGCACGAGACGTAAGTTAACTTTCTCTACATTTTGAACAGTGAGGCACCTTCATCAATAATTCCCTTTTACTGCAAGTTCCTACCATTGAAGTATAGGTCTTTTGTTCCTCTTGCATGTCTGGATACTGAAGCAGAGAAACATAGCTGTGGCTTGGAAAGGAAGAGGCCATTATCCTTTGTGAATTGGGCATGAAGATAGACGTTCAAAAAGAGGAGAAAAAAAAGAAATGCAGGAAAGGGAGACAGAGTGGACCGCACAAGAACAGAGACGGGTGTGAGGGAGTTTGTTGCTATGTGAAGCATTAACATTCACTTAAAGCCAAGTTGGCAGATGAAGGCCTGTAGCCCAGAACCTGTATATGTTGGTTTAGCTGTGTGTGTGTGTGTGACTGTGTGTGTACACGCACATGCGTGTGTGCGTGCATGTGTGTGCGACTGTGCATGTGTGCGTGCGTGCTCGTGTTTTCCTGGTAGTTTGGAAAATGTTAGTTTTCGGCTGTATGCTACAATAGATGGGAGGAATTTAGGCACTTCCCGTCTGTTTGCATTTATACTTTAGTTTTTCTTTTTTTTTTTTAAATACGTGTTGTAAGAATCAAAGGAAATAATTGTATGAACACGTGTTTATGAAGAGATATGCTAGTAAAAAACATCTTTCATTGAAACACTTGACGTTGAAACATGAAGAAAATATATGACCGCAATGAAAAAGCTGCACTCGGCGGCCTACTGATTCAAAGAGGCGCGTCTACCATTGTAGCGAACGCTCTCTCCCCAGAGAGAATGTCTATTCAAGTCTTCCACAGGGGCTCTGTGGGGAATTCGGAGGGTCAACTGCAGTCACCCAGTGAGTGCCCCGGCAGAGAAACCAGTCAGGGCCTACATTCATCTCGCATACAATGTTACACTTGTAAGCATACGTGCACTCATTTGCACGAGCATATACTCAAATACACTGATATTTGCGTGCACGCACGCACGCATGCACGCAACACACACAGACACGCACGCACAGTCACACACACAATGTCTTTCCCCCAGCACGTCATCATCCTCACTTTTCAACACAGCAGAGAGGCCTTAAGCAGATCCCCTCCCCTCAAGGGGCCTATCAATCATCCTGCTGTCATGAGTTGGCCCAGGATCATGACTCTTCCAGATTGTCAGCGGTTCCCAGGTAAAAATGTATACGATTGAGAGATCAGCATTTCAACGTGCATGTTTGATGGCTGTATTGTAATGTGTCTAAATGTAATGGGTTGACAGTAGACAGGTCTACTACCCCGGGGTACCCCCTTATTTTGGGCGTTTCCTTATAGGGTTGGGTTTCAAAAACAATCTTCAGAGATTTTTGAAGGTTATATATAGGTCGAATATAAGTTGTTAAATTAAATATCAGTTTCTTCAATGTATTACAATGTGTTATTCCTCACTTTAGAAAAATGTATATTCACACATTCAGTTCTTTTGTTTTCTTTTCACAAACAACAAAGAAAACTGTATTGGACTAGACCTATCACTTCCTTGGTGTGTATATTTGTTTACTCCTGATTGGTTGCACCCCTGTGACCTACCTTGTCTGTGGCCTCTTTCTGTGACCTTTCTCTCTCCAGTGTCAAAGGTCAACAGTCAGGGGCTAACACTGTCTATCACTACCTAGACAAGAGCAGTAGCTCACCACAAAGCCAAAGCCAAGCCAAGCAGACATCAAAACAAAACAAACACCAGTGCGACTGGTTGCCGGGCTGTTTGTAAGTGTTGTGTGTTAAAAAGGTTATTAAACACAAACAGCTCACCAAACCCCTGGGCTCAATAAGCATCATATAGTTAGTACATATGTTTTTACAACGTTTGACATGCAATACTGCAATTGTATAAACATAAAGAGGCTTATGTAAGACGCTATATCTTCCTCATAACAATCCAATTGACGAGTCAGTCAGTGGGGCCAATCCTGCTACATGAGCGAGATTAAGTCAGTTATTGGTTATATATTATATAACCAATAACTGACTTAATCTCGCTCATGTAGCAGTTTTTTCTTTTGATAATTTGTATTTATTTCATTTATATCAATGCCTGGCAAAATTCAAATAGATTTTCTTTAATATCGCCTGTATTGCATCCCGAAGAAATTGCGAAAGTAGCCGATCTACAAGCACACAACAAGTCACATCGTGACCCATTGAGAGTTTATTTTCTTTTTGAAGGGCCCTCCAATGCATGCCTTTACTTGGCTGCCATGTGACGATATGGCAGCCAGGTGTGACTTATTAAATAATCATTCATGATTAATCGTTATTTGAGGAAAACGTTTGAAATAAGAGTGATATTGATTTGAAGGCATATCGCCCAGCCCTACGAGTCAGCAATGATCAATGTATTCAGTATGGACCAGCTCACAGCTCTTTTATCTTGACAACAATTCCCACACAATTAGAGCATGTAAGGGCATAGGGTTACTCTGTAACCTGTTCATAATTAGTTTACCCAAAGCTGCTTGAATGAGTCATCTGAGAGAAAGTAGTCATGAAGCTGCTTGTTACTATTCTGCAATGACACCCACAACCACGATCATATGATACGCTGTGTTCAAACCTGCCCTGTTGTCGGTACACTCTCATGAAGGTCAGGGGCAATAATATAGGATAATGGTCGATAATATGATTGATCGATTGAGATAGATAGATAGATAGATAGATAGATAGGCACTGGGCTCCATTACTAACATGTGTCCACATAACATGTGTCCAACAGACTGACAGAAAAATAAATAACTCATATAAAACTGCTGCCATACACATGAGTAGCCAGTAAGCATATTAAATGTGACAATACGTCTGAATGATGTTACTATAAAACGGCAATAGGGGACAGGTCAATGACTCGGGAGCACTACTAAACATAGGGATCACACACACACACACACACACACACACACACACACACACACACACACACACACACACACACACACACACACACACACACACACACACACACACACACACACACACACACACACACACACACACACACACACACACACACACACACACACACACACACACACACACACACACACACACACACACACACCCCCCTTCGCTTTAATTGTCTGTGCGAGTGTATGTGTGTGAATTTAGGGCATGCTATACACTGTGTAAGCAAATCTGGAAATCAAATCAATACAGCACCGAACCAAAACTCCGGATCTACCAAAGCTGCGTACTATCAAAACTGCTATACGGTGCAGACTGCTGGAAAACCACAGAAAACTACGTCCATAAATTATCCACTTTCCATACAGTACAATAAGTACATCATGCATGCGCAAACTCCTGCGTATATTCTGGCCCAAGATCATCTCGAACAATAACCTCCTCAACATCACCCAACAAGACAACATGCACAGTATAATCGATAAACGTAGATGGACCTGGATTGGCCATGTGCTCAGAATGGACATCAACGCGATCCCAAGAGTCACATTACACTGGACACCAGAATGAGGAAGAATTATACTACTTACTTACGCCTACTACCCCTTCTGGGGCATAGGCCGTCAACAAGCGATCTCCAGGCATCTCTGTCTTGGGCTGTTCTCTCCAGCTGGTTCCAGGTCATCTCTGTCTTGGGCTGTTCTCTCCAGCTGGTTCCACGTCATCTCTGTCTTGGGCTGTTCTCTCCAGCTGGTTCCAGGTCATCTCTGTCTTGGGCTGTTCTCTCCAGCTGGTTCCAGGTCATCTCTGTCTTGGACTGTTCTCTCCAGCTGGTTCCAGGTCATCTCTGTCTTGGGCTGTTCTCTCCAGCTGGTTCCAGGTCATCTGTCTTGGGCTGTTCTCTCCAGCTGGTTCCAGGTCATCTCTGTCTTGAGCTGTTCTCTCCAGCTGGTTCCAGGTCATCTTCATGGTCTTGGTGTCTGCCTCCAGGTCTCTGCGCCAGGTGTTTCTTGGGCGAGAGAGGAAGAAAGGGAGGCCTAAAATGACATGGTGTAGGAGGACCGAGAAGGAGCTTCAGCAACAAAATCAGAGATGAGGGTCCATAGAGAAGATGGCCAAAGACAGATGCAAGTGGAGGAACTTTGTTGCTGTCCTATGCGCCAGCCGGCGTAATGGGGATAAGTAAAGTAAAAGTAAGTAAATACACTGTGTAACCATGAATATAGCAGGGAGGTACAAAGACCTTGACTCAGACCAAATATATACATTTACATTTTATGGGTTTCCACAGGGGAGGAAGTCAATCCAGCCATATTGGAGTGGCTATAGTATACCATACATTTTGACCCCAACTCTAAAGCTGTCTTGGGGCCCAGAGCACAAATCATTATGAGACACCAAGGACTTAAACAAATACACTGTACCACTTACCTCTCAGGATGAGATCAACAGTCATTTTAGAGTCACTCAGACCCCATAAATTACATCTCACATGTCCTCTGCAGGGGTTTAGTACTTTGTGAGAGCTCAGGTGATGTGTTTGATGGGTTTTTCTTTTTCCCCTATCCCAGTGGAGTGTCCATGTTGGAAAGGAAAATCTGTTCGTTTTCTCTCTCTCTGCGGGTGAACATGCATGTCCCATGTGTGGATGAGACATTTTCTGAGAGAGAGAGAGAGAGAGAGAGAGAGAGAGAGAGAGAGACTATTAGTGAATGCAAAAATATTGAAATAGGCCTTGCTGTCAACTTTCAAAAGTCTAAGCTTAGCTAACGTCTCCTATATGGATGTATAACTATATCTCTGACAGAAAATGCACAATCTTTTTATAGTTTCACAAGATGGTGTTAAAGGACCACTTCACCACTTTTCAACATCTCTTCATATAATTGGTCCTCACTAATGTTCATGATAAAACACCACCATTTTTTCCTACTCAGTCTGTGTCTCATAGGAGGGCTTTGGGCAGTTCGGACACCCGTCCACCAGTGACATCATCATTAGGCATATTTTTTTTTTTAAACAAGATTTGTTTTAAAATATATTTAGATTTGTATTATCGTGAGAACGATGGCTTCAACTTTTGCATTGCAACTTTTCAGGAAAAGAAAGCCTGCCGTTTCTATTAGCTTGGATTCACCATGGATGATGTCACTGGTGGACGGGTTTCTGAACTGCCCACAGCCTTCCTATGAGACACAGACTGAGTAGGAAATAAAATTGGTATTTTATCATGGACATTAGTTAGGACCAATTATAGGAAGAGATGTTGAAAAGTGGTGAAGTGGTCCTTTAATGTAACACAGCTGTTTACACCTTTATTTTATTCCTATTTATATTCAATATTTATTTGTACATAGGCTACATTGTTTTATCTTGATTGTTTTGTTCCACTTTTGCTCTGGCAATGTAAACGTATGTTTTCTCATGCCAATAAAGCTCCTTTGAATTGAATTGAATTGAATAGAAGAGAGAGAGAGGGGGGGGGGGGCACATCGATATTTTAACAGTTTAAAACAATTGTATTAAAATGATTAAAATCAGCCTACGATTTTGACCCTCGTAGATGTATTTTATGGATTTTTACATTTTCATCGAGTCTTAATTTCCCTGAGGGGGGAGAACGGCACCAGCTTCCCCGTTAGAGCTCCGAAAATGTACGAATGCAAAATATACGGTGCTTACCCTGATGCTCAAAATGTTAGAGATGCCCTCGAGGTGCGTGTGCAATATATTAGTCCGTAGTTTTCAATAAAGAAGTGTTTCTATCCCGTTTGTGGCCGAACGCCATTTTCCCATTCCACCACCTCATTTACTTCCCGTTTACGTTGAGCCGTAATTCCGGCTTTCACCGGATGCGGCCCCTTTGGGAACTTCCGAAAGAATCGGCCACAAATAAAAGTTTATTTATTGTAAGTAAAAATGTATTTGGTTTTCAGCCTTGCACATTGAATTGAATTGCAGCAAAAATATTCGCCATTTTTAGATTTACGTTTTTACATGAACTAATCAACAATGTATCCGAAAATTATGAAAACCCATCCTCCAACCCAGTGGTTCTCAAAGTGGGGTCCGGGGACGCCCAGGGGTCCTTGAGGGAGTTCCAGGGGGGTCCCCAGCTAAATGATAGTTTGGAATCAAATGGACCCTTATGGGTCTGTAACTCTGAGTGTACAAATGGAACCAAATGGACCACCAGTTCACTCTCAGACTTAAATTAACATTGATTTTACAATATAAATTGGGGGTCCGAGAGATAGAAATGCCATTAAATGGGGGTCGGTAGACTAATGCATGTCAAACTGGGGGTCCTTGAAATTAAACGGTTTGAGAATCACTGCTCCAACCAACCTATAAATGTGTAACACGAGGCAGCAGCGCCATCTCCTGCCAGAACAGTAGAACACAAAAATACACAAAGTACAAAGTGCTATTGGTTACCGTTCACTCACATGATCATAACAAGTGTCATGGCGACGTCCGCTGCTGTGCGGTCGGGCATGGGTCTGACTTTGAGACTCTCTGCCAGAGTTCTACCGGACTCTAGCACTTCTAGCTGTCCCATGTATAGACTGTATAGCTGTATGAATGGTGCTGCTGGTTTAGCGAGGAGGACATGGTCCCAGGGTCGTTTCCAAACCCTGATGATGATCCGGCATCTGCAGACCTCGATAGGTAAGTGGCTGGGCTGGCTATCTGCCTACGTAACTAGCTTACTCAATGATGACTCCTTGCGTATTTATACCAGTTGGTGTGTTTTTGAGTTTTTACATTCAGTAGAAGGCGAGGATTTTCTTTAGATACATCGTTTAAGACAGACATTCTCTGTTGAAACCTTAATTGTGATCTGAACTCTGTCTGAAGCAACATTGCGCATGCCTCCTTCTCAGGAGCCTGAATGCGTTTTGTTTGTTTACTGAAACGATCATGAAAGCTGGAAATAACAGTCACGTTTTAATATTTTGTCTTTGAAGCTCTACGCCACAGTGAGGAGGGAAGCTCCAACGCGGACGATCCAGAAAATGTGTAAGTTGAATAAGGATATTTTCCCCCCGATGGCGGAGCAAGGTTACATCAGTCGTTTTTAAGATGGTCACTTATGTAAACAATCATTCTGCATACCTTTTAGTGTCTACTATGGCAGCTCACACAGTATGCCTCTAGTAAAAAGATATATAAACATAGCAATGCTACCGGAGGCTTTTCCCCCTTAAACCTTAAAGGAACAGATATTCTAGGCTGAAACAAAGATGTTCTTGTGCTGAATCCTTGTCTCACAAATATGTCAATGTCATGATGAGAAGCTGTGTGTGTGTGTGTGTGTGCTGAAAAACAATATACTGAATGAATAGCGTTATGAACTGATATATAACACACGTTTGCATTATGAAGCGTGTATACTCACCCAATAATTAATTGCTACTTGGGGTCAGCTCTAAATGGTAAATGGTGCATTTATATAGCGCCTTTATCCAAGGCGCTTTACATAGATTGTGCATTACATTCACCCATTCACACACACATTCATACACCGATTGCTGCGGAAGCCATGCAAGGTACCAACCAGCACATCGGGAGCAATTTGGGGTTCAGTGTCTTGCCCAAGGACACTTCGACATGTAGCCAGGAGGAGCCGGGATTCGAACCGCCGACCCATGGATCATTGGACGACCTGCTCTACCTCTTGAGCCACAGTCGCCCCCACAGCTCTGGTCATCTAGTATCATCTCTATTTGAATTATATAATAGAAAATGTGTGTTTAGCTCCAACCATATATCTCCACTTTCCCCCCTTTAAAAAAACACATTTTCTGTACTCAATGGGATTTGGAATGACATTCACAGAAGCACTTCAACGAGTACATACTGTACATATGGGGCACACAAATGCACCAACTGCAACAAACTTGTCAATATGTATTGATAACATTGAAGTTTATATACGATTAGTGCTGCTGTTTGTGAATGGCATCCCGTCACGTACAGAGAATGTGGTCCATGTGAATCTTGTTGAATAGTGGAGATATTTTCCTAAATACATGTTTTATGCCAGAACATTCAAATGGATATGATACTAGATGACGAAAGCTGACCCTAAATCACAGCAATTAATTATTGGGTGAGCACTAAGTACACACAGTGCAGAGTACAACGAATTAGAATGCTGCCGAGATTAACCCCTGCATTATGCAGTATATTGTGTTGTGGTCGGTGCTACTGCTAACATTATGTGTTGACTGTTGTTTAGGGTCAATGTTGTCTATATTGACCGGTCGGGGAAAAGGATCCCAGTGAAAGCCAGAGTAGGAGACAACGCGATGTACCTGGCTCACAGGCATGAAATTGAATTGGAAGGTGAGCGACTTGACTGACATGCATCTCTTCAATGTCAATAAATAAGTCAAGGCATGATTTTGAACAATTTGGAGCAAATTTAGCGAAAAGACTTGGAAGGAATAATGGCACACACACACACACACACACACACACACACACACACACACACACACACACACACACACACACACACACACACACACACACACACACACACACACACACACACACACACACACACACACACACACACACACACACACACACACACACACACACACACACACACACACACACACACACACACACACACACACACACACAGATTTTAGTGTTCGTCCCAGTAGTGTGATATGTTCTGTTGCACGTCGACCATAGTTTCAACTGGTTCAAAATTCAATGACCCAAACCACACCAACGGGTCGCCATGCTGATGCAACTCCTCACAACCGTTTGGTTTTACACTGTACTCGTGTTACTTATAAGTGAAAAAGAACATGTAATGTTCTTTTTCATATGCATAGAATTTTAAGTTAAAGCAGATCGTTTTTTATTTTCATAAATTAGGTGCATGGTTAGGTACCATTTTATATAGGGATTGTTTATATTTTGGTTTTATTATTGAACTGCAAGTCTGACTTAAGTCCTGATTCTGAAATATAAACTAATGTGAAATTTCTCTTTCCATGCCAGGAGCTTGTGAGGCATCGTTAGCCTGCTCAACATGCCATGTATATGTGAGTGCAGCACATTCAGACAAATTGCCAGAACCGGACGAAAGGTAAGCCTAAAATATTGTAGTTATTGTAGTTTTGATAAGACTGTTTTGCCTGGCATGTTCCCCATCTGATTTTAGAAATGCAAATGATTTATAAATATTCTGCACTCGAATCGGGAACTATATTTCAGAGAGTAGGCAGGAAATAACTGATCACCAAATGATTGTGCCACGATCTTTGCAACTGATAAATATCTTCCTTGCTCTCTCCTCCAGGGAAGACGACATGCTGGATATGGCACCGTTGCTCCAGGAGAACTCCAGGCTGGGATGTCAAATTATTATTACACGAGAGCTGGAGGGAATGGAGCTAACCCTCCCTAAGGTCACCAGAAACTTTTATGTTGACGGCCATGTTCCCAAACCACACTGAGCGGAAAGAACTGGAGTTGGTGGAGAGGAAGAAACACAAGGGTGTTGCTGCAGAGTTAGCTATACCTGTGGCACCAGTTGCATGATGGAGATACGAGGATGCAGACACGTCTCTACTGGGAAGACCCAGAGCAATTCCCAAGTGAAACTGTTAGTAATTCCAACATGACAGAACAGCACTTCAGATAACAGATCAGACAGACATACAGTATCATACATCACTGAAGTGCGTTGTATTGTAACAAACGTAAAGTTCTGAAACTGGTTAACGCCTGGAAGAAGGGCAATAGTTGGTTTCTACTGTGATGAAAAGTCCTCGGACAAGAATTGAGATATCCTCACAACATACAATCGAACAAGCTTGCCTGTTAAACTCCAAAAGGGGTAGCAGCACAGGATATTGTTACACGTTGTACATCTTGGTCTTTAACAGAACATTCCATGGTAAACCTCATGCAACGGTCATTTACGCACAAGTACCGGTATAAAAAAAACAATTTCAGACAGAACAAAGTCTACTCTAGCATTGACTTCACACTCACATGTTCAATGTATTTTGTCTTGACATTTTACCATAAGCACTTTTTTATGTTTTACCTTAAATCAGAGCCACTTGTCTCTCAAGTATCAAAGGGGAATTTCAATTCCAACCCTAGGCTATATTACTAGCAGGTATGTTGACACCACCTAGCCTACTTCACACCTGTTATAAGACACATTCAAAGCTTTGATTAAATAATTGATTAGGTGTGCTTTCAATTCATCCTGATTAGTGTTGGATTTGAACATTCCTGATTGTAAACTAACATTAGCTGGTTTTGTTACTCTATAATAGGATTTTAACCATCACATTAAGCTTACCGTGTCCAACGCACAAAAGGAATATTGTGAAGTTGTCTGTGGAAATGGATCTTTGGATTTGTGAAATAAATTCCATGTCGACATCTGTCATCGTGTAGAACTGTCGTGAATTCCCAGCTATATGTTGAACATTCTGTTGTGCCATGGGGTTGGGTCAAGGTAGCAATTACTAGCTTTGCATTATTAAATGTAAAATACGTTTCTGTGCTTAGCAAAGTTGACTTTAATTGAATTTACCTGGTAAACGGTAGTTGGTAAAGGGGCGAGTCGTTTGGTATTCAACGGTAGATCTAAATGTCTTGAAATAATGACCATTGCCACATTGGGCCTACCACCACGTTTCAGTTTAAGAACCAGAAGCAGAGTCACTGAATGTGTTTATGTAGTGATGGGACAATCAGTGTCAACCTGTGACACCCGGGTTTTTATTAACACCACACAACCAACAACAGCATCTGACAGCACACCAATCTGACACCGATCGAACTTCGAGACCGATCATCGAGAAACAAGCCAGGGTAAGCGTCTGTATTCCTACTAGCGATCGCAGCCTTCCACTTTACTTTTTCAACGATCGTAATGCACGTTTAGTGTGTTTAAACATCTGGGGCTCCATTTTTATGTAATAATATGAAGGAACGTGATCGCCAGTAGTTAGCATTGTTTAGCACTAGCAGAGGCCATTGATCTGACGGTTTCTGAACGATCAGAACTTTTTTACAAACAATCAAACATGATCGGATACTCGGATCGTGGTTATAGCTAACCTGGCGTCCCTGTTTTTGTTTAAAAAAATCTAAAATCAAATATAGAAAAATAATAATAGCAGATCTATAAGCTCACAATGCATAGCGGTGCAGCGCAGTGTGAGCTTGTAGGTCAGATATTTCCGCTTCTTTAAAGAACGGGATTTAAGTGGTTAAATTAAAGAAATTATGACGCTCTGTCTATGTATGCGCTCGAGACCTATTCCCCGCGAAATTCAAGATCAAAGAAGAAAGGTTGTTACATTTGTTTCCAGCTTGGAAACGTAGGCTAATCAATGTCGGTGACATTTGAGAGGTAAGGCCTATTTGAAGTCTTAAGCGAGGCTAATTTTATTGATTTATTTAAAGCTTAAGACGCTAATTCCTTTCTAAACATTTAGCAAATAGTTGACATGATTAATGTATAGATTAACTAATGTAGCTGATGCCATTAAACTAGCTAGGCTCGCTATGTACCAGAGCTGCCATTAAACCAGTGTTTTTGGCACTGGTTTTGATAGACAAATAAAAGCTTCTAAATAAGTTTGGGGTTGTTTATTTATTAATATCGACCAGGAAAATATGAAATGCAGTTAGCACAATATTGTATATATTTTTAGCCTAGGCATAACAAATACTCTTTGTAATGATTTTACTTGAATACCATCAAATTATTTACAATTATTCCATCTCCAATAGATTTAAATACAAGGAAACATAATCTAATAATTTTAGAGTTTTTTTTCTTTTTCCCTGACAGACTCATTATGTCAATATGAGCACAGGGACAGAACCATCAGTTGCTGCCTTCAGAAAGGAAACCCAGGGAGGCATGAAGCAATTCTCCAACCCACCAGACTACCATACCACTCAATCCACTATTTTCTACTTTCTCCAAGAGGCCTCCAAGCAAACACAACCTGCCCAGTATGGTTACCAGGATTCAAGCCCATCCACCACTTGGCCAGACGGACATTCAAGCCAGGATGCCCTGATGGCTAAAAGTGGGGATGAAGATGTGCTGAAGATGTCTCTCTCTTCTGACTCTCCTCAGCACAGTTTGTCACATATGTGGCCTTGTAACCACGACGAAAATGCATGCACGGAGGATAGTGTTGAATACAAGACTGGGTCCAGCCCTCAATGCAGTAACCCTTGGGACGTGATGAGCCTTATCAACCTGCAGTGTGAGAGGCTTTTGCATTTTGGAGATGTAAAAGAAGGAGACTCAAGTTCATCATCATCATCTGCCCTCGATTTAGGTCATTTTGCAGCCCCTCCATCTACCTCAGCAACAACAAATGCTACAGACCAGAGCCTGGGATGTGGCAGTGTGACTTCTCACATAATGAGGGATCCTCAGCCCCCTTCTGTAGTCACCACAAGAGAAGAAAGCATAACTTGTGTCAGGCCCTTAGAAGACATGATGGGGGAGTTTAGGGGAAGCTGTGGTGAAGGATTCAGTGGCTTTCAAGAAAAGTGGTCTGTAAATGACTCCCAAATGGATGTTGTTATCCAATCACCAACTCATGCACAAAAAGAGCAAAATATTACAGCAGATGCATGCAAAGACTCAGTGGTTGCTGATGATGGTGCTCTCGCCACATTTGTTTGGAATGAGGAGAATGTCACCTCTACAGGCTCTACTCAACAGGATACTTTGAAAACAACTTCAACTGGAGATGTGTTGTCACATACACAGATCTCTGCATCAGATGATAACTTTGACCCCCTGCACCTACAGCTGACCTGTAACTCAGATGAAGATGCAAGTGTTGTATACCCTTCTCTAAGTACAATGGAATACCTGACATCCGAGCCAGTATTAACACTCGACTTCAATTCAAACCTGCTTTTCACCGTTGACGCCCAAAATGACTCGCAACCCTTATCCTTGAATTTGCTTTCTGCCTCTCCACGGTCTCTCATAATGAGCAATGAGACTCAGTCAAGTGCAAAAACACAAGTGCAAGATCGTAAAATTGCAGCATCTAAAGTAGAACACAGACAAAGCCTGACAATGGAAACCTCTCATTCTACACTGGCTCCACAGCTGTCATTTCAAAGCTATACTGAAGAAACAAACTCACCAGCCCTTCAACAGCGCATTGAGACTACGAAACCAGAGCACAGACAAAATGCTTCCCATGCATTCCCTGAGCAGAGCACATGGAGAACCAAGGCTCCCAGAAAACAGCCCCACCCAAGCCGGAGTCCTGATATTGAAGACCCAGATTTTCAGGGTGTGACCTTCACCATGCACACACAGCTGGACGATAGTAGGGAGCAGTGTCAGCTCCTCATAAAGTCCAAGTACAGGTAAAGACGGCTTATATCCATTGAGAAATGGTGGCACATTATTATTATCTTTCTTTCTTTTTATAAAATGGGTAAAATGTTAATGTTTAAATTAATACAATTTCATAAAATGGTGAAAAAAAGACATACAAGTAAAATAACTGTCATAATGGTTATGGGGGTTTCTGTCCACTGTACAGTGCAACAGCCTGATTGTGAAGTTTTTAATATATATATATATATATATATATATATACGTATATATATGTAGAAGACTGAAAATGGAAAATTACTTAATTTGGTGCTCAATAGTTGTCTTCATGTACCATCCCTACAGTAAGGAGCTGTTTAAGAGGTCCAGAGTGAGGTCACGGTCTTCCCAGAGTTCCCTTAGAACCAGCAGCTCAGACGAGGAGAGTGACGCGACCAACAAGAGTTCTAGTAAGTATGGCGATATGGTTAGGGCACTCTTAACTGCTCAACTAAGTTTTCCCAAAGTGATATTGCTATTCCACATGGCACATTATATTACTAACCTGACTCCGCCAGATGGGGCAGCAGAGAGTACACTGGGTTCCCCCCTCCTGCTCCCATCTGGGAACTCTCAGGCAGACTTGATGCCGGCCACAAAATGGCCTGGCCAATCAGCAGCAGCTTCTAGCAGCTTCTAGCAGCAGCTTCTAGCTTCTAGCTGCTGCTGATTGGCCAGGCCGTTTTGTGGCCGGGGATCAAGTCTGCCTGAGAGTTCCCAGATGGGAGCAGGAGGAGTGTACTCTCTGCTGCCCCATCTGGCGGAGTCAGTTATTATATTACAGGCTTTCTTAACTTGTTGGGGTTAAATTGAGTTCCTCTGATATTGAAATGTCCTGACCTCTAAAATGAGTAATCATTTGGCCAACAAGTAAGTCGCTCTGGATTAAGAGCGTCTGCTAAATGCCTAAATTGTAACGTTGTAATGGCTTTTGGATTCCAAAAAGGTTATACTGCTGCTTTGGAAGGTGTCACTCACCAGGTTATGAGAACAAATAGATGTATGAGATGGGTTTTCTGGATAGCATACAGGGCTTAATAACGTAATATGTTCAAAATTATTACCTTTGGTTGAAGAAATGGCTCGGTGTGAACAGGAGAAAAAAATAAAAGGGTTCAGGTCAGTAATGCATGTCATGCAAAAAGCCCCTTTTCCACCACCAGGGGGCACAACCACAGCACAATTTGCTTTCAAACAGCTTCACTACAGGCAGGTGGAATACATTTGATGAGTGATAATAAAAGAGGTATTTAGGGAGATTGCTGTGTAAACATCCTAAGACTATAATGGGTAGCAAACAGTCCCCTTGAGGTATTTTTTTAATAGAGGGAGTGAAAAGAAAAGAGAAACAAAAAACATTGATTGGACAGTTATACAAAAACAGAATTTTTATAGAGCTAATACAGTAAGTCCATTTATTAATCAACAAGTAAACTAGAGACTATTCTCCATTCTCTGGAGTTGTAATACTCAAAAGAGGCAACTGCCTAGGTATTTAATACTGAAATACAATGACATTCATATCACCTTGATATTACTGCATATTAACAACAGCATCAAACAATGTCCTTTGAGGCTTTGACAAGTCTTTGCCGGTACTATAATTGTACTACTAATAATTCATAATAATAATTCAACAATAACCACATTATAAAAACACTTAACAACACTCCTCTGAAACGTTGATGACTACAAGTATTTGGGATCATATATCTTCTTCCCAAAAGGACTTTCAAACTAGGAAGGGTATGGCCTGGTCAGCCTGCAAAGACATGCATAAGATCTGGTCATCCCCGCTTAGTAAGATGTTCAAAGTAAAAATATTTAGGACGACCGTTGAGCCGATTCTACTCTATGGCTCCGAGACATGGACACTTTCAAAGAAATTTGAGAAACGGTTGGATGGCACTTACACCCGCCTTCTAATGAGAGCGCAAAATCTCTCTTGGAAGAGTCACCCATCAACTAATCTAATATATGGCAACCTTCCCCGTGTTTCTTCACTAGAAGAACACAGTTTGCCGGCCACTGCTACAGAGCTGACAATGAGGTTATATCTTCCCTTCTTCTCTGGAATCCTGCCTCAAAGCAGCCAGAGGTAGAAAACTGTCGTTCCCTGATGTCATCGCTAGGTACACATGCATCAGTAAGCAGGAACTGGGGATGGCAAAAATGATGATGAATAATTCATAAACATTTGCAAACTAAAGCGAGTGCAAATATAAACAGAATCATTATCTTCACTTGTACTGTACTTAAACACACAACATTTCAGTCACAAGACCTTCATCGCCCGATGAAGATGTTGCAACTGAGTTATGCCTATAATATTACTGTCATAATACTTAATATGAATTACCACTGTCTCCCCCTATCAGAGAGCAAAGTGTGTGCGTCATGCTGCACTGAGAAGACCCCTATGTGGAGGGATGCTGAGGATGGGACCCCACTCTGTAACGCGTGTGGAATAAGGTGGCTTATATTAATGTTCAATACATTTACCAAGCTTGTAAGAGTACTAATCTACACGATTTTGGCTTTCTGGTTATTATGAATAATATTTTCAAAGGGACTTTAGATTTTTGTTTAATTGTATAATTTGTGCCCGTGGTATTTAACACAAATTACACAATGGTTTACTCCAATATTGCCTGGTTTGTTTTGGAAGACGTAGTTCACAGTATTACGTTGCTGTATGTTTACTGAGCCATTATGTACTCGTACTGCTAGGGTTACCGCATTCATTGCACAAAGATCGAAGAAGCGTAATATCATTCAGCCTGAACATGCAGAGAAATGTAATTAACGCAGTATTCTCATGTCCTTTTCCTTTTAAGGTACAAGAAGTACAGAGTGCGTTGCATCAGGTGCTGGCACATCCCTAGGAAGGAGGGCAACACCAGCTTGTGCTGCCCCAAGTGTGGAGCCTCTGTGAGACTGACTTCAGTTCAGCGAAAACACAAAGCCTGGTAGTGAAGGTGTAAATTAAAGGTGTGGTGGTTTAACACTGCACAAAATGGAACTCTATGCACACTTACTCACACACTGGTTCAAAATTAAAAATGTTGGTCCAGCCATGCTTGGCCCTGTACACGTTCAGCCTGCTACAGGTTTTCAAACTTACTGACAACAAAATATTTAAAATGACTTAATATATTTTACTGAGAACTCTTGAGTACTTTAATCCATTCCATCTCGCACTTTTGTACACATGAGGATAATGACTCCCTGACTGTTTATATATTGCTGTGTAGTTTTATATTGATTTATAGTCTTCACTCTGTCTTGCACAGTAGGCATGAAGACATACCTTTTTTGATATTGTACCAACTTGTACCTCTTATTCACTAGTAAAGGCTCCATTTGAATGCCTTGTTCACCACACAGTGAAACCCTGTGTAAAAGTAAAATGTACCCCCGTAAGGGTAATTATTTATACTGCAAAGACCTGTTGCTCTGTTTGAGCCTGACGGGTAGCTAATGTGTGTTCTGCTCTAATACTGTACATTTGGTTTAGGAAGATGTAATAATATATTTTCTATTTAATTCATATTGTGATTGTTTTCATTCTTTTCTTGTTCTCGTTTGTTGTTTTCTTCGCCAGTCATTACATTTTTGCTATAGACAAATGATTGCTCTGAGCTGTTTTTGTGGAAATAATTTTGTTGGAGAGAGTACATGTTTTGGTCTCAATTAAAATTATTTTGAAGAACAATTTCTTTCTGCCAAAACTTATTTGAAACATAATGTATTGCTTACCGGTACATATTTATTAAGAAAAGGATTAGCGATTTGTGTGTGTGTGTGTGTGTGTGTGTTTTAATATGGTGCTAAATGTAATGCTGTAAATTCACCCAAATCAGATACAGTAGGAACATATATTTCAGTACATTTGCCTTTCCCCCCCTTTTATATGATCATATCCATGCATGCCTTGCCAGATTATTTGGCATGATGGTATATGAGACGAGGCATATCTTCCCGATGTGACTGTTTCAAATCAGTGAAAGACGACGTAATCCATTTTGAAATAATAGTCGCCCTGTATCAGTCTGTGTGTGGCCACCCACAGACCACTTGGCAAAGAAGTCTAGCCCACTGCTTATGGTGAGCTGAGGAAGTATAGGTCCCATTAATGAACACCTCTTACAATAGCCCACAGTGGAAACAAGTGAAAAGTATAGGGCTGTATATAGGCCATAATGTGTTGTATACTGTACATACAGTGTGTGTGTGTGTGTGTGTGTGTGGTTGACTGCGGTTGACTGCATGGGGGAAAACAGTTTAAGAATTAGGCAATAGATTTTAATCTGTGGAAGACCCTGTAGAAGTCAAAGTATTTCATTCATAAACATAAGATTTGTTCCAGTCTCCAGATATTATCAATGGCCAAGCATGAAGCTATGAGTGGGTGGGTTGGAAGTTGGACGTGAGGGGGCATCGTTAAGTATTGCTATGTTGAATTTAAAGACTAGAGTATAGCATATCCTTTTACCTCTCAGTTTCATTGGACACACAGGGTAGGCCTATATTGTTTTTTATTTAGCAACAATGTTTGCAGGAGGAGGAGAGGAGTGGAGGGGGAGGCTAAAAAGTCAAAGACGCAGACAGATGAGTTTCCTTTTTTGTGAATGAAGAATCGGACAGGGGACCTGCTGCGCGCGTTCGTCACTAGTCTTGCCTGTTTGTTGGTGCAGGTGGTGGCACCAGCCAGCGGCACGCCGCCCTGCCCTGAGGACAAAATGACCCTGGACGACAAACTCATGGACGAGAACGACATAGACGTGGAGGGAGAAGAAGACGACGACAAAGATGCGCGCAATGAGGAGGATTATTCGCTGCTGAAAGAAGACGGTGCCAGTTTGGTGGAGCAAATGGTCGAGTCTCCCGAGCGGCCCGAGGGGACGTCGTTCCGTGCCGGTCCGGGCAGGAGCGCAGCGTCCGTGAAGCCCCCGTACTCGTACATCGCCCTGATCACCATGGCCATTCTCCAGAGTCCCAAGAAGCGACTCACTCTCAGCGAGATATGCGATTTTATCAGTCAGCGCTTTTCGTATTACCGGGAGAAGTTTCCGGCGTGGCAAAACTCCATCCGTCACAACTTGTCCCTGAACGACTGCTTCGTCAAGATGCCCCGGGAGCCGGGGAACCCCGGGAAGGGGAACTACTGGACCCTGGATCCCATGTCGGCCGATATGTTCGAAAACGGGAGCTTTCTTCGGCGGAGGAAGCGCTTCAAGCGCCAACATTTCCGCCTGGGAACTATAATGAAGGACACCGGCATTACGCACGCGGCTGGGGTTCCTTACTACGGAGCGCACGGGACAGGCGCGTACCTCCAGGTGCCTTGTTTAGACTTTTACCACGATCTAGGACTAGGTTCAACAACTCCTCCTAGCATCCCACCTGTTAACAGCATTTTACCTACGCTCTCGTCTCTCCTCTCCAGGACCACGATGAGCGCGGGACAAAAGACTTGCCCTGCCGCGCCGCCACCGACTCGGGCTCTAATCTTTGATCACTTTGACACGGCACGCTGCACCACCGTGTCATCTTTCGTCCCCAGTTCCCCTTTCTTCTCCCCCGTGTCACTTCATGGACTGATGCCACCGCATCCACTCAGCCTCCCCTCAGACTATTACAAACTGGGCCCTCTCTCCGGCGCGAGCCTTATAGCGAATAAACTGTTGCAGCCTATTGGCAATTAGTCCCAGATTAAACATGTTGATCAAAGGTTAATAGGCTTCGGTGTGTGCAAAAAGTGTCGTTTATTTGTTGGAGTAATTTGCTTTGAACATTATTTTTATATGCATTTTATCAACTTGTAGGTTGCGCTGCATATAAATTCATATGTCTAACGTGCCTGATGCAATTTATTAAACGATGGTTCATACTTCATTTATAGTATAACAAACAGCCTACTATTTTTCTACAAAGCTGTTATTTTTTCACGTAGGTCTATGCCTAAACTGAATTTAACGATTATTTATAACTCACCAATTCAAACTCACCAATAGACAATATAGAGAGGGTTAAGAAAGTTGCTTATTTGGCCGGAGTATGCTATAAATGAGTGGACTAATAATAATAATAAATATATAGCCTACTTTATTAAAAAAAATATCCTATAATATTTTGACCAAAATAATATTTAGCCCATGCAAGGAACGTTTTAATAATATGTGGAAATATATTACATTGCATTTTGACAACAGATGTTTCAAAAATATCAACTGACAATTATAGTCTAGTCTAGTATGTATGTAGCCTATACGATTTTGAGCAAGCTAAAATGCAGTTGTTGTATACCATCTTTGTTATTGCCAAAACAATGCAGCATGCACCTGGGCAGTCTGGAAAACTGTTAAAAGACTTTATTGATGACAAGGCTTGATTGATCACTTTACTGAATCGAGAGGTGATGTAAACACAAGAGAGCTTACAGCTATACCCCCCCCCCCCCCCCTGTGTGTGCATTGTGCAGCCACAGATGTTACAAAGGAGGCATTCTTCAGTCCAAACAGGCTTTAATATACTGTAGCAGCAAAACATCAGTGTATTGCACTCTAAATAACTTGCACATGACCATGGCAATACTGCAATGGCAGTTATCAAATGCATCTGGTGAACTGGCCATGAAGGTTTTAGTGCATGTAAAACTGTATAGTAATCCCACTCTTGACTGCTCGTTTTGTTGTGTCTTGAGTTTTATATTCATATTCTAATTGGATTTTGGCCACTGACATTATTATGCCAATGGCACAATGGCGATCAAACTGCCATGGCAGCTTAAATGTGCATCATGGCCTGCTGCTGTATTTCTTTTTTCATTAGAGCAAGTGCAAAGAGGTTTATTCGCAACGAGTTAGTTGGCCCAGTTGAATTTCTAGGTGTGCTTGGAAAATGCAAATCATATCTGCCCCTCATCGCTGTAGGCTATAGTAGTTGAACTACTTTCAACCTGGTGTCCCTATTTTGGATCCTTTTTAAAAAAATATTTTATTTTTTAATAGCACATCTATAAACTTGGCTATAGATTGGCTATGTTCGCTATTTGTCATACAACAAAGTATATAGGCCAAGGCTTAAGTGGTTAAAATTGAACCCTCCCAGTACCATACGTGACATCTATTGTCATACATTATGGGCAATTTTATTTCTCATATCTCATATAGCTGTCTGGAAGAAACCCACCCTACGCTAAAATGTAAACTTTTCAGAAAATGACAAAACATCCAACTCAAGTGGAGTTAGGAGTTTTTTTTTGTCAAAGCACTTTCATTGGTTTAATATTTCTTTAACCAACATACAGACATAAAGGGTGTTCAATAGCACTGATTTATGAAAAAAGAAAGAAAGAAAAAAGTTAGCTGGTTTGGCAGATAGTTTGAGGATCCAATGGAGTTAGGAGGTTTTCGCCGAAGCACTTTTTAATACTTTCCATTAGTTCAATATTATTTTAACCAACACACACAGACGTAAAGGGTGTTCAATAGCACTGATTTATGCACAAAAATAATCCAAAACCTCAAAAATGGAGTTAGGTGGTTTCTTCCAGACAGCAACGATATGGTAAAATAATATTTTTCAAATCTCACTCAAGAGGTTATGAGAATCTAGTTGGCAAAATGTCACTGTAAAACCGATACAATCCAATAAAGGATTAAAAAACAGACTCACCAAAATCTAATTCCACAGATTTTAGCTTGTGGTATTTATTTGTAGAAACGATTGTGTGTGTGTGTGTGTGTGTGTGTGTGTGTGTGTGTGTGTGTGTGTGTGTGTGTGTGTGTGTGTGTGTGTGTGTGTGTGTGTGTGTGTGTGTGTGTGTGTGTGTGTGCGTGTGTGTGTGTGTGTGTGCGCGCACATGTGTGTCTGTGTGTGTGTGGGGGTTAAATAAATTACCTTCACTTTAATAGCTGAAATGAAGGTAAATAAAAGATTAGTAATACTGCCAAAGAGCCAAATCCTTATCCTTTCGATATGGATTATGTAAATAGAAGAGAGTAAGGATTCTTAGACGTTTTTCGGCTCAAAACAGAATACATTTAGACCTCCGGGGGGCCATGCAGGCACGTAAACATTTTGTTGCACATTGTGTTATGTGGTTACCCACCAGAAACCCATAGTTTAAGAACTGCAGAATAGGCTACATGAAAACACGGGCCAAATAGTGTATATAAAATCCATAGAACCAAAGCTAGGCTCTCACTGCTGATCTAATTGAGCTGTGGCTCAAAGCACGACCTTCTACAATACACGTTACATTTCCACCTATAACTCTGTGGGAAGCCGTTTGCTTTTCCTGGCACGCTGTCATGTTTCAATTTCATTCAATTATAAAACGCATGCACACAGACAATGCCCTGTTTGCCTCTTTTTCTGAAAATATCGTATCACCATTGTGGCCCAATAAAACTGCATGCTTGGGGGAACAATATGGAAAAGCTGCATATAAGTTCAGCATCTCAGATGTCATATCGCCTCTGTGTCAGGAAATATGACAGTGTTTTATTTGAGAACCCCCCCCCCACACACACACACACACACACACACGCACACACATTTCTTAGACCTCAAGTAGTTAGAAAACAGCGACATATAACGGCACAGCCACCCAAGAAGGACCATGAGCTCATATTTTAGCCATGTGTCCAGAGAAAGAGGAGAGAAAGATTGAGGGTAGAGGAGGGGGGAAGGGGGACTGACTGACTGACTGACTGTATACTCAGAGACAACAATAATAATCATACCATGAGAGCTCTTTGGAAGACTGGAGACGGGAGCACAAGAAAGCCGGGAGAAGTTATTTGGATGATAGGATAGGAAATAAATGTTAGAACAAATAACTTTTCCTTGAGACGATTCTCTCCAGTTATTCTCTTATTGTGTGTTTCAAACAGATTCTCAGTTCTCTTTGAGAGGTGTGAGTATATAGAGGATGAATGATTCCAATTATCTCAGAGCCAGAAATGGGCCCACAACAAAGAGGAGAAAATGACAGAAATAGGTTTATTTTTTACGGCCAGCGTTTATCCTCGCAACAAACTGCCATTTAAGACAACAAAGCCAGATGGCCATAATGTCATTGACTTACGGTCTGTTATACTGAACACTTTGGAGATTGAGGGTCTGTGTGTGTGAGTGTTTGCTTAGAAGAAGAACTTTGTTTTGAACTTTAGTTTTGTTTGTTTGTTTGTTTGTGTGTGTGTACACGCAAGTGTTATATGAGCCAGTGAGAGTGTGTGTGTGTGTGTGTGTGTGTGTGTGTGTGTGTGTGTGTGTGTGTGTGTGTGTGTGTGTGTGTGTGTGTGTGTGTGTGTGTGTGTGTGCGCGTGCATGTGTGCGTGCGTGCGTGCGTGCGTGCGTGCGTGCGTGTGTGTGTGTGTGTGGTGCATGCGTGCGTTGTTTGTGCATGAGTGCGTGTCAGCGCACAGCACACAGCCGTGCATGTGTGTGTCCATCTTTACCGCACGTTCACTCAGAAACCACATAGTTTCCAGGTCAACAAGCAACAGAACTGAAATACTTAGTGGAGGAAAGATGGAATCAGACCTTGAGAGGAAAGAAAAGCAGATCTGGAAAAGTGGACCAAGGGTGAACCGAACACCAGGAGGTTTGTATATTACACAGGCTTAGGGAAACTCTTTGATGAAGGCAGGGGCATTTGGTTCCGATCAGCCTCTTTTCATTCCCATACAACTTTC
This sequence comes from Electrona antarctica, assembly GCF_951216825.1. NCBI lineage: Eukaryota > Metazoa > Chordata > Actinopteri > Myctophiformes > Myctophidae > Electrona > Electrona antarctica. The sequence continues at coordinate 48,741,811 of NC_136809.1, forward strand.
CCCTGGCGTTGGTACTGGAAAAGCTGTGGTTGGTACCTGGCATCTTTTCCATGAGCCAGTACCACCTGGACCCATAACATGGCAGAGAAAAAGGTGTGTGAATGTAGCATTCTCTTTTTAAATCTTTTTCTTTCTTACTTTTTTTTTTGTTTTAATTTTCTCCCAATTTAGTCATTGCCAATTCCCATATGTGCTGTGGTCCCATGTTGCTGCATGCCAACCGCCCCACTGTTGGCCTTGGGAGGGTGTAGACAACCACATGTCTCCTCCGATACACATGGAAGTTGCTAGCGGCTCGTTTTCACCTGACTCTGACGTAACACGTCATGCAGAGGTTCATGTTATCGACCACAGCTCCACTCCCCCGTTGAACAGGCACCCGACAAATCTGTAGCAGTCGCTAATACGCTATATAGCACAGCGAAAAACACAAGCTCCTGCTGGCTTATTCCCACCTGAGAACACTGAGAATTGTGGAGCGCAAAGAGGTATCACTGCCTGGAGTGTTTTACCTCTATATGCTACCTGGACACCCATGTATCATTGTTGATTTCAGAATAGTTTCATTGAAATGTAAGCCCCTGGGATTGTTGTGGCCTGAAGTTGTTCCCTGTCCTCTTCAAGGCTCCTGTGTGGACTGCATGGGACAGGTGACTCCGGTAGTAAAGAAATGTCCTACACACCTTCATCTACAGTAGCTACTAGCTAGGCCACCATTCTCATTCTGTACACGTGAAATCCTCTGTGTCAATTTAACTACAAAAGTGTAGAAATGGACTCAATGGATCCATTTGGGTCCATTTTGAGGATTTGACTCTGTAACCAGTTTTGATTTGATTGATTTCACCTGGGAGTCTTGGTATCTGTCCCACAATCTCTTACAATTTTTCTTCTAGGAAGTCAGAGAATGTTAGAAAGACCATCTTTCCAACAGTGTATGAGGTGAGCTCATACAGTGAGGTGAGCTCATGAGGTGAGGTGAATCCTATTTCCTTCTCTGTCCGTCTCTCTGTTTCCTCTGAATGAGTATGAGAAGGCGGAGTCCCAACAGGAAGACATCCAGAAGATTGGATGTCCTGTGCATAGATATTTAAAAAAAGTAGATGCCTCATTGGCCGCTGCAGTTCGTGGGAGCGATGTGTGATGAAGGAGGGACGGAAGAATTTACACTGGGAGAGGAAGTACGCCGGAAGCGTGGAAGGCACGTTACGTCCCGTAAGGACATGGCACTGGATTAATAGACACAAGTGCATGGCATTTGATGAAGTATATACTTATAATACTTGTACTGTTAACACATTTTGGGCGGGAACCCCTTTTGGTGTTTTAAGCATTAATTTATACTTTAGCTATTGCAAAATAGCGAATAGCTTGTATGTCTGCTATTTTTTTTAAATCGTGAAAATGTGGCGCAAATCTTTGAATATATATTCTTTCAGAGCCAAAGTTTTTAACTCAAATCTTTGCTTCTGGGGGGTCCCTGGAACAACATATTTTCAGATGGGGGTCGGCGGCCAATTACATATAATCTTGGGGCTCCTTGACATGAAAATGTTTGAGAACCACTGACATAGAAACATGGGTTTTTCAGAAAACTGTCATGATTTAGAAGACATTTGTAATCGTTCCCAGGTCAAAATGGGTTAAGAAAGGACAATACTGTCAATACACTGGAATGATGAACAGAATTTCAATTGTGAATCTCATCGATTTCTGTGGGGCAGAGTATTTAAACAGTCTCTGCTGTTGCTTTCGGCAAATAAGTAGTTTCACCCTGACATCATCGGATAAGTTGAGATCAGGTCAATAACACCATGGAGCCCTAAGTGACTGGAGCAGCAATATGAATATGGTTTATTAATGTTATATGATCTATGGTTATCAAGCTGGCTTTTGCAGGAGTGAATTTGATCAAACAATTTCTGCCAACATTTGAGCCCATGTGATTTGGTGAAAACACTTTTTTTGAGTGTCTTACACTCAGTAACATGAAGAAAACACTTATTTTCTTTTCTTTTCGCACACCAGTGAGGAAGAATTTCAACAGCTTCCTAAAAAATCAATAACTTAGTCTAATAGGCCATGTAATAAAGAGCACTCTTTCAATCTCTCTCCAATGCAAGTCTGTCCAGCACTTAATGCAAACTGCATGTCACCAGTCCCATGCACGCAGGCCTGCTTTGGTGGTCCCCTGAGTAAGCTGTATTTCCTCGCCTCCTCTCCTCCCTGGTCTTTATTTTGTATTTATTTATTTAGTTATTTTATAGCGAACACAAAATTGTTCCTAATTCTCTGCTGCTGGAGGGTGGTAATTTGTGGGTTTTGGCTGAAGACATACGGCTGTTAATTTAAAAAAGCTGCTTTTGAGTTGTCTTTTCACCCTTTTAGAGTTAAAGCACTGCGTTGACAATATACAGTATGCACTATATTATAATTGAATCACCAGAATAGAATAGAGTTATCGTTTTCCCCCTTGAGAGCACGTGAAAAGTGGTTCTTTTAAACTCCCAAAGTACACTTGTGTGGAATTTTACTCTCAACAAAGTTTGAATTACAGTACACGTAATGAGTCGGCCCTACACGTTTACATTGTAGCCTATGCTTACCCAGGATCCATCAGTCAGTCAGTCTTTCTGTCTGTTCGTCCAAAGGTTTCATGTGCCAACTGAGAGCTGGACACAGCTTTCAGTGCTTGTTTTTCCTGGAAGCAGGTTACTGAAACAATATCATTTGAGTGTTTCTGAATGTTGCCCGAAATGACCATTTCTAATGGAGAAGCTTTAGCAGGTGTACCGCATTGGTTCATTCTGCTCATTCAGGACTCCTGTTCTTAACCACTTAAACCCTGGCCTAGACCAGTTGAGGACAGAGTCACCAACGCTGACCAATGTCTACCTTTCTTACATCCAATCTCTTCTGCCAATTAAGTTACAGCTGCGTTGGTGACTCTGCCCTCAGCTGGTCCAAATCCAGCTAAGGTGATCAGTTAATGGACATAGTATTGATGAGCAAAAGTATGTTCTTAACGTTTATTAACCTTTAAAACAATAAGCTTACAAGGGTGCTTTTAAACAACAACCAAAAAGTTAGCCCAACACTAGCAAAATCTAACATATAGGTTATTAAAATGCACGTTTCATGTGCATACACATGTGAAAGCATCATGGAAGGGGGAATTCCAACTAAGCCAAGAATGATATAGTATGGGATTAAACTCTGTGATTTGGTATTTTTGAGTGGTGTAAACCACTCCTACAACTGGCTTTGTTAGTTTACGTGTCTGTCTGTCTGTCTGTTCGTACCAAAAAATGAGCATGGTGCATTGTGATTGGCCGGAATGAGACATTACGTCAGTGACCACAGCTGATCAGGCTATATAAGACCTTGCACCACTCAGTTCACACGGGTGTGATTTTTAATTAACTGTTAACAATTCTTACACAGTGATCCCAAAGCAGTAATGGATACTAGTAAGACAAGATGCCCCGAGGCACCCTGAGGCACGCACACATCCGCCGGGGTGACTGCTGGGCGAGCGCTGGCGCTTTGGCATATCAATATATGGAATGAATTTTGTACTGGCCATATATGTTTACTTTGTTTTTATTCCTTTTTACAGATTACTTCAGACAAGCAGTTCAGTCAAAACAGTTCAGTTTGTGTACCCCGCCCCCCTCCCCCCGTCCAGAAACAGCAAACAGATACAAAGATCAAGTATACACAGAATGGATAAAAAAAATAAGATGACATTTCTTTTTAAAGGCACAAAAACTAAGGCTAAAAAGAAAATAAAGGGAAAAAAAGTATATATCTAATATAGTTAATCAATAGTAGTAGTAGTAATGGTAATAACCGCAACCAGCAATCAATAACATCGGGAGGGAGGTGCAGTGCAGCCCCGTCAACTTCAGTCCCCAACTCCAGGGGGACGGAGCACAGGGTCTGGTCAACGGTTCCCTCACCTGCCCCTTAAGGCAGCGGTCCCCAAACTTTTTTGGCCGTGCACCCCCTGTTACCTCCTGACCTAGCTGATGCACCCCAACGCTCAGTCTTGTTGTATTTGGCCAAAAATGTTACATTTGTTTTATATGATTATGGCAAATAATCACAGAATGTCACTCCCACAGCTGCTCTATACTAGCCTGGCTAATAAGCCAGACCGAATCAGCCGTTGGCAAAAAAAAAAATTGCCTGCCGGCGGATTACGGTCTGGAGAGGCTCAATTGTACGGCCATTTCCTACACCAGATAACTGGTGTGGCCAATCGGGACACGGTATGCAATATGGGCGTTCAATGCTTGAGACCTTTGACTGACAGTAGCTCTGACCAATTGCGTCAAAGAGAAAATGTTTGAACCCGCCCCCCGGGAAACAAAATCCATACACAGCATCTCCAGACTCAAATACCACACGACAGTGTGATTTGAGTCTGGCTTATTAGCCAGGCTAGCTCTATACATCTCCTTACAACAGTGTTTTACAGGATTTTGCCGTTTGTGTTAAATATCACCATAAAACCGCCATTACCCTTTTGTCACGCACCCCCTAGAGTGTGTTCACGCACCCCTAGAGTGTGTTCACGCACCACAGTTTGGGAACCCCTGCCTTAAGGGAATGTAAAGTCTTCAACATATGAGATAAACGTAGACCAGGTTCTGTCAAATTTCTCCTGTGAGCCATGAACATTATATCTAATTCTCTGCAACTTTAACATAAACAGGACTTCTTGGATCCATTGGCCATATATGGAGCGTGTCTTGAGTGTACAGGGTTTGATGAGGTCAGATCAACATATAGAATGTCAGAACAGGTCAGCTCCAGATCTAAGGGTGGCAGTGGGGGCAGTGTCTTGAGTGTACAGGGTTTGATGAGGTCTGGCCATATACGGAGCGTGTTTTGAGTGTGCAGGGATTGATGAGGTCAGATCAACATATGGAATGTCAGAACAGGTCAGCTCCATATAATATATGGAGATCTAAGAGTGGCAGCGGGGGCAGTGTCTTGAGTGTACAGGGTTTGATGAGGGCCCAGGTAGGGTCGGGCCTTATTTTTCGGGCCTGTTGAGAACTCTAGTTTTCGCCGGCTGCACTAATAACTTTGGGGTGGGCCTGTCTAGAGTTTGAAATAGATCAGTCAAAAGGGAGACATCAAAGTGGAAGGAGGCGTGACGGACTGACGACCATATATGGTGGCGTGACGTGTCACGAGGCGTGACGGACTGACGGCCATATGGTGGCGTGATGGAGTCACTGACGGACTGACAGGTTTTTCAGGGTTTCATAGTAATCTGTGACCTACCGTCGCAATAAACCAAGAGATCAACCTTTCACTTGACAAGTCTGGGGGGATTTTAATGAGATAAGATAACAAACTATCATGAAGAGAAAATGGGGTAATTCTTAATGCATTTGCATTTACAACATCAAATATGGAAGTTGTCATAAACCCTATCTCAGATAGGTGTTAGCTTTATAATAACAGCTTGTAGGGGCAGTTAGCAGTCTAAATCGTATTGACTGGCGGCGAGGGAGAGTGGGAGGAGATGTGTGCGCTCTCAGTGTGTTTAAGCAGTGTTCGAGGCAGCGCGCGTCGTCCTGCAGCCCATAAATAACACAAATATCTCCTTTTCCTCTCCGCCCTCCCCTCCACCTCATCTCCTCCCTCTTAAACAACTCTCAGTCCCTCCTGCTGCTCCATATCCAACCCGGCCTCAAACACTCATAAAAACTGGAGCTGACAGGTGCTGGAGACTCAAGCCAGATATGTGAGAGAGAGAGACACATAGCGAGTGACAGAGAGAGAGAGAGAGAGAGAGAGAGAGAGTCAGTCAGTCAGTCAGTCAGTCAGACAGACAGACAGACAGACAGACAGACAGACAGACAGACAGGCCGATTGAGAAAGAAATAAAAAGAGAAAGAAAGAAAGATGGATCATCAATGGGATCCATTCATAATTATTGAAAATGTTTGGCCCAGATGAAGTCTACCAGAAGTTCCACAGATTTGAGTTTTCCATTCGATTCCTGCATTAATCGTAGATTCAGGAGGAATGACTTTGAAGAAAAAGATACATGTCTGATTGGAAAAGAATGCTAAAAACTTTACTTGCACCACAAGTTTTAACAACTTAAATCCTGTTGAAATGTTTTTGAAAATAGCCATTATTCATTATTGTGAGCTATATCTAACATTGAAAATGGTGACATATTTTTTCATGTTGAAAAAATGTTCGTCTTCTACGACAACATGCCCAAAATAGGGACTCCAGGGTGAAAGTGATTTAAACGCATGCAAACCACAGTCAGAGAAAGCCATACAGGGCCAGACCATATCGCTGTGGAAGTAGGAGAAGTAATGGGAGGTAAGGTCAGTGTCAATTGCAGCTTTGTTATTCTAGAACTAGAGGAGTACTTGAGCCCTCCCGCGCACGGTCGCGTACACACACACACACACACACACACACACACACACACACACACACACACACACACACACACACACACACACACACACACACACACACACACACACACACACACACACACACACACACACACACACACACACACACACACACACACACACACACACACACACGCACACGGTCCATCATTTTTACAGTTTCAGAGTTAAATTACTGTGTAGGGCCAGTTCTGGACAGGCTTTGGCAGATGGAGACGAAGGCGGGAGGAGCTGAGATATCTGGGATGTTTTCTGGTGTTGTGTTGTGTTGACAAGCCTGCATGCCGGGCTGGACGCTTGCAGCCAAAGACCACCCTAGTTGACTCTCATAAACAGGCACGCACACACACACACACACACACACGGACACACACACACACGTAAATGACGTATAGCTTTAATGTTTTACACTCATATCTGACATTCCTGTCTTCATTTTGACCTTTCTATCTTTTCCTCTTCAACTAGCGAGCACTGAGTCAGTAACGATGGAAGTTGGAGATCCATGCCCCACCCGGCTATGCAATACCCATTGTACCCGTGTCAGAGTACCCGTTCCACCCATCTGTCTGTGTCTATTTTATGCCCATGTAGATGTCTGTATCTGTCTCTCTGTGTCCCTTTATTCCTATATGGAGTTCTGTGTCATGCATGCCCAAATATGGAGAACAGGCATGGGAAGGGGCCCTGTCCAGAGCCCGGGCAGAGGTCTTTTGTGGCGGTTCTGGACAACTGTGGGTCCGACCGACTCGACACCGGGCATTGCACTCGCTGTGGGGGTGTGGAACGCGTGTGTCGAATTTGAAGTCGGGATTACAGACGTACACACGTACGTACAGACAGACGTACAGTAGCCTCGGTACCCAGGCTTACATTTTCGTCGGTGCAAAAAATAAAAGCCTGGGGAAACTTATTGGCCGCTCTGGTCTAGACGTGGGAGTCAACCCTTCCGGGTGGGCGTCGCTTCAAATGATGAGGGCGTGCGCAAATGTCAGCCGCGACCCGCCCCTCTAGACCAGAAACCTAATACGTTAGCTCAGGCTAGACGTACAGAGACATTTATAGATATAGATGCAAGGGAATGTTCACATCAGATGCAAATCAGATAAAACGAATGGTGGAAAAAGTATTCTCATTTTTTCACTTGCATCAGTACTGCAATATAGAAATACTTTGTTACACGTAAAAGTCCGGAATTAAAATTTGACTTGTAAAAGTACAAAAGTACAAAGTACTCATTATGCAGAATGTACCTTTTCACAAGTTTTAAAATGCCTAAAATGTATAAGAATCTTTTGAAAATAGCAGATCTACAAGCTCACAATGCGTCGCATCACAACACATTGTGAGCTTTTAGATCTGCTATATAGGGCCGACTGTCGTTAATGTATGTTGTTTTGTAATAATACTCAAAATCTACAAAGTAACTATAGTAACCAAAGTTTTAAAATAATTATAGTGGAGTAAAAGTACAATGTTTGCCTCTGAGATGCGGAGTAGAAGTACATTTTAAGTATTGGAAATTGGAAATACTGAAGTAAAGTACAGTGCTCAGTGTCGTCTCCAGGCACAAATCAGCAGGGGGGCATACTCTTTTCCAAAGGGGGAACTTACATTTTTCAAAAGCCCCTATTTGTATAACAAATACTCGCCTATTATCACAGTGATGCGTTGAAAAAGGCTACAAGTAGGCTATACAATTATGCAGCAGCAGCACCAACAAACAAACAAACAAATATGTTGAGCATTATAATGTCTTCTGCATATATTACCCTGTATTTCTATTAACTATTCAATTAATTTGAACATGTATATATATATTTATAATAATCATGAAGAACTTATAGATTTAACATCTGTAAAACATTAAAATATTGGTATGGTAGCCTATAGGGTACTACTGGCCAATCTGGACTGGAGGGGCACAAAGTCCAATCTGGGGGGGGGGGGGGGGGGGGGGGGTGCAATTCCCCCCTGCAGAGACGCCACTGACAGTACCTCAGTAAATGTAATTAGTTACTTTTCACCACTGGCGTGGTGATATGCAAGGGAATTGGTTCACGTCAGATGCACGCAGAAACCACAAAAGAATCCACGGATATCCTCCTGAGTGTTCACTACTTTCACACCCTCTCCGAGTCAAATTAAATGAACACTTATGATTTCAGTGTGCACTGAGTCAGACTGTGATACGTACATTTGCCCATACTAATTGACAACCTGCAATGCTATAGAGATTGAATATGGACGCAAGAGAGTCATCTGGACAAGCTCAAGAGAGCCCTTTTGAACCATAATCCCTCTGACCTTCATTCAAAAACACAGCAAAGGCCCGACTAAGTCGAGCACTGTCAGCAACCGCACAATGCTAGGATTCACTTGGAAATACAATAAGAATAGAAAACTATAGCGAGACGCACATGTGTGGACTGTGGAGTATAGTCGAGAGTCTTTCATAAAGGCAAAAAAAGAAACAACACACACTGCCCGAGTTGAAAGACATGAAAGCTGAATATGTCCCGGCATATGGTTGCCAGATTTGTAGCAGAGTTCCGATCATACAAATACAACCTTTCCTGCTTTTTGAGTGTGGGGGGTAAATGGGAGTGGATAACGACGTGAGTCTGTTTAATTTCAGGCTAGTATTTGGAGTGGTGTGCGCGCGATCGTGTGTGTGTGTGTGTGTGTGTGTGTGTGTGTGTGTGTGTGTGTGTGTGTGTGTGTGTGTGTGTGTGTGTGTGTGTGTGTGTGTGGGAGAGAGAGAAAGAGAGATGATAAACCGCTCGAATGGCAGTAACTTAAATCTAATCATTCTAATGTACATTTGTAATCTTGAGGAAAGATCATTTCTGTCAAGTTCTAGGTTGTTTACTGTCAGAACTGCTACACAGTCTGAATGTACAGTATGTTGACATTATAGCCAAAGTAATGATTTATTATGGGGTAGAGTGAATGGAGAAGGACAGACTAGACTAGAGGAAGGCTTTAACAAGTGGTTCAAGCCTTCCTTTAACAAAGAACATGGCCTCTGACTACATTTAGGCCTACGCGTATGCAAATTAAATAGTTTTGGCAGAGATTTAATACGATCAGATAATTGAACATCTCTCATGTTGCCCAAATGTGGAAAAACAAAATCACATGGAATCCATTTCTTCACCTCCTGTTTTAAATACCAAAGATATGTGCTCAAACATGACTGATGATTGTATCAATGCAGCCTTCGACACCCACAACATATTTGTGTGTGTGTGTGTGTGTGTGTGTGTGTGTGTGTGTGTGGTGTTTATCCTCTGCATTTCTATTTATAATAATGGCCTCCCTGTCTCTCTCTCTCACACACACACACACACACACACACACACACACACACACACACACACACACACACACACACACACACACACACACACACACACACACACACACACACACACACACACACACACACACACACACACACACACACACACACAGCGGTGGCCGAACGGATTGCGGAGCGGTCTTGTTACCGGAAGGTCGCCAGTTCGAATCAGCGGTCCGACACGTTAAAATTACCACCGCTGAAGTGCCCTTGAACAAGGCATTGAACCACTACGATGAAATGTGTTCTATGAGCAGGGCCTGGCTGGAAACAAGTTCTTGAGCTTAGCCCAGATACCCTGGGTAAATATAGTAATCATTTCATTTCATTTCACACACACACACACACTCACAAAACCACCCGCTACGAAGAAAGACATGCACGTATAGCTCAAAACAATTAAAGCTGCCACCTTAGTTCTCCAACCGGACACCGAAATCTATCATGGACTCATCATGATAGACATCTCAACAGCATGATCTGTTATAGATTACATTCACATATTCTCCTATACACAGGTTGTATGTTTATCTTTAGTTCAACTAGACCTGTACGTGCCCGCCGCAGTCGGCCACCGGCCTACTTGGGAACGGTGCGACTTGGGAACCTAAATGTTTGTGTTGGCACCGTTTGTTTTACATCACCATTACATCACCTAATCAACATGAGTTAGACTTTGATATATTAGCGCCCCTCACTTCACACGGGTGTGATTTTTAAATGTTAGTGTTGGACATTTTAAGAATATACTAATTCTTGCAATATTAAATATAATGAAACAACATTTCATTATGAAATACAATTGGAAATTAAATTACCAGCTTTCAGTTATTTTGTATACAATGAATAATATAATATATCGTATGTGTCTATTCCATATCACTGCTTTTCTTCAAATGTAACCACTGTTTTTAGTGTTTATTCTAACCATGTGTTCAGGTTACCAGTGTGACATTTGTTACACACACACACACACACGCACGCACGCACTCGCACACACGCACCACGCACGCACACACGCACGCACGCACGCACGCACGCACGCACGCACGAGACCTCCTTTGGTCTTGTTCGCTGCTGGTGGGCCGCCGCTGCACTGCACTCTGAGTGTGGGTGGTCTACACCAGGTGGAGGAGAGAGGGATTAACGCCATGTCTGCCCAAAGAAAAAAATGAAATAAAAAGAGGGAGAGAGAGAGAGAGGACGAGAGAGAGAGAGAGAGAGGAGGGGGGGTATATAGAGTGGAGATAGACATCTGCCTACCAGATGTGTTGTAAGGCATAAAGAGGTTTATAAAACAGAGAGACGGCTTTTGGTTGCACTGCTCAGTGACAACTGGTACTTTGGTCTTATTCTTATGCTCTCTACCTCAGTACCTCTCTCTCTCTCTCTCTCGCTCTCTCTCTCTGTTGTATACATAACACAATGTGCGGCAGTGTGTGCCGCACATCCTCTCCAGCTCGCTTCTTCCGAGCCCTTATCCCTCCTCAACCCCCCCTCCCCCCCACCCCCCGGTCCGGACTCCCTGAAGGATTTCATCAGACTCTCTGGGGGTGCCATTATATAAGCCAATGATGACCACCTGTCAAAACACGTCCAGTATACTGTGTGTGAGCGCTGCATGCACATTGCACTGGGGTGGTGGTGTGTGGTGTGTGGTGTGGTTGGGGATGACGCGAGGGAAACCATGTATTGCTGTAGCCTTGGCTGAACATGATGGGATGGCTTTGCAGAGGCAAAGAGCCATTGTGATTGTTTCTTTTTGCTGGGTTTTGATTTCTTAAACTAGAATGATGAATGATAATAGTACAAGGGAAACGGACCACCTTTGAAACAGGAATCAAATCATCCTTTTGGTGCTTTTGCAGGTTTTCCTACAACTGTCACATGAGACCGACAGAAAAGACCCTGAAAGACATTTCTCTTCTTTTTTTTGGACATTACTCAAGGGAGTTTCGTCCGCTCCATGAAGAATAAAACAAAGATAAATCATTTCCTAGATCATATTTCTGCTCTTTGTATAATGGTTAAATTAGTCGAGGCAAAAATAGCTGATCTACAAGCTCACAGCGTGTCGCGATGTGACGCGGCATGAGCTTGTAGATCGGATATTTTTTGACATGCAACATAGACCATCTGGCCATAGAGAATAAATGGCAGTTATCAAGGACACACACAGCATACGGTACGCCTCATCCACTTATACAGTACAGTGAGCTGCCTTGAAAGATGGAGGATACAGTAACACCATTCAAGGACACCGCTAGCATTCCTTCCTGACCACACACACACACACACACACACACACACACACACACACACACACACACACACACACACACACACACACACACACACACACACACACACACACACACACACACACACACACACACACACACACAGTAACGCATACAGTGTACCTACTATCTGCAACCGCCAGAACCCTATATACTACTAAATTACTGGCTCTAAATCTAGCCATTCAAATCCGTCCAAAATATTTAAATTATACTTTGTTGACTTAAGTTTTTGTCTTACTGTGCGTGTGCGTGTGCGTGTGTGAGTGAGTGTGTGTCTGTGCACGCGCGTGTGCGCGCGCGCCTGTGTGTGGCTTGCAGCTGTTTGCATAGCTAACAGTGGGTGAACCATGCATGCTCAACCCGGCCCTACCTCTGCGATTCAGGTTCTTTGCCTTGTAAACCTTGGATGAAAGCTTAAGCCAAATTAATAAACTTTAACAGGAAAAAGATGTCACCCATAACACGGTATTAGATTGTAATTGCACTCCCATGGTGATAAAAAATGATCTCCGTTTATGAGTTCCTGCGCCGCGGAACACAATAAAATAGACATATTATATTCTTTATTGTTTTCCGTGTGTGTGTGTGTGTGTGTGTGTGTGTGTGTGTGTGTGTGTGTGTGTGTGTGTGTGTGCACGCGTGCGTGCAACGTGCGTTCATGCATGCGTGACTTTCTCATTTCATAAGGCTTTCTCCTGATCTTTAATATTTCTCACTGTTTGTTTTCTCACAAAGCCAGTGTAATAATGAGACATTAACCTATTCTGGACGGGGACCCCTTTTGGTGTTATAAGCATTATGTTGTATTTTAGCTGTTGAAAAATAGCAGATCTACAAGCTCATACGAGCTTGTAGATCTGCCATTTTTGAAAAATCGTGAAAATGTGGCGCAAATCTTTGAATATATATTCTTTCAGAGCGAACATTTTTAACCCAAATCTTTGCTTCTGGGGGGGTCAGTGGAACAACATATTTTCAGATGGGGGGTCCGCGGCCAAATACAGATAATTCTGGCGGTCCTTGACATGAATAAAGTTGAGCACCACTGGACATAGAAAAATATTGTTTTCAGAAAACTGTTAGGATTTAGCATTTTCTTTTTAGAATTGGCCTAAAAGGTCTAAATGGGTTAAGTTAAACCAGTGAGCATGGATGAGCAAACACGCTAAATGCACCCTCATCCACTGGTGGAAAGTATAAGTACATTTACGTACAATTTAAATAAAATCTTTAGGTATTTTGTACTTATTCTACTCCACTATACATCTCAGAGGCAAATATTGTAGGCTACTTTTACTCCACTACAATTGTTTGTAACGTTATAGTTACTAGTTACTTTACTTTGTAGATTTGGATTATTACAAAACATACAGTAACCACTTCAGCCCTATAATAAATTTGGACCATTTGAAAACAGCCGGTGTACAAGTTCACGATGCAGCGAGCTTGTAGATATGCTATTTTTCCAAAAGATTTGTATACATTTTGAAAACTTGAAATGGGACATTCTGCACATGAAAATTTTGATTAGCGGACTTTTACTTGTAACGGAGCAGTTCTACATTGCAGAATCGATACTTTTTACTTTAGGTAACGATTCCCGAATGAGTACTTTTTCCACCACTGCTTACAAGCCAAGTGTAATAATGAGACATTAACTTAACCCATTTTAGGCGGAAATCCCTTTTGGTGTTAGCATTATGTTATGCTTTAGCTATTGAAAAATAGCAGATCTACAAGCTCATAGCGCGCCACCGAGTGGCGCGCTACGAGCTTGTAGGTCTGCTATTTTTGAAAAATCGAAGAACGACTGACATAGAAACATAACTTTTTCAGAAAATTGTCAGGTCAAAATGGGTTAAACCAGCTAGCATGGAAGAGCAAACAGGCTATTTGCACGGCCCCTCATCCCACCGCAGCTACGCAAACAACAGAGAGCTGCGTTACCTGGAACTGTTCAAAGTTATTTCTGTTGATACCCTTGTTATTGTGTGGGTTTTTAATGTCATCCTACTTGGCATCGCGAAAGGTGTTGTTTTTGCTCAAGGTCCAGATAGTTCTTGGTTGTAAAACACACCTTTCTCACACACCTTATAGGGTGATAAGTGCTGGAAAATAAGGTGTCTGCGTTCCCATAGGAATTTCTGTCTAAAATCCTCATCGAATAACTTGAATATATAGGAGGGAACTTGCTGATGTGTGTTTACTGTTTATTAGGATCCCCATTAGCTTTTGCCATGATAAAAGCTATTATTCCTGGGGTTCTACACAGACAAACATGTTAACAAAAACATGAATTACATCAACTTTACAATCACTACAATCTAAATAGTAATAGAACATAAAAATTCAATAAAAGTAGTACAACCAGAAAGAGGGCGCTGAGGGCCCTAAAGGGCGTGAGGTCGCGCTGAAACAACAGAGCTTCTTAATACGGCACAGTTGAGAAGCGGGAGTTAAACTATTATTAATCAGATCTCCATATATGGAGCGTGTCTTGGGTGTACACTACAGGGTTTGATGAGGTCAGATCAACATATGGGGAATATGTCAGAACAGGTCAGCTCCATATACGGAGAGCTAAGGGTGGCAGCGGGGGCAGTGTCGTGAGTGTACAGAGTTTGATGAGGTCAGATGAGGTGAGATCGACATATGGAATGAATTCTGTATTGGCCATCCATATATGGAGATCTGAGGGTAGCAGCGGGGGCAGTGTCTTGAATTAATTCTGTATTGGCCATCCATATATGGAGCGTGTCACGAGGCTTGACTGACGGACTGACTGACAGGTTTTAGCGTGACTGACTGACAGGTTTTAGCGTGACTGACTGACAGGTTTTAGCGTGACTGACTGACAGGTTTTAGCGTGACTGACTGACAGGTTTTAGCGTGACTGACTGACTGACAGGTTTTAGCGTGACTGACTGAGAGGTTTTAGCGTGACTGACTGACAGGTTTTAGCGTGACTGACTGACAGGTTTTAGCGTGACTGACTGACAGGTTTTAGCGTGACTGACTGACAGGTTTTAGCGAGACTGACTGACAGGTTTTAGCGTGACTGACTGACAGGTTTTAGCGTGACTGACTGACAGGTTTTAGCGTGACTGACTGACAGGTTTTAGCGTGACTGACTGACAGGTTTTAGTGTGACTGACTGACAGGTTTTAGCGTGACTGACTGACAGGTCGCAATTAAACCTAAACAAAAATCACTTTGAACACAATAAACGTTGTGCCTCTGGGGATTAGTACAGGCTTATTTGCATCAGGTGTTCTTTTAACCTTTTCTTAAGGTGAAATTTGTGTTTGTAATTGGTTATGCCAGTGGTTCCCAAACTTCTTCATGTCAAGGACCCCCCAAATTGACACCAATTAGACCGCGGACCCCCCATTTGAAAAGATATGCCAGAGACCCCCATAAGAGAAGATTTGTATGGCTCTAGCAGTGATTCTCGACCCGTTTAATTTCAAGGACCCCCAGTTTGACATGCATTAGTCTACGGACCCCCATTTAATGGCCTTTCTATCTCTGGGACCCCAATTTATATTGTGTAAAATCAATCTTAAAGGGATATTTCACTTTCAAAAAAACTTTTGGTCATTTTAACGTCTACTCAGGCTTATGTGAACACCCCGGGCAGTTCTTAAGTTGCTTGATTCAGTAATTAGATATTTGATATTCATTTTAACTGCCCCGCCCCCTTCCTATACAAACCCATTATAACTTAACACTTAAAACTATTTTCTGTTGACTGATATTGTTCTTTTAATACGTGAGGGGGCCGTGGTTTGTCATTTACTGTTTTAATTTATTTTTAATAATTATTTTGGTAGAGAACCTCCTGCTGCCCTGCAGCTTCAGCTGCAGCTCCTCCTCGCAAAATCTAAAAGAATTATTAAAAATAAATTAAATAAACAGTAAATAACAAACCAGTGAAATATCCCTTTAATTTAACTCTGAGAGTGTACAAATGGAACCAAACGGACCCGGTCCGTTTGGTTCCATTTGTACACTCTCAGAGTTACAGTACATACCCATGAGGTCCAAACTATCATTTAGCTGGGGACCCGATTCCTGGAACTCCCTCAAGGACCCCTGGGGGTCCCCCGGACCCCACTTTGGGAACCACTGGGTTATGCAATTCGGCAATGAGTTCCATCCTGTTACAGCGCTATAGATAATAGAAGATTTGAGAAGATTTGTTCTTGGTTTAAAGTGTTACCAGATCACCAAAAGCTTGTCTAGTCACATGGTCATGTTCAATGTAGAAATACTACTCTACATTTTAATACAAGTAAAGTCCGCAACTTAAAATGCAGCAAATGTAAAAAGGTTTTAATTGGCATCAATTGATCAAAATGTACCAAAAGTACTAGTACTAATATTATGTAAAAAGGCTTATGTCAACATCTTTTGAAAAAAGCAGATCTACAAGCTCAGAATACGTCACATTGCGATGCATTGTGAGCTTGTACATCGGCTGTTTTCAAATGGCCGAAATGTATGTAGGGCCGTAGTGGTTAATATGTTTTTTTTAATTAATGATCAAAATCTGCAAAGTAACTAGAAACTAAAGTTTTCAATGCATGTAGTGGAGTAAAAGTAGCCTACAATATTTGCCTCTGAGATGTAAGTAGAAGTAAAAGTATTGGAAATACTCAAGTACAAACACCTCAAAATTGTACTTAAGTACAGTACTTAAGTAAATGTACGTATACAGTTACTTTACACCATTGATAGTTTATGCTACAGATTGAATTATAATCCATTTAAACTGCAGTTAGTTTAGGCCTCAAGCACAAGGCTTGTCTGGTTACAAAACGGTATAATTTAGCATTTGTCTCCACCTAGTGGTGAGATAGCCTAATGTCAAAATGAAATAACTGCTACACACAGTATGTCTTTATTCTTCCCCATTGTTATTATTGCACAACTTCACATTCTATGTGAAGTTGTGCAATAATAACAATGGGGAAGAATATACGCCTAAATATCTATAAGTGGTGTAGTGCAGTGGTTCCCAAAGTGGGGTCCGGGGACCCCCAGGGGTCCTTGAGGGAGTTCCAGGCGGTCCCCAGCTAAATAGGAACCAAATGCACCCTTATGGGTCTGTAACTCAGAGAGTGTACAAGAGTTAAATTAACATTAATTTTACAATAATAAACTGGGGTCTCAGAGATAGAAATGCCATTAAATGGGGGTCCGTAGACTAATGCATATCAAACTGGGGGTCCTTGAAAATGAAACGGGTTGAGAATCATTGCTAGAGCCGTAAAAGTCTTCTCTTATAGGGGTCCCTGGCATATCATGTGGACCAGTGGGCTAATTAGTGTCCATTTGGGGTCCTTGACATGAAAAGGTTTGGGAACCACTGGGCTATAGGCTATATGGCTTGAGAGAGTTGGGAATAACATAATTCCACACACACAGGACAAGAGAATATCTGTAACTCCACCAAATCTTTGACTACAGTAGCCTAAAGTAAAATTCAGTAGCCTATCCACTTACTTAAAGGTATATTCAGTGATTTCACTTAATTCAAATATCACTTATTTTTTCTTATTTTTTGGATAATCCTCCCACCTATAAAGTGTGCTGACCATATAAGGAGTTCCTCCCTGTCCCCAGTGAGCCCCTGGGGTCAAACAACCCTAGTTTCGGTTTGGGCTTTGGGTGGCAAAGCCTTCATCCAATCAGGATGAGAGGGGCCTTCCTCCAATCATGATCGAGTGGGGCGGGCATTGGTGCACGTGCTGTTGGTCTGTTGTACTTCCCCCACTGTAGAGCGTGTGCATGTGCACATCTTGTTACCGGGTGGACCGGGTTTTTTCCAAATCACTGAATGCTCCTTTTAGACCTAATTTTATACTTGGTTCAGTTGTTGTAGCTAAAAAATCACACCCGTGTGAATGACGTAATGAAATCATGTCTGACGTAATGAAATCACACCCGGGTGAACAGGGTTTTTTTTCTGTGCAGAAAAAATGAGCATGGTTGCTATGTTCACCCTGTTCACCCGGGTGTGATTTCATTACGTCAGAAAACAGGGTGAACATAGCAACCATGCTCATTTTTTCTGCACAAAAAAGCCAGTTGTAGGAGTGGTTTACACCACTCAAAAATACATCGCATGGATGCACCTGGGACGTATTCTCAGTGATGTATCCTGAGGTCAACGGGGTTTCGGGTCTACCAACATCATACCCCTCACTCAGGTGACCCAGCCGGGGTGATCAGGTCCCGACTTACGTCCCAGTAGCTACCCTCAATCAGTCCCACTATAGGGCAAAACCAGGGCCACACAATCCGTTGGAACTACTCCAGAACTACTCTGCCAGGGCTGGGAGGTACGCTTCTGGCGCATGGAAGGACTAGGCTCTGTGGGTTGACTCCTGTCCGGGTCCGTCTCACCAGGTCCACTCCTGCTCTCACCAGGCCCAGGACCTGTGCGTTGCACCAGAGTCCCAGCACCAGACACTTCATTCAGGAGTGGTGGGCAATGGTTCCGCAGACTCCACCCGAGCGCGAAGGTGGTGCTGCTTGAATGGCCCTCCTAAAGGCCTCACGAGGGTTTGTTGGGCTTCCTCCTCACGGAGGACACAGGCTGGGGCACCAACCCATACTGCTCACCCGGGTGCCGTCTACCTTCCGGCTGTCACCCGTCTCTCTGGTGGTCACCAGACTATACCTGGTTGTCACATAGTCTATTCCTATGAGTCACTATAAATAGAAGAACTGCACTGCATTCTGTAACTGTACTACCGAAACAAAACATGTTTACATGTATGGCAAATAAAGTCTTCTGATATGATTCTGATTCTGACACAAGAACTATAACTAAAGCATACGTCGCATGGATGCACCTGGGACGTATCCTCAGTGATGTATCCTGAGGTCAACGGGGTTTCCGGTAGTAGTATGATAGGTGTCATGCAGTCAAAATAGAAGATCAAGCTAGCTTGTTTATCTGCTTGCTTGCAAACGGCTTTCTATATATATATATATATATGAAGATAGCAGATCTACAAGCTCACAAGGCGTTGCCTCGCACTGCGTTGTGAGATCAGCTATTTTCTCTGCTTCTTAAACATCTGTTTTCTAATTTATGGAATTTCTTAGATCTGTCTTTGATTTCTTCATGAAATTACTGAAATAAAATCATTGAATTTAGTTTTTTTTGTGGGAACGTATTTTGAAACAATAATAATTAAAAACAAAATGTAGTAAACAAGAAATAAAGGGACCCAAACAAAATGTGTCCGACTGTGACCCACAAACGTGTTTGGGAACCACTGCCCTCCTATGACATCGACATGTTCAGAATTGGGGTCAAATAACAAAAGCAAAGCATAAAGTCTAAAATGAAAGAGTTTACTTTTTAAACAGGAAAGCATTTATTTGGAGTTACAGTGAAATGTGAGCGTAGAGTATGGGGAGAAAATGGAAAAGTGAAGCGGTGTTTCCTATTATTACAGGATGGGGGTTGACAAACAGTACAGAGCCCAGAACACCGCCAGCCACGCTCAGTGGTGGAAAAACTACTCACAGTTTTACTTACAGTAAAAAGTATCAATACTGCACATGTATACAGAAAAGGTCTGGAGAATTCAAAATGTACTTGAGTAAAAATACATCAAAATGTAGGACTTTCAAATGTATAGTATAATAATCTTTTGCAAGCTCACAATGCACATCACATCTAATCGCAAAGCTTGTAGATCTGCCATTTTGAAATGGAAGAAATGTATATAGGGTTAAAGGTTACTGTATGTTTTGTAATAATGTTCAAAATATACAAAGTAACTAAAGTTTTATTTGGATCCGAGATGTAGTGGAGTAGAAGTAAGTATTGAAAATTGGAAATGCTCCATTAAAGGACCACTTCACCACTTTTCAACCTATCTTCATATAATAGGTCCTCACTAATAATCATGATAAAATGGCACATTTTCTTCCTACTCAGTCTGTGTCTCATAGAAGGGCTGTGGGCAGTTCAGAAACCTGTCCACCAGTGACATCATCGTTATATGCATATTTTTTAAGAAAAATGTTTAGATTTGTATTTGTATCGTGAAATGATGGTTTCCATTTTCACATTGCAACTTTTAAGGACTAGAAAGCCTGCAGTTTCTATTAGCTTGGATTCCCCAATTACATATAATTTTTGGGGGTCCTTGACATGAAAATGTTTGAGAACCAATGTCTGAAAACTGTCTGGATTTAGAAGACATTTGTAGAATCGTCCTCATGTCTAAATGGGTTAAAGTAAAAGTACCTCAAAATTGAAATTAAGTACAGTACTTTAAGTAAATGTACTCAGTTACTTTCCACCGCTGAGTGGAACTTGGATGGTGTGACAGTGCTGATGGTGAGAAACATGAGAGGAAGAGAAAATAATGTTGTTGTTCCACGCAGTGTCATCGTGACCCTGAGGTTACCACACACACACGCGCATGCATGCATGCACACAGTAAACGCACGCACGCACGCACGCACGCACGCACGCACGCACGCACGCACGCACGCACGCACGCACGCACGCACGCACGCACGCACGCACACACTCTACCAAGGTGTATTCTCCGTTTAGGGCCAGGTATCATTCCAAGTTACTCTGCTTTTGGGTTGCTTCTTTCCAATGCGTCGGATAGCTTTCCGTTTACTGTTTTATAATTTGGATTAGTCCAGTGAGTTTTCTATCTGATGGCTCTGTTTGTGTTTGTGCGCAGAGTTCCAGGACCAGCTGGCTGAGAGAGGGCATCTCTCTAGAGTTTCTCTGTGTGCGAGAGCCCCCCCCCCCACACACACACACAAACACACGCACGCACGCGTTATCTATTGGCATTGCTCATCTCTTTTGGAAATATTTGTATTGATGTTGCCAAAAGGGGAAATGGATGAGACAGCATTGTTTTTGAGAAGCTGCCATGAACTTTTAAACGTTTGCACATAACTCAAGGCAGGTGATGACAGAGAGGGTTGAAGGTGAGCCATGTAAGACCATAACCTTTAGCTGTTCTTTTGTTTAATAAATGTGTTCATACTAGGTCTGGTCCTGTAGCCATCAACATAGACAACATCCACACATAGCCTACTGTCATTATTAATACCATTATTCTGCGGGGGGAAAAAATAAGACTGAGGACCAAAAGAACTGGGATATGACATACAGTAAGCCAGTGTGGATTTCGTCGACTATGACAAAAAATGTTCGTCGACTACCTTTTTTCACTGACGAAAACTAAATGGAAACTAAATGAAAACTAAGCTATGATGACTAAAACTAAGACTAAATATATTGACACATTCAGCTCACAACGCGACGTGTTGTGAGCTGAATGTGTGAGCTTGTAGATCAGCTATTTGTGTGAGCTTGTAGATCATCTATTTTCAAGTGTAAAATCAGTCATTACGATGGCATCAAGGCCCGCAAAATTGCATTTCTGTCAAAAATATGACTAAAACTAAATGAAGTTTCAGTCCAAAGACTATGACTAAACTAAATATGCTGTCAAAAACAACACTGCAGTAAGCAGTACTATCGTATATGTAGCCTTTTTTTGAATGACTAAAATGTAATGTTGTGCAATCTGTATGGTACTGTATGTTAATACAATATAATTCATTCAATTGAGGTACGTACGCACGGCTGTAATCCACGAAAACCGCTCGCCCCACCGATTTCTATCAATTTGACACACGCATTCCACACCACCACAGGGAGTACAGTGCCCGGTGTCGGATCCGTCGGATATCCAGTTGTCCAGAACCAGCACAAACGCCTCTGCCCGGGATCCGGACAATTGATCACACCGACCTGATCACGCCTAGATCTCCATATATGGAGCTGGCCTGTTCTGACATCAAAATGATGTTCTGACATCTGCATATTTGGGCATGCCTGACAAAGAACCCCACATAATAACTGGGTGGGTCATGCATGGGTCATGCACAACTTGCATCGAGTAACGAGCACCGCTCCTAGTCTATCTAATTAGCTCAATGGTAAAAAATGTCAGCACTTTCACAGGAAACAGAGTTCAAATCCAGTGTAGAAGAGGAAAGTTACATAGTGCAGCTTTCATATTTATTTTGTACTTTAAAAAATGGTCAAAAATCTTCTAAAATAGCTATTTCCACAATTATTCAACTTTCATTAAAGATGTAGAAGAAAATGTATATTATCGTCACATTATCAATATTGAGTTATTTGGTCAATAACATATTTGATTTTGTGCAAGCTGTGGTATAAACTTGACCTTGCAGTCCAGGACTGCAGATTCACTGCCCGTTAAGAATGTTATATGTTGTACAGACAGATAGGCCTGGACGGTTGGTATAGCCGTCTGGGCACTTATAGGCTGACAGCGTGTTGTGGGTTCGACTCCCGACGACCTTTGCGGCATGTCAACCCCCCTTCCCATTTCCTGTCAGTCTACTGTATACCTATGAATAAAGGCATTAAAAGGCACTTAAAGTGAGGAAGGCACTTGCCTGGCGATCTCTTAATGGCATGACCAGTGTGTGGAAATCCAACCTCCCTCGACATATCAAGATCAGTTTCTTCTCTGCTACCGTGGAGTCTGTTCTCCTTTATGGCTGTGAATACTGGACACTAACACAAGCCCTACAGAAATCCCTGGATGGGTGCTACACCAGAATGTTACGTCTGGTACACCAACAGGGACAAGCACATCACCAACAAGCGTCTGTACGGGGCATTACCAAGTGTAACAGAGAAGATAGCAGTAAGGAGGATGAGACTAGCTGGCCACTGCTACCGACACCAAGAACTCCCGGCCAAAAAGCTTGTACTGTGGGAACCGACACACGGGCATCGATCGAGAGGACGTCCCACACCTACCTACGTGGACGTACTAAAGAAAGATACTGGCGCGGAAAGCACAAAGGAGCTGGCCAGATGTATGGAGAACCGAGATGACTGGAAACGCCGATGGAAGGCTCGTCTGAGGACGACGTAGAGAGAAAAGAACCAAATATATAACATTTTCACCCACTTTTTACACCTGTAAACCTGCCCTGTGAAAATAAAGTTGAGTGTAAGTTGTCTATGGATGAGGGAGGTTGTCAGTATGAGGTCATCAGGGTAGCTCTGCATTGTAACAGAATGCTGGCCTCTGGCTCCAATTACACAGTGTGGTTTGGCAAGGCGTTTGAGTTGTTTGGCCTTTCATACTGTAGATTTAACCCTGTTCAGGCTCCACTGATGGACCGCTGGGATAATTACCATTAAAAGACAGGACTTGGCCCAAGCAACAACATTATAAAAAGACCCTAATGAAAAGTCCACCTGTCTATGACTATGAGACAAGCTCTAAATATGCAACTTGGCAAACATCATACAATTACATCGCAAGAACGGCAGCCTAGTGGTTAACCACATGAACCCTAGAGATGTGGGGCTCCATCTTGCGCCACCCTTATCTTATCCCTAAACGTATTTGCCATTTTTTTATAATAGTTCAACTAGCCGATCTACATCTACACGTTGTGAACTTGTAGATCAGCTATTTGAACTATTTTAAAAGGTTTTATAAAATAGTAAAAAATGGCAAAAAAGTTTAGGGATAAGGGTTAAGGGGTGGCGCAAGATATAGTCCTTGGAGTAGATTGAAAAATCACACCCGTGTGAAGTGAGCGGGGCGCTCTTATCATCATACATCATCATTACATTCCGACCAATCACAATTGGCGTCCTAACATCTCAGCGGCCAATCACAATTGGAGTCCTCAATTTTCTGTCCTCACTTTTTTATCCTCAATAACATACTGTACATTTCTCAGCCAATCAAATCATCGCTATGGGGTGCTCAGCCAAACAAATCATCTCTATGGTGTACACACAAACACACAAAGCTGGGAAGGAGTGGACCACATACAGCCCCTTGGGGGACCTAAATAGTGGTCAGGGTTGTTTGTTTTGTCCATGAAATGTACAAGCTTACCTACTGTTAATAGAGAGATACTTAAAGGACGACTTCACCACTTTTCAACCTATCTTCATATAATTGGTCCCCACTAATGTTCATGATAAAATAGTAATACCACGATTTTTGAGGGGTGATAGCCCCTCCTATGTCCAGCTTTTGGTGTATGTGCCCAAACTTTGTCCTACACAAACATTAAATTCCCATTGAAAATTAATGGACAATTTTAAGTCATAGTGTCTATTTTACGTCATGATGATGTACGATGATAAGAGAGCCCCTCACTTCACACGGGCGTGATTTTTTTTTTGGGTCATCTTCCAGTGACATCATCGATGGGGAATCCAAGCTGATGATAAAAACCTAAATGTATTTAAAACAAATCTTGGTTAAAACAACAAATCTGCCTATTATGATGATGTCACTGGAAGACCGCCCACAGCCCTGCTGAGACAGAAGAGTAGAAAGAATGGTGCTATTTTATCATGGACATTAGTGAGGACCAATTATATGAAGATACTGTAGGTTGAAAAGTGAAGTCGTCAATTAAAACAAAAGCATGATGCTGTGCCGTGTTCAGATGCACCGTATGTGTGCAGCATGCAATCAAGGAAACTATCGATTGAGCCCATTATACTCGGATTATCCCACCAGCCATTCTCTCCCTCTCTCTCATCTGGAGTGAGTCTATTCCTTTACTCTAAGGTCTATTCTAAGACAGGACACAATGAAATTACCCCTTTCCTCTCCTTCCTTCTCTTTATCACTCTCTCCATGCATCCTACCATCCTCTCCCAAACTCGAGATACGAGACAAAGTGGAGAAAGAGCTCTCACATGATGCCGATGAGATTCCAATTACAAGAGATGTCACATAAATGTGACAGGAAACCTGTGTAGATGTTTGCAAACGGTGGAGAGGTCTACGAACACTACATTACCATCATCATTCATCATCAGTCTTCTTGAATTATCTTTCCAACATTATTTTTCCAACAAGAATCTCATTGGAAAGTTTGTCTAGTCTGTCACTTCCTGCCATTTTCTGCAGAGGACTCAACATGGCAACATCCAGAAAAGAGGGAGATTATGTGGTTGTATAACAAATAATAGCAAAAATAGCTGATCGATAATTGCTATTTTTGACATCTGTAAATGTTTTTGAAAATGTTGGGAACTTTTTCACCTTTAATAATTATGCCTAACATATAGGCCTCGGGTTGAGAGTGGTCCTCAGTCACTCCTCACTGGTGTGTGTGTTGCCATGTGTCATAATGCACGCATGTGAGGGTGTTACAAGCGTTGGTTCTCTCACACCTGCGGCCGTGGCAGATATATCCTGTTTGGATAGGGACCGAAGGCCTCGCCAGGCTCTCTAATCCTAGCTCCCCCCTACCCAAATCTTTCCCGCTGCCCCCCCCCCCCAACCCACTCCTGTGCCAAACCAGGAAGTGTGCACAGGAAACAGCTGTCCCCTGCGTCCGCCTGCTTACCCCTGGCCAGGTGCATCCTGGGAAATGAGTGATGTGTGACCGTCAACATGCTTAATGCACTACGGGGGAGCAGGGCACTGTAATCACCATGAACGCTGATGTACAAATATCAACAAAAATTAAGCCTGCATGGGTTTCCTTGTTAAAGATAAAATTAAACAACCCAGCAAATATGTCAAATAATTACACAAAAGGCCATGTTTAAAGTCCTAGTTATATGAGTTTAATGCCTTTGATACTTTCTCGTGACTCAGCAAGTGGTATGTCGGGTAATAAACAATTGTTTTTGCTCAATAACGTCAAGTACATTTAATTGGTTTTGCTCAATAACGTCAAGTACATTTAATTGGTTTTGCTCAATAACGTCAAGTACATTTAATTGTTTTTGCTCAATAACGTCAAGTACATTTAATTGTTTTTGCTCAATAACGTCAAGTACATTTCCACGCCTTGACGCTGAAGTTTGATTACAAACACCTGCTGAGTGGAGATGACGAGGCATATGATGGTGAAAGGAGGAGGTACAGTACATATACTGTACTACAGCTAAATACCATTAAAGGTTTAGTTCAGAGTTTTGGACTTGGAACTATGGAACTTGCACATTTCTTGTGTCCAGTATCACTACGCCAGCAGCAGCACAAAAACATAGTGTTATAGTTCCATGCGACAGAGGGACCAAAGTTGAACGAAAGTTGCATGGTAGAAATAGGTCAACTATACAGATGACGCTAATATAATATAATACATTTTATTTGCAGACACTATAGGTCCAAAATACAAAACAAGACACACAAAAATAACCCAATAAAACATAGAGATAGCCTATCAGGCTATTTTCACTCCAGTCCATATCAATTAAAAAACATATGAACATTTCCTCCAGTGATTCCAAAAGCAAGAGGAGAACCTTGTATCACTCGGTGTGATCCCTGTTAAGGCCATGATTAATACATTCTTTGACTCCTTCAATCTACACATAAAATTCCTCAGTACAGCATGGAAGTTAGTTTTGTGGATACATTTATTTTCAATGAGTGGCCCCCAGTGCCCCCTACCAAATGACCGGAACTACTGAATAATCACCACAACCAGACCAGAACTCCCACCATGGGACTTAGTGAACCAATTATTGAAACCACTATATTACAAGTATTTCCTACAGCTTTAAGTCCAAAAATCTGAGCTAACCCTTTAAAACTGGGAAAGCATCTGTGTCAGACAGTTTAGATTTTTGCATTGGCCATTACAAAAAAACGATATACCGAGATATACGAGCTCACAGCGCCTCACATCGTGTACATCTGACTGCTTGAACATCCTACTATAAATGCGCCACGTCTCTGTGTGTGTCTGCATGCGTGTGTGTACGGTTGTGATGCACGTAACTCGAGAACCGTTCGCCCCACCGACTTCAAAGTCGGTCGGACCCACAGTTCTCCAGAACCACCACAAAAGGCTCTGGTCAGGCTCTGCCAGTGGGCCTAATCAGCCTAAATCCCCTCACCTGTGCAATTTCCAGCCTCTGCCTCAGCCAATTGATTGCCATGGCAACCACACACCTGCCAATTGATTACTTATACCAGTCCACTTTTCACAGTCAGTTTGCACTCTTCACAAACAGGCAGACAGATACAGAGATCTCCATGTGGGACACAGACAGTAAAAATGGGTGCTATGACAGGTATTGCATACTACAGATATCTCCATATACAGTATGGGCACAAAAGGGACACAGACAGATAGTTAAAACGGGTGCTATGACAAGTTGACAATGGGTATTATTAGGTTCCCAAGTTGCATCGTTCCCAAGTACGCCGGTGGCTGACGGGCCACGTACAATTCTAGTGTTTTAAAAAAATCTTTTAAAAGGTGTGAGAACAACTTAATTAGAAGGATTTTGCAGCCTCGGCCTGCAGTTCTTGGGTTAAATGGTTTACATCAAAAGTAGGCTCTGACAGTGCACATTCATCCTCTTGTGCTTCATCATCATCGTAAATGATGACTCTGCGTCGTGTTGTGTGGCGTTTGAAGCTGCGTGGCCAGTGTGTCTGTCCAGTAGTACAACCAGGCAAAAATAAACCGAGCACATCTGTTGTAAGAGAGAAGGAGGAGAGCACGTACTGTACGGCCGTCCCGGCTGCAGCTCGCCGCATTGTTTGTCACTTTCTCCACCAAACGCACTGCGAATATTGCCTCAATTAGACCCCATGATCCCTATCGCCCGCCACACAATAGTGTTTACATGAAGTGGAGGAAGCCTCGCTACAGAGGCCACTTTAGCACTGTGTGTGTGTGTGTGTGTGTGTGTGTGTGTGTGTGTGTGTGTGTGTGTGTGTGTGTGTGTGTGTGTGTGTGTGTGTGTGTGTGTGTGTGTGTGTGTGTGTGTGTGTGTGTGTCCTTACTGTATTTATTCATTTATCAACCATATTGGGTGATAAATGAACGTGAATGATCATGGCAGCGAGACTCATAGGCCTTATTTGGGCCTTAACCCGTTTAGACCTGAGAAAAGATTCTACAAATGCCTTCTAAATCCTGACAGTTTTCTGAAAAACCCATGTTTATCAGTCGTTATTCTCAAACATTTTCATGTTAAGGACCCCCAAAAATATATGTAATTGGCCGCCGACCCCCCATCTGAAAATATGTTGTTCCATATGTTGTCCCAGAAGCAAAGATTGAGTTAAAAACGCTCGCTCTGAAAGAATATATATTCAAAGATTTGCAACACATTTTCAAGATTTTTCAAAAATAGCTAAAAGTATAACATGATGCTTAAAACACCAAAAGGGGACGACGGAGTCGCCAAGCACAAATAGCAGATCTACAACCTCATGCAGTATAGTGTTGTATTGGTAAATGGTGCATATATTTAGTACTTTCATCGAAAGCGCTTTACATAGATGTGTGCATTACATCACCCATTCACACACTGACGGCGGAGGAAACCATGCAAGGCCCCAACCTGCACATCGGGAGTAATTACAGGGGTTCAGACCATAGATATCAAAATACAGATGCCTCATTGGCCGCTGCAGTTCATTGGAGCGACGTGTCTCCATTGAAGGCAGGAAGTCAAGCGGAAGTGCCATATAGGGAAGCACTGAAGGCACGCTGCGTCGCTGCCCAAGAGACGTCACTCATGCGACTCCTCCATGTCTCTCGCTGTCACTCAACTGCATGACTACTGGCCAATCACAGCGCGTCTTTTCCGGGACTTCCAGTATGCACGTGATGCTCAATTCCGCTATGCTTCGCAAGGAAAATTGTGCCAACAATTTTGACACACGCGCCTCAGAGCCGGACGAGACGTCTACCTTTATATGTCTATGGTTCAGACTCTTGTTCAAGGACACTTCGACACACTAACACAAGAGTGAGAGAGAGAGAGAGAGAGAGAGAGAGAGAGAGAGAGAGAGAGAGAAGCAGCAAAGGTTGCTCGGGAATCAAACCTGCATTTTAGCCTATATGTGGTACAGTATGCGCCTTAAGCACTAGGGCCACTGGTTACCCCATATAATCAAAATTAATTATCAAAGCATCATTTGTTTGAGGTGTTCTTACCCAGTAGGCTGTGAAACACCTCATGCCTCCATGCAGGTCCCCAACAAACAAACACTCAAATCAGGCTTCTGGGCAAACAGAGGCCTCAAACCTGGTCACCCCTTTTATGCACTACCCTTAAAGGGGCAGTGCTACTAAAAGATTTGCATACACAGACATTCTGCATATTGAATACTTTCTACTTTTGGTGCTTTAAGTACATTCTGATGCCAATACTTTTGTACTTTTTACTCAAGTAAATTTTAAATTCCGGACTTTTACTTTACTTTATTATGTATGCCCATTAGCACTTGCCTATAGCATGGCTATTCTTATTATTACACCCAAATCAAATCAAATCAAATCAAACTTTATTTATAAAGCACATTTAAAAACGGTCATCGACCAAAGTTCTGTACAAGTCAAAAAACATATAGCATCAGCAATACAATCAAATAAGATCAATACATCAATATCAAGCTGGTATGGATATAATAAGACACTAAGGTTCAAATAAAAATATAAAGGTTAGAATTTAAACTAGGCTGTGATTAAAAGCCAGGTCGAAAAGAATGGGTCTTAAGCAGAGACTTAAAGGTCTCAATGGACTGGACGGATCTGATGTGAAGAGGAAGGCTATTCCAGAGCCAAGGGGCAGCCACAGCCAAAGCACGGTCTCCCCTGGTTTTAAGTAGGGCTGTTCTGGGTCAATAATAGTGAGAGGTGCGCTGACCTCAGGGCTCTGACCGGCTTATGGTCTTCAAGGAGTTCTGCCAAGTAAGAGGGGGCCAGTCCATTGAGGGATTTAAAAGCAATGATCAAAATCAATCCTATATTTGACAGGTAGCCAGTGGAGTGAGGCCAAGATAGGAGAGATATGGTCGCGCTTTTTTGTGCCTGTGATGAGGCGTGCGGCAGCATTTTGCAACTGCAGTCGTCTGACCAAGGACTGGTCGATGCCAGAGTATAAAGCATTGCAATAATCTAATCTAGAGGAAATAAAAGCGTGAATTTAGTGTCTCAAGTTGCTTCCAAAAACACATCATACACAGCAACACACCAACGATACAACACACAGCAGTTCACTTACAAAAGGTAAGAAATACATCTCAGAAATGTACAATTTCACAATATTGTATATTTCACGATCAAAAGGGATCAGAGTATTTCTATAATACAGTATTGTTACGTTTACTTAAGTAAAAAAACGTGAGTACTTTTTCTACCACTGTGGTGTGTGTGGTGCAAGCAATGACTCGGGACCCGAGAGCTGGGGAACCAGATGGAACAATGACTAGGGACCTGAGAGCTGGGGAACCAGATGGAACAATGACTCGGGACCCGAGAGCTGGGGAACCAGATGGAACAATGACTAGGGACCCGAGAGCTGGGGAACCAGATGGAACAATGACTCGGGACCTGAGAGCTGGGGAACCAGATGGAACAATGACTCGGGACCTGAGAGCTGGGGAACAAAATGGAACAATGACTCGGGACCCGAGAGCTGGGGAACCAGATGGAACAATGACTCGGGACCCGAGAGCTGGGGAACCAGATGGAGTGATTGAGAGCTGGTGGGAAGGACTGGCAGTCTGGCTTTAACAGTGAATGTGATGAGTGCAGTGTTCTTACGGAATGAGATAAGAAGGGTGCCCCTGCAGCCACCACCCAATGCCAGCACGCACGCACGCACGCACGCACGCACGCACGCACGCACGCACGCACGCACGCACGCAATCATCCACAAATTCCCCCTATTGACGTGTCATTTATTGAGCAGGGTGTGTGTGGAGGTAATGTTGGCCAGGAGGAGGAGGGGTGTGTGAGAGATTAAAACAATCCTCTCTTGATTTCTTCCTCAGTCGAGGGAGAAACGGAAGCCGTCTGTTATCGTTGTGTGTCTATTATTATTTCTGATGTGGAGTTTGGGTGTTCATATCATGGGGCCTGCAAATGAAAAGATCTGTGTATGATTGCATTTGATTTCTCTTTTCATGGACCATGACCACAGTAGCCAGGTCAGGGTCAGGGATCGACTGCTTGTGAATGTCAAAGTCAGGCATCTGGATAGATTATCTGTTTAACCTCTTACTGTGTTTAGTCTACTGTATTAATGACCATTCACAAAATTGGGATGCCCGATTGTGTGAAATCTTGCAAACCGCTGGGCTGATCAGTGGCACATTTCCTGTGCACACTAACCGTTCGGTCTCAAACGTGGCAAGTCTGAACCCGAGGTCTGCAGTGAGTGACGAACAGCAGTTTGAACGGACCAACGGTTTCAGTGAAACAGCCCTGTGACAGGGCTATGATAGCCATTCAAAGCTGTGAGAGGGGCCTGATGTGATGTGACATGGCCTGACATCCACTCTCTCTCTATATATTTATTTCTCTCTCTGGGAAATAGGCTGATAATTACATAATAACCACATACTAACTGTCCAGTTTGATGTAAAATCTTTTAAAATCAATTAGATAAAAAGATAAAAGGTTGTGCTGCTCTACATCATCTAGGCCTACAGTACATCATGTAAATGGGGATGAATTGAAACACTTACTGCAGATTTAATTTCATGGTGACGAGCATAGCAACTATTCCCAGAAGAGCAGTCTCTGTCCTCGCATAGCTTTAAATACGTTACAGGCAAATTCAGACACTAACCGCTGACACATCATTGCTGTTACAGGAGCTACAATAATTCGAGCTCATAGAGTCCTCAAGTGGAACCACAGGTGCCATATGCAAAACACTAAAATGATGACAGGGAGTGGATGACAATGTCTCCATGCCGTGGTGCATCTGGCCCATGATGCAAAAAACCTTTTGACAAATCAACATCAGATACTGTATGAGATTTGTTATTTTGACATGAATTCTGGTGTGGATGATGTGGGCGACAACAATGCAGATGATTGTAACGACGAGGAGGAAGATGAAGACGACGACAGATTTGTTGAAGAACATTGCTCAGCACATTGCTCCTTTATTTTCCCAGGACCTGGAAGGTCACACGACCGTAAAGCCTTTATAATGTTTGTGTTACAGACTGTCTAAGAAGGAAATGACGGAGAGAATGAAAAAGAGGAATTCACCCTTGACCTAAAGAGAGAGAGAGAGAGTGTGTGTGTGTGAGAGAGAGAGAGAGAGAGAGAGAGAGAGAGAGAGAGAGTGTGTGAGAGAATATAATGGAAATGAGACAGGGAGAGCATTGGGCGAGGGAACGGGCGAATGGAGGGGGAAGAAATCAGGAAGGAAGTTATGGAGCTCTTGGAGAGATGACGGCACATTGGTCATCAACGACGCACAGGTGCGCTCTGATGTCACCAGCCTCTCTTATAGTCAGGGATTGACTCTCGCTTATTGCTCCCCCTTTGTTTTCACATCCATATTCTGTGCACTCTTTCCGTGACCTTTGGGCCATGTCAACCTATCATGCACTGCTACTACAGAGAGAAACACGCTGCAGCACCACCGCTGGAGCATTGTGCTAGAGCAATAATGGTTCCGGGGGAAAGTACCGCTCTGAGGTGAATTAGCCAAACAATCAGCTTTAGCTCTTAAGACCTGCAAATATATATATATATATATCATTGTGTGTGTGTGTGAGTGTGTGTGTGTGTGTGTGTGTGTGTGTGTGTGTGTGTGTGCGTTTGTCTGTTAATATAGTCCTGTTGCAGTGTTTTCTTCTTGGTAACGATCCAACAGCCTTCATCGTCTGGGATTGACCACTCTGGCGGAATCATGGTATATTGATCATGCACGCATACTGTATATGCTTGTGCACATACACAACCCTGAGCAAGTGCACTTGT
The DNA here is from genome assembly GCF_951216825.1 of Electrona antarctica. NCBI lineage: Eukaryota > Metazoa > Chordata > Actinopteri > Myctophiformes > Myctophidae > Electrona > Electrona antarctica. The sequence goes on from NC_136809.1 coordinate 48,774,738, forward strand.
GTGAGAAGTGTGTGTGTGTGTGTGTGTGTGTGTGTGTGCGCACGCACGCATATGCATGTGTGTAAACGAGTGTGTATGTACAGTATACGTGTGGTGTGTGTATGTGTGTGTGTGTGTGTGTGTGTGTGTGTGTGTGTGTGTGTGTGTGTGTGTGTGAGTGTGCGTGCATGCGTGCGTGCATGTGTTGGTATTGGTATTGGGTGGTGGTGGTGGTGCTGCTGGGGGGTGGGGGGGGGGTTTCTTATCTACGGGCCACAGGCAGCTTTTGAGTCTCTTATCAGCAGTCACCATATTGTACTGCACATCCTCTTGTCCAGTAGGGAGCGGAAAACTCTCCTTGCGACACAGTTCTCTCTCTCTCTCTCTCTCTCTCTCTCTCTCTGCCTCTCGCCGCCGTCCTCTCTCTCCCCCACACCTCCCATTGGCCAACACGAGGACTCTCAGACTGGCATCCGACCACGGCATTGTGTCTTCTTGGCGAGCAAAGTGAGCAAAGGAGGGATAGACGGGGGAAAGGAGGACAGACAGAAAAGGAGAGAGGAGTGACAGAGGGAGGGAAAGAATGACATAAGCTTTCAGGGGGGGGCGGCGGGCGGGCGGGGGGGGGGCGATGCATGACATGACTGACTTGATGCCGTCTCTCACCTCCACGCTGGTATAGCGAGCGTGTCTTCATCCCGAGGAGCGCCTTCCTTCACGCCAAAGAACAACAAACTGCGTGTTGTTGTTGTTGTTGTTGTTGTACGATAACGCTCCCTCGTGTTGCTCAGAGCGGCTCGTTGGGAATTGAGGCGTTTTGTGTCCTTTTGAGGGAGATTGAGCGAATGAGTGTCACACAGGTTGCCACCTCTACTGTACTGTATACTTTTGACCCGTGTCTGTGGAGTCCGACGTGGAACTCGTTAAGTCCCTGCACCGCAGCTGTGGAGGGTAACACACAGTGAGTGGACAAGGTGTCTGTGGAGTCCGACGTGGGGCTCGTTAGGTCTCTGCACCGTGGCTGTGGAGGGTAACACACAGTGAGTGGACAAAGTGGAGGAGGAGCACATGTGCGTCCATAGTGGAGATGACCTTTATACTCAACCAGATGCAGCGTGCATGCTGAGGGTCACATTGAATGTGTGAGTATTGTATTTTGTCACTTTTTGTCGTTTATGGCAGTAGGGTTGTTGTCACAATTATTACATCATCGCCTAATCGCAATTATTTGAGATAATCGCTATTATTTTGTCATAATCGTCATAGCCGTTTCCATGTTGAAAGATGTTCATACATTTAAAAAAAAAAACAGAAATAGCAGATCTACAAGCTTACAACGTGCCACGAAGTGACGCGTTGTAACTTGTAACATAATCAATGATCATATATACCGTATGTATTCATGTTTGGTAGTCGTTATTTTGGTTACATGTTGAGTTCAATGTCACCAGATAAATAGTCAAGTTAATAGTCAAATTAAGCAATAAACTTAAATGAATTAATAAAAGACAAATTAACACCAGAAAGGAGTAATTTGCATTACAATAAACAATATTAATCACATTAAAATTATTATAAGACTATTATACATATACAATTCTACAATAGATAAAATTACTAGAATTGTAAATTTAAGACAATTTTAGTAGATTAAAATCATAATGACAATTCTTAAAATAATGTTAGTAAATTAATTTAATCAACTATTAGCATTATTTGGCTACATGGGCTGCTACTCACAGCATACATTTGTGCAGATTGTTATCATACGTTGCAAACTGTAGTTGTTATCTGTTAGTGTAATTTTTTGCTTTTACAATAAATGTACCATAATATGCAAATAAATAAATATCATATATTATTTATACACTGCATGCATTTTTGTCTTTGGGGCTTTTAACCATGTATAAACAAAGCACTGTTACTTGCTAGGAATAGGATAATAGCATGACAATATAGATTATATATCACCACAAAGGAAGGACATTTCTAGAATTAGGACATGATCATTAGAGACGGATAAAGGGAAGGACAACTCTTGCAAAACCTTAGCATTTTCATTCTTACACGAGTCTTTCAGTAAAATATACCGAGCACAGCATGACTCTCCTTCACATCACAGAATGTCACGAGACAGACAACCACAGCATTTACACTACACTACATGTTCAGACATTGTTAAGTCATTTTAGTTAAACTTTACATTTAAACAGATGCACATGCTCCATTCATAAAAAAAATATCTTAAAAAAAGGATTTTTGCATTATACTGTAATTCAAAATAATGTACTATTTCTAGTAATATTCTATATCCTGCCTGTTTTGTTCTATATAACCTTATTTCTTTTGTTTAACAGGCTCTTTGATTACAATCCAATCTCGACTGCCCTGGGACATTCTGAATACATGAAAGGATTTTGACTCATATCCTCAAAATACAAACAGATATACAGACTCATCAAGAGATGCCACTGGAGACCTATGAAAACAAAAAAAACCTCTAGTGCCTCAGGATGTACTGACAGACAAATCCATGCCAAGCCAGACCACAGCAACACCTTCAATCTCTGCTCCGGACACAGAGACAGTGTCACAGAAGCAGTCTTCTATTTCTGAAGGGACTGTAATCCCCACAGACACACACATATAACACCTTCTGCGTTTCTTTTGCTCTAGACGAGGGATGTAAGTGAATGTAAGTTCACTCACATCACACGACACTCCACACCTGGTGGCCTTCAGAATGACAGCGTAGTCAGGGAGGACCGGCCTGCATCAGGACTGACCCACCATCAGACCCACCATCAGGACTGACCCACCATCAGGGAGGACCGGCCTGCATCAGGACTGACCCACCATCAGAGTCTGATGGTGTCTTTCTGGAGAAAAACACGTGCGACAAAATACTACACGATATGCGGGACTCGCTGCGATCCAGAACGCAGAAACGGAGGCTTTATTAAGAGGGCCTTGTAGATCAGAGAAACTACAGGACTAGTAAAAACCCTGCAGAGAGATCGACCGGACGAGCTGCAGGTGAAAAGACTGGAGCCAATCAGTCCCTACGCCACACACACACACACACGTGAACACACATACAGTGAATTCACACAAGTATATCCACACGCATCGAGGGAGAGAAAGACAGAGCCACGCACAGAGGAGAAGAGGGGCTCGGCAGCCGAGGAGAACTCTCCCCCAAGCCCCCCCCCCCCCCCCCCCCCGCCACCATGATGGAGAAGATGAACCACACCAGTCTGCCTACCTTGTCCCCCGACCTTCCTCGCCCCTCCTCCTCCTCCTCCTCCCCCTCCTCCTCCTCCTCTTCCTCTTGCTCCATGGACCACCACCACAGCCCCCTCCTCCAGAAACAGCTCCCAGTGTCCCCAGACGACACTCCCCGGCACCCAGCTAACGAGACGGGTGGACACCTGGGAGACATGGACGTCCACCCGGCTTCGAGCTCACCTCAGAGCTCCGTCGTGGCCGCGACGGCAGAGTTGCCCGATCCCCACGACGAAGACATCGCCATGGAGACGACGAAGGAGGAGGAGCGAGGCTCCCCGTCCGTCTCCTCGCCGCCTCCTCCTCCTCCTCTTCTCCTCCTCCTCCCGGCCACGGAGTCCAGGACCTCCCCGTGCTGCACGCCCCTCCTCCCTCGTCCTCCTCTCACCTCCTCCAACAACACCGCTGCTCCTCTTCCTCCACACATCCCGGTCATCAGCCTGGGTCACAGCAAGCCCCCGCTGCCGCTCCACAACACCCCTCTGACCACCCTGCACCCGATCCCCGCGCTGCTCCACGGGCCCAACGGGGACCTGCGTCTCACCCAGTTCACGTCTCTGCAGTCGGGGGGCAGCCCCGGAGGCCAGCCTGCCCCTCCTCACCAGTACCTGCCCCCGCACCCCTTCTTCACCAGGTGAGCAAATGCATGTCGTCACTGTATAGGATTCACCAGTGGTGGAAAAAGTACTCAAAGTTATTGCAGCCGCGGGGGGCACGGTGGCGCAGTCGGTATAGCGCTGTCGCATCACAGCTAGAAAGAAGGTCCTGGGTTCCATTCCCGCTGGGGACCCGAGGTGGGGTTGGCAAAAGGGCTTTTGTGTGGAGTTTGCATGTTCTCCAAGTGTCGCCTAGGGCAGTGGTTCCCAAACTGTTTCATGTCAAGGACCCCTAAATTGACACTAATTAGCCCACGCACCCCATTTGAAGAGATAATGCCAGGGACCCCCGTGAGAGAAGATTTTTACGGCTCTAGCAGTGATTCTCAACCAGTTTATTTTCAAGGACCCACAGTTTGACATGCATTAGGCTACGGACCCCCATTTAATGACATTTTTATCTCTGGGACCCTCAATTTACATTGTAAAATCAATGTTAATTTAACTCTGAGAGTGTACAAATGGACCCGTTAGGGGGGTCCATTTGGTTCCATCTGTACACTCTCAGAGTTACTGACCCATAAGGGTCCATTTGGTTCCAAACTATCATTTAGCTGGGGACCCCCTGGAACTCCCTCGAGGACCCCTGGGGGTCCCCGGACCCCACTTTGGGAACCACTGGCCTAGGGTAGGTACCCTCATAAAAAGACATGCAGTAATCCTGGTCATAATGGCCCCTGGTCAGCCTGATGGAGGGGAAAGGAACTGGTTCCTTCCAAATGGGTATACGTCCAACCGGGGAAACTCCCCCCTCCCCCTGTCAGGTGAAAATAAGTGGCTTGGAGCCTTGGACTCCTCATGCATCGAAGGAAGCATGAGGTCGGTCCGTTGCTCTCCCCAGGTTGGCAGAGGGCGTGTAGCGCCCAGGATTACATTAGACAATTGACACTGGGTGAAAAAAAATGGGTTGTAAAAATCATTGGATAAAAATGTCCCAGATGACAAAGCATTATGGTCATTGTAGGAATTCATAAATCCAGTCAAACCCTTTAGTCAAACACACAGACTGCATTATGTTTCTGGCCATTGGGTGCACATTTCAAATTGTGCTACTTTTATCCACTACAATTAACAACAGCGGTGAAATAAGACATTAATTCCTCAAACAGAAAGAAAATAAAAAATATCATTATACTGCATCAAAATAAATTGTGAAAATGTATCTACAAGCTCATAAAGCAAGGCAAATATGTATCTGCGGAAACGAAAATGTCATTCCCCAACTCCTACAATTCCTGTAAAGTGCAATTGTCAGGGTTGGGGGGGTGCCCAGTTCAAATATGATTGTTTTTTGGGGGGTCACAGCCTGAAAAGGTTGAGAACCACTGGCCTGTACAGTACAATAATGTGCATGGTTTCACACTGTGGGCTCCATTTTCATCACCGCTAAACCCCTTATCCCTAAACTATTTAGAAAAACATTTTTGAAAAGTTCAACTAGCCACATTGTGAGCTTGTAGACTGGCCATTTTAACAATTCAAAAATGTTTTGCAAAATAGTAAAAAAAAAGGCGAAGAAGTTTAGGGACAAGGGGATTAGCGGTGACGAAAATGGAGCCCTATGTTTCTCTGTCTCACACCTATTTGTTTTTGTTACAGTTTCACAGCGTTTCTGTTTCACTAGTATGAGATGAGGTGGAACACAACTGTAAAACCATGCCATCTTTTATGGCTTCCTGATATGGATAAATATGTCTGAAATGATCCGTTTTTGGTTATAATGATTGTCCGGGTTTCTGTTTCATGTGAAACTTCAGAGTGCTGCTGGGTCTTCATGGTATCCCATTGTGATTTATAGTGGTGTCGCAGACAGTTATTATGGGAATACATTGTGAAACCGACAGCAGGATATGTGTTGCTGGAACGGGCACATCTGCCAATGCTGATGTAATGTACAGTGTGTACAGTATATGGCCAAATATACAGTTAAACAAGTTATTATGTAGTATGCATACAGTAGTCTACAGCAGAGATGTTTTTATATGGTCACTGTTGGGCAAAAACCATTGCATCTCTATATTCCACCTTATCCTTTTAAGAATTTTCATAAATGAATGCCCTATATTAGATTTTGTCGTATGCAAAACTAGCAAAATAGTCGATGTACAACAACATCACAATAATACATCACATTGCAGCGCGTTGTGAGCTGGTAGATGGGCTATTCTTTAGGATAGTTTCGAACAATTTTGAAAAGTGTCGAAATAACTTGAAAACTTTCAGCATCATTTAGCCTTTTTTTATCACTTCACCTCTGTGTTACCATTAGTGCAAATGAGGTAAACAACAATAAAGTTAAATAAGTAGCCTACACTAAAAAAGGAAAACTAACAGAACTTAATCAGGCACTGAAAAAGGCAATCAATGGCATGGCAGCTCCTTCAATACCACCCGTTATCAATTTATCACACCCCATTGTTCATCTATTTCGCATTAGTACGCAGAGCAGGATTTAAAAAAAAAACAGATTCTCTTAAAAGGGATATTTCACTTTCAAAAACATTCATTTTAGCTGCCCTGCCCCCTTCCTATACAAACCCATTGTAACTTCAAACTCCATTTTAACCATACCATGATAGATGCATCGAAAACACCCGTCCTTTTTTCTGATGACTGATACTGTGAGGGGAGCCGTGTTTTTTTTCATTTACAGTTTTAATTTATTTTTAAAATATAGCTTAAAAAATGTGTCTCCTCCGGGCCTCCTCCTCCTCCAAATCAATTATTAAAAATAAATGAAAACACTAATTAAAAGAACACGGGCCCCTCACGAATCAGAAGGACAGTATCAGTTACCAGAAAGAATGATGGGTCATGGTTAAAATGGAGTTTGAAGTTACAATGGGCTTGTATAGGAAGGGTGCGGGGCAGCTAAAATGAATATAGAATATCTTATACTGAATCGAGCAACTTATAAGTAGATCAAATTACCAAAAGTGTTTTTGAAAGCGAAATATCCCTTTTAAGGAAGGAGCTGCAGTGCTATGGAAGTGCAGCGAGTATACATCTGTCATGGAGATCTGGCAATAAATCTCTTCTCTCTCTCTCTCTCTCAGGCCCGTTTGTAAGCAGGAAACATTGATCTATTCTACACCCTAGAAGTAGAATAGGCCAGTAACCAGGCTTAATGACCCTGGCCTCCCTCTCGGCGGGCACGCTCAATCAACGCCACGGCATAATCACACCACGGTTAATGGATTTTGCCATTCTCTCCCCAGCGCCATCCATCCTTTGGCATTCATCCCAATTTGGGATCGTTCAACCACTTTTAACCATGCCATTCCTATTTCGGACATCTAATTTAAAAAAAAGAATACTAATCCACATCAAAAGAAAATCGCGAAAAGAAATGTCGGTAGTTTATTTTGCTAGCTTTAGTTATAATAATCATTTCTTCTTCTGTTTTCTACATACATTATAACCATATAAAATGAAATGGGAGTTGTTGAAGTGGGACTCATCTAAAAGACCATCCCTGCATCCTGGGACTCATTACATTGAAAACCTATTTACATCACTGTCATACATCATCTCATTCCGGCCAAACACAATTTAATTTAATTTGCGTTCTCACCTTCGTGTTTGTGTTCACACAAACACTAAAAGCTGGCCATTCATTGTCAATGGCATTCAAACACAAACCCTCAAAGCTAGACATAGGAGGGGATAGCTCCCCTCAAAAAATTAAAGTGAGGGGCGTCCACTGTAGGTACGTCGGCCACATGACGCCTTAAATCATCATTTAGAGCCTTAAACAAACATTAAAGTCCATAGACTTGGCTGCCATATGATGTAATTTTCTAGTGGCCCTCAAAATATAGTAGACAATGTAAACAAACAATAACATTTCTATTGTATTTGGTTGTACAGTATAGGTCCATAGTGGGGTGTATTTGTTTAGTCATTTATAAAAATGTTGTCCGTACTGTTTTCTCCCATACAATGATCTCTACTCTGTTTTGTAGTTCTTTCCTAGGTCCCTCAAACAACTATGGCATTTTCGGGAACAACCGGATCAAGAGAAGGCCTTCTTCACATTTTGAGTTGGAGATCAACGATTGTAAGATTTGCTATGTTGTAATCAAATCAAACAATTCATCTGAATGAGGTGTGTGTGTGTGTGTGTGTGTGTTTTGTGTGTGCGTGTGCACGTGTGCAATGAGTGGCATTTGGACGGAGGTGCACCGCAAAATCTTCAGTGCAAATTTAACTCCGTGAAATGGAGTCAAATGGTCCTTACGGGTCTCTCTCTCTCTCACTCAGAGTTAAATTTAACACTGAGGATTCTACCGTGTGTGTGTGTGTGTGTGTGTGTGTGTGTGTGTGTGCTTATGAAAATGCTGCAGTAGGCATGCAGTATGAACATTAAATAATCTGCTACATACGATATGCGTGTTTGTGCAGTTTATTCGTCTCCCCCGGCAGGCCCTCCTCAGAAGCTGGCTCGGCGCGTCTTCACCAACAGCCGCGAGCGCTGGCGGCAGCAGAACGTCAACGGGGCCTTCTCGGAGCTGAGGAAACTCATCCCCACGCACCCTCCCGACAAGAAGCTCAGCAAGAACGAAATCCTCCGACTGGCGATGAAGTACATCAACTTCCTGGTCACCCTCCTCAACGACCAGGCGCAAGAAAAGACGCCGGGTTTATCGGAGGACGAGGCCGGGGACGCGGAGAGCCCGAAGGACGGGTCGGACATCGACGAGCTGAATCCCCTTTTTCAGCGCGACACGTCGCCCCCCTCGCAGTGCCCTCCGCTCGGTGCTGCCCAGCCTGCGCTAGCGACCACGCTCAGAAACAGAGACTCGACCGATTCGGTCATTGCCCTAGAAAGCTCCCCGGTGACCTCTAGCTGCTACGGTGACACGGACAGCGAGGAGAGCTTCGGGGCCAAGAACTCGCTGGTGACCCATGGAATTCTGGGAAAGGTCAAGGGTCAGATAAGGACAGTGGCGGCCACACATGATGAACGATGACATCATGGGACATCGCTGACGGATGAGTGCGATCAGCTGAGAGTTACGATAAACGCCAGACTGGATAGATACAGCAGGTGGGACAGCTGAGACACTGGAATTGATGTCGGTCTCTTTACTGAAAAGCTGCAATTTCAGCTCCAACGACGCGAGCGTTTTTGTGATGCAATATTGTACATGTAGTTTTAACTGTGAGTGTGTAGATGTCGTGTGATGTGCAAACTGGACTGTGGGGCTCTGTGTTTCTGGAAACCACTGGTTATGACGCGGTGTAACACATTATAGAATATTCAAAGAGACATATTAGTGCTTTAAATAATGATGGCCAGCATGGTTATGTTTTAGGGCATGTATCTGCAACACACTAAACCACTAATTACAACATTTAAAAAGGTTCAGATGATTGGGCAATATCTCTAGCTGGATTTAGTTTAGGACCAACCTATCAGATTTCTAACTCAAAAGCCTCATGTTCTGAACATTTGGTTCCATTTGTACACTTTCCGAGTTACAGACCCATACTACCCCTAACTATCATTTAGCTGGGGACCCCATGGAACTCCCTCAAGGACCCCTAGGGGTCCCCATACCACACTTTGGGAACCACTGCTCTATACTAGGTCCCTTTAAAGCCAAATTATAATACCCCAAATATCATCCTCTCGCTCACACTCGGTCACTCCAGTCCAGCATGGCAGTGTTACGGTGAAATTGGTGACTTACTGAAATATGTGACCATCTTGTGGACTTACGTACATGGAGAATTGGAGATCTTTAAGTTTAAATACATGGCATAAATACCGCTAGTTTGAACTCTGCTGATAAACAAACCACAATGATTTACGGCTCGGACACTGACGTTATGCGACGTTCACACACATATTTTAGCAGGTCACCAATTTAACCGCAACACCGCCATGATGGAGTGACCGAGTGTGAGTGAGCGAGTGGCCGAGATTTTGGGGTATTGGAATTCAACTTTAGTATTTCCCTCTACACCTGCATCAAGGCCACCCGCAAGGATCAATTCACCCATTCTCATTATCTAGGAATGATTGCTTAGTCCCCAACGATGTCAACGTCATCATAATCAGTTCATCATCAAGAAGTAGTATACCATAGGCTGCCTTGTCTAGTGCAGATTAATATTTTAGAGCCATTTTTAATTTGACATAATTTGACGAACAAATTTGACTGTTTAACCAATTTAACCACATTTCATACGTCTGCTCTTTCAGAAAAAGCCAGACTACAAGCTCTCAACGTGTCGCAATGTGATGTGTTGTGAGCTGGTAGATCAGTTATTTTCTTTTACAGATTGTTCCCCCAGGATAGATGTGTGGTAAAGAAAACATTACAAAAACAGAATGCTATAGTAGATTTCCAAGTAAATCCAGTTTTTCAATAATATGATATACCTTCTCTGACTTCAATCAAAGTACAATGGAACACGAACAGTGCTCATTTTGTGCCTATAGAGCGAGTTCCAGAAACTCCAATGGCAGACGCGCATTGATTAAACCGTGTTGCTAGTTATTTGATGTTCCCTATTGTTCCTATTTCTTTTGTTTGACAAGGCGGGGTGAGGGTCCCTCCCGGCCTCGACGGACGTTGTGACACACTTGTACCAGACAGAAATAAAGCGTGCTTTAGTTTTGCTGTTCCGTATTCGACATCCTCTTATTGCGCTCTCCAAAGACTGCCTCTTGTCAGCATGATTTCTCAACACTTCCAAAGCTTTTTACTATCAGCAGTTTAGGAAAGTAGACCATGTTATATCACTGTATTAAATAAGTAGACTTGGCTCTATGCAAAAATGTTCATAAACAGTCAATTAGATTACATTAAAAAAAGATAAGTAAAATATCTTGATTTTCTTTTCCTAAAGAATGAAAGTGGGTTATGATCAACAGATGCCTACAAAAAAAAACTTGCAAGAATGCAAAAAAAACAGTATCCATTAACAAAAAACCCAGCCAAAAAACAGTTAATCCGTCATCAGGCATTACATTTACGATATGGAGTGAATAGCAACAGCCCTACGCAGGCCCTCCGTGTTGTTTGGGTTCTGCAGCAGACAGATTGATTACGGTACTGCTTTAAACAAGTAAGAAGGGGGGTAGGGGGGGGGGGGGGGGTGTGTTAACATCGCCACTGAAAGGGTAGAGAGACAAATACAATAAATACACAAGGTATGCGATGTGACACTGAGCAGCTGGACATTCACAGGATAATTATTTTCCTGCGTAGGTTTTCCATCATTTGACCATGAGAGAGAATCCCTGGTGTGGAAAAAAAAACCCCTGCTCTGATCACCTCAGTTTGATGGGGTGTTTGTTTTCTTTCCCCCTCAGTGCAGCTGTTTTAGGGAGGGGTGTTACAGTAGTGTGTGTGTGTGTGTGTGTGTGTGTGTGTGTGTGTGTGTGTGCGCGCGTGTGTGTACAGTATGTGTACAAAGTACAGATGTTTTGAGAACTGCACATGTCCTGCCATTGGCAATTCAGTAGATTGTCAGTGAGAAAGTGGGGCACCAACGTGTTATGTTAATTCTATTCGGAATAAATAATTATTCTGCTGGAAGTGTCGAGGAGTGGCACTTCTTTTCATTAGCAAAGCAGTGGAATTAGCAAGGCTAATCAGTGATTTAAACCTGGGAGGGAAAAAAACGTGCATTTTCAGAAATCCTTCGGGGAAAAGATCAGGAGAGCGTGAACATTTGGACGGGCACATCCGAAACTGTACATGTGTGAACGTGTACGATCATGACAAAGCGCACGTCGTGCGTTAAGCGTAGGTGGATGTGGTAACGATGTAAAAGCGAGAGATGGATTGCCAAAGCGACGTGGTTTTGGTGTGTGTGTGGTTATATAGGGTGGATGTAGAACTGAGGTAACACCGAGGCTCCACAATGCTCTGCGGTTGGTGGCGGTGCTGCCGTGTTGTTCCTATAGCTAGGTCAGGTGGGCCGGAAGCACCCAACAGTTAGTGCTGTCTCATTGACGGCCCACCATGTTTCCTGGAGGGGTGGGGTGCTATGGGGGGGGGGGGTCCTGTGGTGGCAACCGCCACATTGGAATAAAAGAGAGCAACGAAGGGACAAAGAGGAGAGGGGAGAAAACATCTCTAAAAGAGACCCTGGCCGCTGCTCACTCTCCGAGTCCTGCACTACTACTGCACAACAGGAAGGGCTTGTTGCGTAACTCTTCTACCAATACTACTACCCCCCCCCCCCCCCCCCCATGGTGGCAATGTTTTGGCCTACAACACTTAACAAAATACAGAAACATGCATACACACACAAGGCAGACGGTGTAGAATACTGGAGTTACAGGAAGCAGTACAGGGGGGTGATTTATACAAAGCTACATACATAAAAGCAAAAACAAATTCTCATGACCGAAAACCAGCAGGTTATAATGTGTGCTTCATGAAACGGAGTGAAAGGAGCCCGGCCCTCCTGACCGACTAGCAATGTTTCCTAAACAACTACAAAAAGTGCCCCACAGGTCTCCACCAGGCCAGGTCATGTTATAGAGGGCTTGTTAGATGGGCTACTTTCGCTGCGCAACATTCCATAGAAAACATGCTGGCTTGTATGTGACTGAGAACTTTAATCCAGGTTTATAGTATATCAATATAATATTGACATTGTGATTGATATAATCTAGGTTTACCTTATGTAAAATTGTGATATGGTTTCAATCACTTAAGTACTATACTTTCAATCAATATTATTTAAAAAAAATTCGGGGAAATAGCCAATCTGCAAGATATTTTTGATACATTTTGGAGAATTTAAAAAGTCACACAATTATACTATTACATATATATTATTGTCTCCACCAGGCCGAAGGCATGGGGAGAGAGTATGTTTTGCACTCCGTCCGTCCGTCCGTGTGTCCGTCCGTGTGTCCGTCCGTGTGTCCGTCCGTCCGTCTGTGAACAGCTAATCTCTGGCACCGTTGGCTTGATCGCAGCCATACTCTGCACACACACTCCCTGGATGCCAGAGCTGAACCTCTGCTCCAAAGTTTTCACATTGGCCTGTTATAGCGCCACCAGGAGGCCGCTTTGTGCAAAACAAATGTTTTGACGGTACACCCACAGATTTTGTCCAAACATTACACAAATTGGTACACAGTCTCTCTAGAGCCATTCAACGAAACGGGTCTATCAGATTTCTCAGACTCCATCCTGATTGGCACGATTGGCTTCCAAAGTTCACAGGAGTGCTCCGTTTCAAACAAAATGCTGCAAATCATGAACACATCGTGTGATTTCCGTGAAATTTTGCACGCACATTCCCACTAGGCCAAGGAAGAAATGCCACTTGAATATTTTCAACTCAGCCTCATGGTGGTGCTATAACTGGCCGATTTGTGTTTTTACCTATAACTGCACCGATCTGTGTAAAACCATGTATGCACACTCCCTAGAGGCCAAGGAAAAACCTTTGCCTGGAATTTTTCACATCTGCTCTTTATAGCGCCATCAGGAGGCCGACATATGTAAAACACATTTTCTAATATTACTCCTTCAGATTTTATCCAAATTTCATGCAAATCGGTACGCATGCTCTCCATAGTCATGTGATCATGTGATTTGTTTGATTTCTCATAATTATCCATCCTGATTGGCTACGATTGGCTTCGAAAGTTTTCAGGAGTAGCCCGTTTTGTACAAATCGCCACAACTCCTCAACGCAGCGTCCGATTGCGGTGAAACTGTGCATGCCTATTCCCACTACTAGGCTGAGGAAAAAATGCCACTTGACAGTTTTCAAATCAGCCTCATGGTGGCGCTACAACAGGACAAGTCGCGTCACACACACACACACACACACACACACACACACACACACACACACACACACACACACACACACACACACACACACACACACACACACACACACACACACACACACACACACACACACACACACACACACACACACACACACACACACAAAATAAACATGTTTATATTACTCCTAAACAATTTTTTCCAAACATCACACACACTCCTATCGTCCTGGTGGAGACCTGTGCCCAGAAGGGCACTTTTTCTAGTTACTCCATATTATCATTACATGATTATGTAATGGTTCATTGCTGCTGGAGTTAACCGGCCATCATTTCATTGAGTGCTTACTACAAGATCTACAAGCTTGCAATGTGTCGCATTGCTATGCGTTGTGAACTTGTAGATCCTCTATTTTCATATAACTTAAATAAATGTCATATAGACATTTTGCATAACAACTACTTTAAGTATATTTTGGCACCAATACCTTTGTCATTTTACTCAAGTAATTGTTGATTACGAGACTTTTTTTTCTTTTACTTAGAGTATTTCTGCATTGCAGAATTGATAATAATGTTACTTAAGTAAAAGTGAGTACTTTTAGTATGTACAGTAATAGAGGCCCAGCAGGGAGATGGTATACAGCCTGGGACCTAGAGATAATGTCCTCCCCTCAGAGCAACCCTCTGCTGTGCCCCCGTTGCCACCAAGAAGACCTGCTTCATCCTGACCCAGAAATACCACTTTCTGGATTTCATGGTGAATTGCATCATACATCATTCACATAACTTAGTACGCGACCAATTGAAGGTTGCACTTAACCCATTTAGGCCTGACCTCAAAATTAAAAAAAAATCTTCTAAATCCTCCAGTTTTCTGAAATAAATATTTTCACGATTTTTCAAAAATAGCAGACCTACAAGCTCGTAGCGCTCCACTCGGTGGCGTGCTATGAGCTTGTAGATCTGCTATTTTTCAATAGCTAAATTATAACAATGTTTAAAACACCAAAAGGGGTTCCCGCCCAGAATAGGTTAATGTAGCGCTGACCTTCTTGCGGCCATTACAAGCAATTCTGAGTTTCTGAGGCGGGAGAGATTGGAAACGTGGTCTGCACTGCAGCATGGAGGAGATTGAGCAACGCAGAATAAAATGAATGCGGTGAAGAAATATTATCATACGAGATTGCGGATTAATTTGCCCCTCGGAATGTTGATTTGGCATTTTCTGAGTCTAATTTAAAATGTACAAAGTACACTCCTCGGTACCTAGCTTTAACCCTGACATCTCTATTTTTGAAAGAATATTTAAACTATTTTCAAAATAGCAGATCTAAACGCTCACAACACGTGAATTTGTAGATTGTCTATGAAAGTATAAATTAGAGCTTAAGTGGTTAACCTGAAGGTGAAAGAATCTAGATAGATAATTGAAACCAGAATGGAATATGAACACTCATAATAATACAATAACAGATGAAAGAAATGACTTTGTTTTCTTTAATTATAAGGAATTGTCGTGTTAAGTAGTGACAACATGATAAGTAAGCAAACACATTAAATCTAATGTTAACAAAATAATATATATATTTTACTTATCAAAGTTTGCATTTCTATGGAGCTTCTTTTTTAAAAAAAAAAAACCATTAAGAGGAAATACAAATGGTATATGTAATATTGTTCCTGTATGATAATTACTATCACTAAATTTAATTTCATTACAAATGCAGCTAAATTAGTATTTACATGCTATATACTGCATCATATCTATCTGACCCTAACCCTAATTATAAGCAATTATTACAAATTAGTTTAAATTAATAGCTGAAGCAGCAACAACTGAGTTTATCTGGGGCCTCTGAGCAGTGCTTTGTGTTTATTTTACTGTATTAACATAAACAACAATGCATCTGTGAGAAGAAGCATTTTTTACATTTCGAAATATGTCAAGCTCCACAATCATTTATATTACCCAACCTCTGCGCAGCGCTCTGAATGTCAAAGTGAAGAAATTCAATCAAGCGCAGGATTCCCACTGTCCGACTCCCTACACTGCTATCTAGCAAAACCACAGCCAAGGGAACGGGCTTGGCAGAATCAGTAGGGAAAGAACTTTCATTCTGTCTTCAATAGTTTTTCTCCACTTTTCGTGAGTGATTCCATGCCTTCATGTACATGTTTTGATGCTTCATGGGTGTTTTTACCATATTTTCGTCGGCCCACTTCAGTAACCACAGATCCAGTCGTTGCCCCGACAGCGCCCCCGAACAGCCCCCCGAAAAATACTCCCAACATAAGACCCAACAAGGCACCCACGACCACCACGGGGATCTGTTTGGTGCCACGTCTGACCTTATCCCATATTGAACTCTCAGTCACTCTTTTGGCCCCAGATCCCACTTTCCCCCACACTGGACTCTGTGCCACCCTGTTTGCCCCGGCACCGAGCCCAGCTCCAACCCGCATGGAACCATCTGCCACCATTTTGGCTCCTGTTTTGGCCCCTGCCCCTACTTTCCCCCACATGGGACTCTGTGCCAAATTCTTTGCCCCAGTTCCAATTCCAGCTCCGACTCTCATGGAACCGTCAGCCACCATTCTGGCCCCAGATCTGGCACCCGACCCGACCTTTTCCCAAAGGGGACTCCCTGCCCCCACAGGCTTTGCTCCAGAATATCCTACCCGAGTGGAACTGTCTGCAATCGACCTCGGAACCTCCTGCCCCCCCTGACACTTCTCCCCCCACACTGAACTGTCAGCCAACAGCTTGGGGACCATCCTCGCCCCGGACTCCACCTTCTCCCACACGGAGCGAAGGAGCGAGGGAGACAGCGCGGAGAGCGAGATCTCAGGGAGACTCTCCAGGTTCGTGGCGACGCTCACGCTCCTCTCCGCTTCGTCCCTCGTTCCTTCAATCTCGTCCTCTCCCTCTGCCAGGGGCTGCGGGGAGGAAAGGAGCGCGGCCTGCCTTTCAGGGCCATCCTCTACCCTCTCTCCTCCCTCCTCCGTCCGTCCCCTCTTCTTCTTCTCCCTGGCCATCTCCACCTGTCTCTGCCTCACTTTGTCCTCCGCTTCTTGAAATGCGGGGGACGAATAAAAGCCTCCTCCTGCTTCTCTAACCGTCTGCTCCACTTTCTCCAGCAGCTCTGCCACGTTCCTCCTCCTCTCCCCCTCCTCCCCCTCGCCTCGTCCCCTTTCCATCACGTGGAACCTGTCCATGCATTTCTCCACCAGTTTCAACAGATCGCCCCGCTGAGCGGCGATGTATTCCTCCACGCCGCCGCCTCCCGCCGCCTTCCCGCTCTCCCTGAGCCGGTCGGCGTGCGTGAAGAGGACCACGGTGTGCGAGCGGACCGCCTCTGGGCCAAAGACGGCCTCCAGGGTGCGTAAGGCCTGCAGCTCGGTTCGTGCGGGCTGGTCCACGGGGACACACAGGAGGAAGGCGTGGGGGCCCGGGGCGGACAGTGCAATGCAAGAGGAGATCTGAGCTCGTACCTCGTCTGGAGAGCGCTCTGACTGGAACCAGTCCGGGGTGTCCACCACTGATACCTGGAGGGAGGAGAGAGATCGTCAAGGAGGGGGAAAAGAAACATCCGCACCACCGTTTATACAGCAGTGCTACTTTTGTTGACTAAGACAGAAAACTAAATAGGACAAAGACTTAATGGCGTGTTATTCAAAAGACTAAGACTATTAAAATAAAAAATATTCTGAAAAGATTAACACTGCCGGTTTTAATGCAGGTTTTAGTGTGCAAAAGCAAAGTTTCCTTTGGCACAGTAAAGTCTTCGGAGCATTAAGCTGTTGTGCAGACTTTTTCTGCTGATGCTGATTGCTTACTTTGTCCTGCATCCAAGACAAAAAAAAAAGGTTTTATATGGACGTGCATAACATTTCCTTTTGAAACTGGGAAAGCACCTTGACCTTGAAAAATACAAAACATTCATCCTCAAAGGAGAAATACATGCAGATTGCAGATTGACCTGTCAGAAGCATGACGATGAATGGCAATTAGCCGTTGCAATGTAACGGGTTGTGAGCTCGAAAATGTTTGAAAGTGGTTAGTCTCGTGTAGCCAGACAACTATACCGCGGTCTCCGAATGATATATATAGTATAGTCTGGAACTACATCTCCCGAAATCCAAGTAAGGAAGCTGGCATTTCTGTTCACGAAAATATATTTTAAAATATCTTTTACATTTTATTATTTTATTTCTATATATGCTTAGATGATTTCTATTTATATTAGGATACATTTGCGTGACTGTAAAGACGGAAGTGGGACGGAAGTGGGGCGGAGGCTTATATATTTTACTCATGATAGAGCTTCCGTAGCTCCAGACTGCATGACGGAGGCATTTGAACAATTGCGAGAGGCAACAGTCTGGCCACGCAGGACTAGAAAGTGCTTAAAGGACCACTTCACCACTTTTCAACCTATCTTCATATAATAGGTCCACACTAATAATCATGATAAAATGGCACGATTTTTTTCTACTCGGTCCGTGTCTCATAGGAGGGCTGTGGGCAGTTCAGACACACGTCCACCAGTGACATCATCATTAGGCAGATTCTTTTTTAAACAAGATTTTTTTACAAAAATGTTTAGATTTTCATTATCGTGAGAACGAGAACTTCCATTTTCGCATTGCAACTTTTCAGGAATAGAAAGCCTGCAGTTTCTATTAGCTTGTATTCCCCATCGATGATGTCACTGGTGGACGGTTTTCTGAACTGCCCACAGCCCTCCTATGAGACACAGACAGAGTAGAAAAAAATTGCACCATTTTATTATTAGTGAGGACCTAGGTCCTCAAAGATAGGTTGAAAAGTGGTCCTTTAATCCAGACACAGTTCCCAGTCAGTCTCTTGATTGAGCAGAGCTACTGACCATTCTTCCTGCAACCAGCGCCCTCCTCTTGTCACAGTGCAGAGTGATGGCCGTGAGGCTGTCTGCCCGCGACACAAACGCCTCCTGGCCCAGGATGATGTTGCCCGCTGCACTCTTCCCAGATCCAGACCGCCCCAGCAAAATCAAGCGCACCTCCGGGGTAGAGGAGGAGGAGGAGGAGGGTGGGGACGAGGCCAGGGTGGACGAATTAGACGCCTCAGGAGAAGATCTCTCTTCCAGGCTATTGATTCTATGGTGAACTGAAAGAGACAAGGACAAACTGGAACAATTAGTATTATTTCTTACCAACGTATTGTTTTAATTATTGTATTTATCTTTATTCTTCCATTTGTTAATGTATTATTTTGATCACATCCAGCAATATCATTATCATCATCTTGTTATATTGTATTGCTGCCGTATTTGCAGTCTTGCAGAACATGCCTCACCAACATTTTGCTGCTTGTATGACTCAGGTTAAAAAATTATTAAAGTATTGTATTCTGGAATCTAATAATTTTAAACTGTGCTGCAAAGTCATGATAGGAGTCAGTCAATTCCTTGTACTTACAAGTAGTGATCATTTTTTCAGTTGGTTTGACCTCTGACAGTTGTGAGAGTAGGGTGCCATCTAGAGGGGGAAACAAGTGAGAAAAAAGTGGCAATTCTGCCTTTCAACTTGGTGGTGTGTGCCTAATTTGGGCATGCCATTATGGGTTAGGGTTAGGGATTTTCAAAAGTAAGTAAAAAAAACAACCTTGTAGTTCAGCATATTTGTGTTTCTTTGTATTACTTTATTTGATTAGGCTTGTAAGGTTGGTAATATTAGGGGTTTGGGGCTTTAATCAAATCAAAGTTTTTCTAATTTATTCCACACTTTTAATTAAAACATTTTTTGGTAGGGCTCTAATTTTGGCCTGAGAATATTGAAGTTGACAGAACTTGACACAGTTTTGCCACCATAACCACCATTCGTATTTATTTATACCTGTATTCAGACAGGAGCTCCTCTTGACCTGCGTGCTGTCATGTTGTGACTGCTGTGGCTTTGACTCTGGTGCTGTGGCTGAAAGGAGACTGTCATGTTGTGACTGTGGCTTTGACTCTGGTGCTGTGGCTGAAAGGAGACCGTTGTGTTGTGACTGTGGCTTTGACTCTGGTGCTGTGGCTGAAAGGAGACCAGCGCTCACTGATGACACAGTCTCCTGCACCTCCTCCTCTCTTCTCCTCTGCTCTCTTCTTTTCTCCTCCCCCTCCTCTCTTCTCCTCTGCTCTCTTCTCCTCTCCTCCTCCTCTCTTCTCCTCTCCTCCTCCTCCTCCTCTCTTCTCCTCTCCTCCTTCTCTCTTCTCCTCTCCTCCTCCTCCCCCCTTCTCCTCTGCTCTAAGGAAGTGCTGCTGCCATCATGTTCCTCTCCAACTCCCTCGTCTGTCCGTCTGTCTGCATTCGCGTCGTATCTCGACCCCACCGTCTCATTCTTGTCCTGCACCATTCCTCTATCGCGTGCTTCTCCAGGTTCATTCTCTCCTCCTTTCACTTCCTCAATTTCCTCAGTTTCTCTCTTTCCCTGGTGGGCTGTTTTCAAGTACCGGTAGTATCCTCCATTCTTCTTCCCCATATCTTCTATCTGCAAAAACAAATGAATTCATTTTAACATAAGGTTGTCCCTTAAACGTGTTACATAATATACATGGCTTTTGAGGATTACGTCATATGGCAGCCAAGTCTATGGGATTTAAATTGCAGTGTTGCTGAAGCCAACCTTGCAGAAGTCTCTCGATGGGTGCTACACCAGAATGCTGCGTGCAGCACTCAACATCAGTAAGAGCACACATGTTGCCAACACAAATCTGTATGATGGAATGCCATGGGTGAGCCAGAAAATAGCAGCCAGGAGAATGAGACTAGCAGGACACTGCCAAAGACACCAAGAGCTGACAGCCAGCAAACTAGTGCTGTGGGAACCAACACACGGCCACCGGTCACGAGGACGTCCCACACTAACATACGTGGATGTACTCAAGAACGACGCAGGAGTGCAAAGCACCAACGAACTGGCCAGATGTATGGAGAACCGGGATGACTGGAAGCAACGATGGAGGACGACCTAGAGAGTTGGGTCAGCTACATGTAGCTTAACTTGCCCAACACTGCAGATAACAATGAAGCATAGCTAATAGGCCTATTAATTAACTTTAATAGACCTATTGCTTACTCCACTATACATGCAGGTATTTCAAGCCTCAATTCTTACTGGAAAAAAACATGAGAACATCAACATGGCCCAAAAATCTGGGCTCCCCTCACTTCACAAGTGTGATTTTTTTGGTAACTTTAAGTGAATATTCTGTTGAGGTGTCCATGGGCAAGGCACCGCTCATTTGCTATAATAAAAGAAAACACACGCTGCACACACCCACACTCACGCCTACCTTCTCTAGAAGATGGCGGACTTGCTCCCGGTCATTTCTCTGTCGATTGTTAAGTACGTGGTACCTCCCCCCACAGCGCTCGATCACCTCCCTAAGACCTGGGTCCTCTTGTTGCAGATATGCCTGTGAACCACAGTGAGGTCATCACGACACAGGCCACTCAATTCAAAAGTACTCACGACACAAGCCACTCAATTCAAAAGTACTCACGACACAGGCCACTCAATTCAAAAGTACTCACGACACAAGCCACTCAATTAAAAAGTACTCACGACACAAGTCACTCAATTCAAAAGTACTCACGACACAAGCCACTCAATTCAAAAGTACTCACGACACAAGCCACTCAATTCAAAAGTACTCACGACACACACACACACACACACACACACACACACACACACACACACACACACACACACACACACACACACACACACACACACACACACACACACACACACACACACACACACACACACACACACACACACACACACACACACAAATATCAGATACAACTTTTAAGATTTTATATTATGCACATTTCATGGTCACATAACCATTATATGTTGAGTGCATGCTTTGATGGTTACAGTTTTATAATCAGTTTTGATGAGTAAACCTTTGTGGAGATATTCTCAGTTCTCATTATATGCTAGTTACTGCCATTCAGGATGGAAAATGAAATAGTAGTTTCATAAGGGGCTGGTATGAAGTACTTGATATAAACAGAACATGTTCAGTTCACTAGTCTAAAGAGTGGCTTTGCTCAACTTGATTTATACTTATATTCTCCACTCTGATGAAGGTACATATTGATCTGATCGATATATCATGCAGCCTTACTTATTAGCCTATATTTTGGTTATTAAAAAAAAAGAAACATAGCTTTTTCAGAAAACTGTCAGGATGTAGAAGACATTTTTAGAATCTGATCTCAGGTCAAAATGGGTTATTATCATCAGGCCTCAGTAGAAATGTTTTCAGCTGTCCCCCTGACTCGAGGACGCTGCCTATAACATGGTCCACTTCTTCTGTTCTCACTTATCATCAGTGGTGACGGAAAGTAACTAGAAGTACATTCAAGTTCAAGATGTTTTGAAGCTATAGTCGAATAGAGTTAAAGAGGTTGATCCTTCAAAGTCAGCCTTCTCACCCATGACAGAGAAATGTATCATCATCATCATCATAGTATCTACTAAGCCACCAAATCCGTGTACAGAATCCCTGTCTGGGGTATATACTATAACTCGGGGTGCGATATGGTCCCAGATTTTGGGCTGTGAGCTTCAGGTGACCCATATGTCTGTCTTTCAGAACCACTATGCCAGTGGTTCTCAAAGTGAGTTCCAGGGACCCCTATAGGGTAGGTATATATGTGTATTTAACCTCTGTCCGACAGGCTAACCAGTAGCACTGTGTAGGTAATTTTCTGTGACATCAGGTGTGCTTATATGTGTAATACCTGGGCGGTCCGGAACACCAGGTAGTCCCCACAGGTGAGTAGAACCAGAGTGTGGTCCAGCACCCCCTTCCCAAACACCTCCTCTAGCTCCGCTGGCATGCGACCTTCAATCTGCCACCATCACCATAACAAGGCATTGATTAGAAGGAGAGAAGAAACATTAACATAAATGTATCTCTTATACACTCTTTTACGGCGTGGCTCGGCAGCTTGTGACCCAAAAGAGAAATGTGATGTCTCCCGGGTACCCAAACTAATAGCAGATCTACTAGCAGATCGGCTTTTGTTTTATTGTTGAAATTACTGGGTGAAAAAAATAATTAAATTCATGAACATTTTTGCTTTTTTGGGCAATGTTTTTTGAAAATGTTTTGAAATAACAATTAAAAACAAAATGTAGGAAACAAAAATAACCCATAAAAATGTAAAGAACCGTAGTCACAGGTGCCACCATTAGCATGAGGTCCCCTCGCATCTGCAAGCAATTTATCTCCCGGACTCCCGCACAAAATCGTTCCTCCTATTCATGCAAGCCTGTGATTTAGTTTCGTAGTACAGTGAGTGCACTAGTAGTAGTGATTATGTCATACTTGATTGATGAACTGGCCAACTGGCACCAGCAGTAGGAAGGCGTGTGGACCTGGTGACGTCAGTGTCAAGGCCCGCTCCGTCTCCTTCCGAAGGCTCTCCTCCACGTGCTCCCCGCTCCAGTACCACCGCGGGGCCTCCACCAGCGTGAGCTGCCTCTTCTCCGAGGAGCCCTGTCCTCACAGGTTGTCACAAATATTACTAAGTTGTCTAATCGCAATTCTTTTTGTCATAATCTTTTCCATTTTGAAATGTATTCACGCATAAAAAAGCAGAAATAGCATATCTACAAGCTTCAGCTATCCAATCTTTTTTAACCTTTTTTAAAGTATTGCCACATTTATAAAAATGCCAGTAATTTTTTGGTATATTTCTATTCTATCTGCCCTGTGCACTTATTTTTATTACGAAGCCTAAAAGAATTGTAATTTCTATTCATAAATGTTACAATTTCCAACGCCAAAAACACAATCACACCGTTAATTATTTGTGTGACTTAAATGTGTAATGGCGACAGCCCTCTACCTGTCGTATCTGGCAGCTCCTGGAGGCGTCAGAGCGAGAGACAGGAGACAGCTGGCCCAGGATGGTGTCTCCCGATGCGGTCTTTCCACAGCCAATGTTCCCCAAGAGGACGAGCCGCAGCTCTGGAGCCGGCGCCCCCGAGACCTTTCCACTGTGGTCTTCGTTCATAGCTGCTGGCTTAGAGGGGGAAGGGAGAGGGAAGGCAGGTGACATTAAGATACGATCAGAGATTTCTCACAGTGAAGTCCTGTAGGCGCTTGAGTTGTCTAGAGGGGAGGGTTTTCTTCCTCTGCATGTTTTTAACACGTACATTTTAATAGGAACGGGACCCCGGCCTATTGGGGAACATGCATGTCAGGAATCATGAAAGCTGTTCCATTTATACCGTTATGCGGCACAAGCATGAAGTTCCCCGAGGCCAGCGGTTGGGACCAAATTTGTGACAGAGAGAGAGACAGACAGACAGACAGACAAAACACACACACAGTATAGATGGATACTGGAAGTCAGCTTGGGCTGAAACTTTCCCAAATGCGTCTGAAGATGACTGATGTCATACTACTGACTTCATAGATTACATCAGTCTGAGAACCACATTGACGCTGCGCCGTGATTAGACCCACCCTGACTATTTGTTTATACAAGATGTGAAGGACGCATTTTGGAACTGAAAAGGCTGTGAAAACCTGTACAAGCCTAAATAAAGTGCACAACATGAATCACAGTTATAATTAGGTAAGTAGAATAAGGGCAACGAGACAGAGGGTGCGTTACATTTATAGTAAGTCAATACATGTGGTTGTAGCCTGAGGTGTCTCTCACACACACACACACACACGGCAAACAACTGTGTTGTTGAAATGATGTCATAATGAAACTAGAAAAACAGAACTCCACTGCTATGCCCCGAAGAAATATTGCCTTCCATGACAACGAAAGGTTACACAGAATTAAACACACTACAGTTACACTCAGAGAGCTGTGAATGTAACATGAACCGTCTGTCGGTTGTCAGTGTAAGTGTGCAGCTATCCTGTCTTCAAAATAGTTTGTATCATTTTCAAACATTAAACATTCTCCCTTTCATCCATTCCTTCTACTGTATTCCTTTCATGTGGTGCGCCTGAATAAACAGTACTGTGGTGTGTGTGTGGTCATTGATAGTGGCTACGCTCCCGTTTAGCAGCATTTCATTTAACTAGAACACCGTTTCCTCCTCAAATGCTCCCTTCATGGTTTGCGTGAGTGAACGGCCCGTCAGACAAGTTCAACAGCATTCTACCTTGACCACTTTCCATTTAGATTAAAATGCCCAGGCACCCACCAACACATACAAACACACATCATTCAGGTATGAATGCAGAATCCCAATACCTCCTAGTTTAAATAAGCACACACCATTCAGGGTGAAATCTACCTATGAACATAATCCTCTTGGTCCTGGACACAAATGGCACGACTAAATCTGTCATTACAGTGTGCACAGTCCATAGACAGGTTACAGGTTTGTTGTATGATATAACCAACATTAACCTGGAGTCCAACTTAAGGATTCATGACACCAATAGAGAACAATTAAATACCTCAGTGTTCACCCCATAGTAAATGGTATACTCACTCAAAAGTGTATAATTGTTATCAGCTTGTCTTCTCTGTTGTGTTCAGATGAACTTTTCCGGCGCTACTGCCTTTACAGGTGTCTCAGAGTCACCGGTCTATAGTCACTGCCAAATTGCCATAATCTCCACGCCTCACTCTCTTTTCCCCTCCCCGTCTTTCTCTCACACACGCAGCACATTTTTCTGTGCATTCTAACCCTCATTGTCTGCAAGCTGTTCACCATTCCATTATGGGGTGGCGAAGTAGTAACCTGGGCCACATCATGTGACTCACTCTACTCAAGCACCACACCCGTGTGGATTAGATTCATAAAATTTTAAAAATGCATACCAGTGGTCTGATGTATTTAGCAGACTATGACTAGAATGTAATTGACGTTCCTACCGACCATTTAACAAAGCATAATGTGGTTTGTTTGATTTTCAAGGAATTTTCATTTCAATAATGGTATGAAAAGCAAGTTGCAGATACTTGGAAACTTGGAGATAATCGAGAACAGAATATCTTTGCACAGTTACACATATTACTGTGTTTTATTAATTTTATAGCACATTTGTCCCTGGAGAAGAGATTGATTTGATTTACAAACTAAATGCAAATGCCTAGGCATGACTAAGAGCATAATTATATTTAGCCAACTTTGACTCAGTTCACTTCAGTAGCATTTGAATGACTTTGGAGAAAATGTAAATATCCTTCTATGCACAGATCATGATTCAATATATTTAGCCAAGAACTGGTCCTTCACATTATGACCCACACTTAACATTTCAAGCTTCGTTAGTTTATATATATAGTGGTAAGCTACGGTTCATTAACCACAGCTCCAGTCATCTGGTGGCTTGAAAGGCAAAGATGTTTTTACAGTAAATGGGCACTGTTGTCGAAAACAGTGGTTCTCAAACAGAGGGTTGTTGAGACCCAACCAATCATGGGTTGTGAATTGAGATAAAATTTCAATTATTTCAGAAATCGCAAAAGAATAAATAGACTTAAGAAATAGTGAAAATGGCAGATCTACAATGTGTGTGTACAATGTATTTCTGTATATTGTTTGTTTGGGAGACACCAAATTTATATTTTGGGTCTCAAGCTGAAAAGTTTGGAAACCACTGGTCTAAAACACTGATGAACAACATACCAACCTCAACATACCAGCTCTAAAACAATCAAAATGTCCCCAACCACAATCCTAGAACAGATCTAAAATGCTATTTATAGTTGACAAGGAAGACATGATCAAGGAAGTGTTCACGAAAGTTCAATAAAGAATGTGTGGCATGTTACGAAAAGTACTTTTGAGAAAACGACAAATATTGCCCAACATTATTATTGTTAACTCGTGCAGCTACATGTATAGAGTGCATTGTACAAATCAACTGTCGTTTTCATTCAGTCATCCGTTTTTCTAACAAAGGGGCTTCTTCTCCAACGAATCCAAACAAAACTTAGAAATTAACAAAAGGGCTTCTTCTCCAAAGAATCCAAACAAAACTTAAATATGTCATAATGTTCCAACTTGCTGTGTGCACCAAACAAGGTCTCCATCAGTCACATGCCAGGCATCACATAGGCGATGTTGTCCAGAGTATCAGCCTTAAAAGTAAGCAAGAGAAAGGGAAATAAGTAATTTCTCCTTAACCACACTAGATACTGGCAGTTAAATAAATTTGACACATACAATTTACAATACTATGTACTGTGCATGCATATGTATAGAATATACATATACTGTAGGTCTTACTGTGTGCAAGTTGCAACTTCTCTCACCATTGTGTGTTGTGAGCAACTCCTGAGCTCTGGTATTTGTAATGTGAGGCAGGTCAGAGGAGCCAGGGAACACAGAAGAGAGTCCAGCAGCAAAGACAGGCCACCAGACACCCACAACAGCTTCTATAGGCGGAGGACAGATATTTCATTAGCCTGCATGTTCCTGTGAAGCTTTAACCAAAAGTAATGCGATCATGGTCATCATGTTTAGTTGGTGTCTTGCAAAACATCCCACATCTTAAATTGAAATCTTTAAACCTTGGGTGTCCAAGACATGGTGGAGAAAAAATGGTTGAAAACATGTTGGAATCCAAGCTGAAAGTTTCCATTTTGTAGGTACATTTTACCCATTTAGACCCGAGAACGATTCTACAAATGTTTTCTAAATCATGACAGTTTTCTGAAAACCCTAAGGACCCCCAAAATGATCTGTATTTTGCCGCGGACCTTCATCTGAAAATATGTTGTTTTAGTGACGCCCCAGAAGCAAAGATTTGAGTTATAAACGTTCGCTCTGAAAGAATACATATTCAAAGATTTGGGCCACATTTTCACGATTTTTCTAAAATAGCAGACCTACAAGCTCGTAGCGCGGCACTCGCGCTATGAGCTTGTAGATCTGCTATTTTTCAATAGCTAAAGTATAACATAATGCTTAAAACACCAAAAGGGGTTCCCGTTCAGATTGGATTAATAAGGTTATTGGAGGACAGTGCCAACATGTTCTTTTATAAGTCCTTTAAACTCACGTTGGTCTCTTGGAGATGTTGTCCGATAAGGGACAAGGACTCTCCCAGCAGGTGTAGGTGAGCGGCGACATTGGCGGGACCCAGGTCGATGCATCCCGGAGCCCAGGCATCGGCTGTTGGGCTGTCGGAGGCGCTGAGACAACACAGAGAGCTAGCTGGACTACCCATGTTAGACATCAATGCACTATCTGGGCACTTCAACGGATCGGCAATGGGCGTCACTGAATTTGACAATGACAAGAGCGGATAATCCAGGTGGTTTACTGGACTGGTGGCAACGGAGCCAACTGGACTCTTCATGTGGGACTCGCTGCCCGTGGGACTCACAGCGGCACCGTCTTGATCATCTGGATATGCCCAGTACTGAGGCAGGGACCGCTCATTCATCTTTTAAGAATTTAAGAAGCAGAGAGAGGGGGCAAAGGGTAAATAGGTCATCCCCCGCCAGTGATGTAGGCCTACTTTCATTTTAGCATCAATCCATTCATTAACAGGGACCAGGGTTAACAGACAGACTTCTCTCATTTTATTATTGTAAGCACAGCTGATGCATATTACAGTGTAATGCTCTTGAACAGCATGCCTAGAACAATCGTGTGTAATCCTAAAATAGCCTGAAACCACAAGTGTGAAAAGACAAATACTGTAGCTGGACACCTCCCCAAATCTGCTTTAATCATATCACATGTCACATGTGTCAGTGCTCTCGTGTCACAGAGACACGGTGGCGTTGCACTGCATTTGGTTACTCATCAGATTCTGTGACCTTCCCTCACTGTAGCGATGGAAGACAATTCGCATGTGTTAAGTAAAAGTGTAACAAATGCAATTTAATTGACGACAATTGGAACTTACTTTCCCCCTCCACATAAACAGGCACAGACGATGACGATTTGTGGTCATAATAAAGTTCCCACCTGGAGTTTACGTGATTATCGTCCGTTTCCCTGTTTCAACTAGATCTGTAGTTTTATTCCTCAACATATTATTGCCCTCTGGGGTTTCCAGTTTCCACACGTCTTAACTTTGTTGGTGAGATCATTTCTCTTTCCCTGTTTCAACAACTACTTTCACCTGTTCTGCTGTGCCTTGTTGATTAAATCGTACTTGGCTAGTGGCAAAAAGTCTGAATTACTGACAAACTCACTCACTCACACACAGACACCATATTCAGTTCAAAGAACCTGTTGAGTTACCTGCCCAGTGCTGCCCTCTGCTGTACAAACTGCATGCAACAACTTGTCTTGGGGACCAATCTGCATAAAACCAAATATTTGACATTTTATACCGTAGAGATGACACATTTTGTAGAAAACCAATATACTAAACAGCTTTAGCATGTACTTCACACTCTTCTGTCTCTTCTACTTCTTGTGTCCCTCCTCTCTGTCCCCAACTGTCTTGTGGAACATAGTTTGGACAGGCCGGGAGAAAGACAGCACACTCTTCAGGATCAGCCATGCCGTTGCCTGCAAATTGTGCAAAACATACATTTTGAGCATTAAAATAGACACACAGCGGTGGCCGAACGGATAGCGGATCGGTCTTGATACCGGAAGGTCGCCAGTTCGAATCAGCGGTCCGACACGTTAAAATTACCACCGCTGAAGTGCCCTTGAACAAGGCATTGAACCACTACGATGAAATGTGTTCTATGAGCAGGGCCTGGCTGGAAACAAGTTCTTGAGCTTAGCCCAGATACCCTGGGTAAATATAGTAATCATTTCATTTCATTTCATTTCATTTCACACAAAACACACCTTGGCATCACAATATTCATTAACATTTAGCCATTTCACTATTTTACCCCCCAACCACACCGAAAATGAATGAAACTCAACAGCACACACCAGCTTATGTCAAACATTCCTTACCCGGATATTTCTGATACTTCTTCGGTTCCTGAAAAAGGTGGATTATTAAGCATTACTCACAACTGTTGACTTTGAGGTGAAAGAATCCTTCAATACTAGCCTAGGCAGCATTCCTTTTTGGGTTTAGAATCCGGTCGGGAGAGGATGATATCTTACGTCATGTTGTAACTTGTAGTCATTGTTTTGTAGTCATCAGGCCGGAACCCTCAAACCAGAACTTCCTTTCCCTCAAACCGGAAGAATAACACCTTCCCAATAAAAGCGTAACTCGCTCTCTCATAGCGTGCGATGAGAATATAATTAACCCGTGGGATAACAAAAGGTATACAGACATCTCTGGAAGTACACTCGCATTCATATTTTAGAAATCAGCGAAACTACGCTGCATCAAGGCTTTTATTGGGATGGTATTATTCTTCCATTTTGAGGGAAAGGAAGTTCTGGTTTGAGGGTTCAGGCCTGAGGACTACAAAACAATGACTACAACATGACGTAACATCATCCGCTCCCGACCGAATGACGCAGAAATTTTGTAACACAGACCAGGCTTTCCTCCGAGGTGGAAAGCCTGGTGACGCGAGGTTAGTTCAATACAGACAGGCGGACATTACAGGCCTCAAATAATCACAATATAAAACCCCATTCATTCACTTACACCAGCAATTTAGGTCCATTATTAGCCTTGAGAGAAGAAAAAGAAGAAGCTGTGATTCTCTGAAAATGCTAATAATTAGCTTCATGAAAGGCTTGGCACCTGTTGTGGAACCCATATCACTAGCAGACCATTCTATCCCATAATTCAGGAGTGCCCAAAAGGTAGATTGCGATCTACCAGTAGATCACAAAGGCAGTGCAGGTAGATCACATGACATGCCCCTAAAGAATATTTAATTGAAATATAAAGAATAGATATCGATATTTTTGGCATCTGCCACTTGAATTAAGGTGACTTGATTGATTGATATCAAAAAGGGCCGGTCAGCTGAAACCCACAAACCCACAACAAAATACTTTTGTTTTCAAGAGTATTGCTGTGCACAAAGGTCGGTAGCATTACAAATTGAATACAAAAAACCCTACCGGTATTCCATTTCTCTCCCTCCATTTCCCATTCCAAGTACATTTGTCTATAATTATGTAAAACCAGCTCAGCTATTCCAAAGCCCCCTCAGGTACATGTTTAAACTATTTTCAGCAAAAAGTTTAATAATTCTTTAGGTGGGTAGATCTTGTTGAGCTGGTCATTTTGAAAGTAGCTCTCAAGTCAAAAAAGTGTGGGCACCCCTGCCATAATTCAATCATCTTTATGTCCAACCGTTCCAGACAGCCATTTTATCCCAGTATTAAAATAATCATCTTTATGTCCAACCTTATGTCTCCTGGTGTTGTATTCCTGCTCCTCCTCCTCAACACCCAGCTCTGTGTCATCCAGGTCCTGCATGAAGTCTTTGTAGGAACGTTTTCTCTCCCTCTGGATGCGCCCACTGGCAAGGCCTGCTTCCCCATCCATTCTCATATCTGGGAAAAAAAAGATTTTTAGTCCTTCAAAACTAATATGATTGTCAACTTCATCATTATCAAGGTAAGCATACACTACTTCATAATTACAGAGCAATAAAGAAAAATACTTTAATACACCACTGCATTGATATTAAAAAGAAAGTGTAGGCCTACTTTGTACTTATACAGTAGTATTTCTAAAACCACATATTAATTGTTGCAGGCATAGGCACTTATTTTTTTTAATTTAAGTATACATTTGACAGAGCAACTATAGCATTTGACAAGTCTGACATAGATCTGCAATTATGCATAACGTGCAAAAGTCATAAAGTCTTGATCCTTCAGGGCAGGCTACTTCTGCTAGGGTTGAGTAGACCTATTTGAGAGAGAGAACCAGAATGACTAATGTTGACTTTGTTGTTAATTGTTAATGCACGAAAAAGCATATTTTAGCACATGCTATTTGAAAACATGTAACAACAGAAAACACTGCGTGACGCTGCGTAATACAAAATCTCAGAATCAAAATATTGTATATCTAACCTGCTGCCTGCAGTGCACAGCCGACTGTTGGCTGTACAGTGTTTGTTTAGTAGCATAGCCTACCTGGCTTGGTGCCGGCATGTGTTGTTGTTGTGAGCTATCCTAAAATGCGTCATGTGACATGTCACCATTTAAAGTTCTGTTCAAGTTTTTATTCGGAGCGCATGACAGAGCCGTGACTTCTTGAACGCTCTGCAGTAGCCGTGGATCAGACAAACCAAATGGAACATGCAGTGACAGTAGCATGCCATTGCCATAGCGCCATAGCCTACACACAATTAACGTCATCACCTCCAGCTGTGTTAAAGCCGGGTGTGGAAAGGAAGGGCAGATTATCAAAGCACATTCTAATAAATCTGTAGCGATTTGTAATTTATGTGACAATAATAGGCGCTCCACCCAATGTGATGGAAAATAAATAGGTTTGTTTTGTACCTATATAACTTTACCCAAATAAGGTAGGCCTACTGCAATTTTACTCTTTGAGTTTGAGTCGATTTTTGTGGTTGGTTTGGTATTCAGCCTGCCTATAGTAGTGCGGGGGCTTAGTGAAAGGATAGTGCAATTGCGGATAAAAGCGTAATTTTTTGCATGATGGTTCGTTAGGGTCAGTTATTGAATTTTAGCCTAGGAGCCCTTGTCAAATATCTATTTTAAATATCAAATTGCAAGACCATTATTATCAATGAAATATGTGAAATATGTGAAAATCCGCCTAGTATTTTTCAGACTATATACATCATAAAATGATCAGATTATTTCCAAATGTGATAAAGTTGACTTATTTTGACATTATTAAAGTCATAGAACATGAAATATCATCAATAACACCTTTATTGCAATGAAGAATACATACAAATGAACTAGAACTCGACCGGCCATCGGACGGTCTCGCGCCACACCATCCAGGTGGCCAGTTGTGTGGCCACTTGTGCATGGTGCCCACTTGTTCATGCAGTCAGACTACATTTTGGGTGCGATACTGAACCATACTGTAGCGTACTGTACTGTACTGCACTGTACTGTACCATACTGCACTGTACTGTACTGTACTGTACCACACTGTACTGTACTGTACTGTACTGTACTGTACCTTACTTTACTGTACCGTACCATACTGTACTGCAATGTACCATACTGTATGTTACTGTACCATACTGTATGTTACTGTACCATACTGTATGTTACTGTACCGTACTGTACCATACCGTGCTGCTGTGTGTGCGTGTGCGTGTGCGTGTGCGTGTGTGTGTGTGTGTGAAGTGAAAAAGGGAGGGGTCGGTGAATGTGGAAATTGTGATATAATTTGCGTCACAGCAAAATGTTGCACAATAACAGTATGGCACACAAAAGCAATATTTGTACAATACATATGACAGGTGAGCGGAGGCAATGTAGTGCAGATTCCTGTGGCATGTAGAATTTTGTTGTGCTTCTTCTGTCGTATATGTCCTTAGACCTTCAGCTCCATTGCAGCAAGCCAGTCCAGTGTGTCATTGTCTAGGTCAATTAAGCCTTGATCACCATTTGGTGGCCGGTATGTGGGGCAGCTGGTCAGCACGTGTTCCACAGTCTGTAATGGATCCCCACATTCGCAGTGGGCACTTTCTGTGAGACCTCACTTCTGCATGGATGCACCAAAGCGTCCCACACCCGTCCTCAGGCGGTTGAGGGTTGTCCACTCCCTGCAGGGGAGGTGCTGGCCAGGAACATCTGTGAGATCCTCGATGTAGTAGTGAAGCCTGGAAGGATCTGCTGCCTTCCACTGGTCCCTCCATCTTGCCTTCACCCAGGAAGCCTTGGAGGTGTCGGCTGGTGTTGTGCCGAGCAGTTCCTGGGCCTGTGTGGCAAAGGGCCGCCGGGACTTGAGACACGTACGCTGTGGTGTCTCCGTTAACGACCTTGTGGAGGAAGTGAGATTTGCTCAACTGTGCCTTCCGAGTGAGGGCCAGTGTGGCTGCTTCTCGCCTGACCTCTGCTGGGGCGATTCCAGCAAGGACTGGCAGTTGGTTGGTTGGCGTGGCTCGTAGGCATCCAGAGACCATGTCCAGCTTTTGGACATGGGGGCTACGGCTCCAGGCTGAGGCACAGTATTCAGCGGCAGGGAAAACTAGGGCCTCGGTGGAGATGCGCAATGTCTTTGTGGTGACTCCCCACGTGGTGCCAGCTAGATGCCGTATCAGTGCGGCACGGGCGGTGGTCTTTCCCTTAACACTGTCCAGGTGTTGTTTAAAGGACAGTGTTCTGTCGAGCTTCACTCCAAGGTATGTCGGTGAGGACTGGGACTGTAGCCGGGCACCGTCGACCATGATGTTGATTTGGCGAGTTGCTTCCCTTTTGTAGAGGTGGAACATTGTTGCTACAGTCTTCTCAACACTGAGCTTGAGGCGGCAGTCCTTCAGGTATGAAGAAAGGGTGTTCATGTCCTCTGAGAGGCCTTCCCCTATACTGCTTCCCAGGATGGCTTGCTGAGTAGAATTGCCAGGTTTCGTAGGAGAAGCCTGACGGATAAACATATTGGTTTGCTCCCCCTTTCCATTATAGTACAAGGATATGCATCATAGTGTGAAACATGTTATAGAGCTGTGCTTTCTGCCTAGCTGTCACAATTGCATTTGCAAAGTGGGGAACAGTCCAAATTTGCATTACTGCATTTTCAGGTACTACACTACAGTCACCTTTACAGGTGCATCTGATCAGCTCTCTGCAAGCTCTGGAAACCTCTGGAATGGTCAGCCAAACTGGCACCCATGACCCTTCTTCCTTAACCCACCCATAGTTCTGTGGAGAAGGAATCACTTGGTGCAGTTGGTAGCTTCGTGTGCTGGTGGCCCAGATGCCCGCTTGGTAGACTGCAATAGCCTAGGGGAACCCAAATCTCGAGCCCTGCCTATGTTTCACGCATATTCCGGTTGTGACACAACATATGCCTTAATAGCCGGGGAGCCAGTCACCCAAAATTTTAGAGGACCTGTGATGTCATGACATACTTTTTATTTGTGTTTTTTTTTCTATTCTATTTGGTCAGAGCAGACCTCTCATTCTGTGTTCCTTAATGACCAAGTGAATAGAAAAAACACAAATAAAACGTATGTCATGACATCACAGGTTAATCTCTATTCCCGCTCCCCGGCTATTAATGGAAAGGGTAAAAAGTCAGCTTGGCGGACCTGGCAAGCCTATGATGCTGCGACAGAAACATTCGTCAATCTGGCAAAGCATCCCTTCCAGCAACTAGATGTTGACTGCCAGCACTTCCGGGAGCTTGAAAGACGGGCACTGTGAAACGGGCAGTTTACCAAGCGGGCATCTGGGCCACCAGCACACAAAGCCATCAAATGATTCCTTCTCCACAAAACTATGGGTGGGCCAAAGAAGAAGGGTCATGGGTGCTAGTTTGACTGACCATTCCAAAGGTTTCCAGAGCTTGCAGAGAGCTGATCAGATGCACCTGTAAAGGTGATGTATACCTGCAAATGCAGCAATGCAAATTTGGACTGTTCCCCACTTTGCAAATGCAATTGTGACAGCTAGGCAGAATGCGCACAGCTCTATAACATGTTTTGCACTATGATGCATATTCATTTGTATTCTTCATTGCAATAAAGGTGTTATTGATGATATTTCATGTTATGTGACTTTAATAATGTCAAAATAAGTCAACTTTATCACATTTGGAAGTAATCTGATCATTTTATGATGTATATAGTCTGAAAAATACTAGGCGGATTTTCACATATTTCACATATTTCATTGATATTGATAGTCTTGCAATTTGATATTTAAAATAGATATTTGACAAGGGCTCCTAGGCTAAAATCCTTTAGCATGACGTAAAGAAGCCTCATACAAAATTTGGCGCTTTTATCCGCAAGTGCACTATTCTCCTAAAAAAGTGCACTAAGCCTCTGGACTATAGCCTACTTCTACTCTACTGTTGACTACTCAAATGTTGCAGCTTACGTTTTACTCCAGTTGGCTACACATTCATTTTGCAGATTTAAGATTACAAAACGTAGTCTACATCAGTGGTTCTCAAAGTGGGGCCTGGGGAACCACAGTGGTCCTTGAGGTAGTTACAGCTGGGGGTCCCCAGCTAAATTATAGTTTTGAACCAAATGGACCCTTATGGGTCTGTGGGTGCATTTGGTTCCTTTTGTACACTCTCAGAGTTAAATTAACATTGATTTTACAATATAAATTGGGGCCCCAGAGATAGAAATGGCCGGGGTTCGTCCGTAGACTAATGCATGTGAAACTGGGGGTCCTTGAAATGAAACGGTTTGAGAATTACTGCTAGAGCTGTAAAAATCTTCTCTTATGGGGGTCCTTGGCATATCTTTTCAAATGGGGGTCCGCAGGCTAATTAGTGTCAATTTGGGGGTCCTTGACATGAAACCGTTTGGGAACCACTGGTCTACATTAACCTATAGATGATTGTGCATTATCATTATGCATGTAAAGTAATAAAATCAGCCCCACCTTTTATCAGCTTCTAAAGTAAAGTAATGAACACATTAATCGGATTAATGCAATCAATTACTATAGCAGAGGTGAAACGTGGCAGGTTGGACTCTTCTAGTCCAAGAGAACATACAGAAGTGCTGCTGATACTTACCTACTTTTACTTTTAATTTCCTCGTTTTTACATCATACAAAATAAATTAAATAATTAAATAATTTGAAACTTGGACACAATTAATTAAACATTAATACTGATGCTCTATAGCACTGTTTCCCATATAGTGGGCCGGGACACTCACAGTTGTGGGTCACGGACCAAATGTTATGGGTCAAGACTCGAGTAACAATTTCATTTTCTTTTCCTACTTTTCAAAAAAGTACACGTTGTGAGCTTGTATCGGCGAATGTTTTTTCAAAATAGTAAAAAAGCAATGTGCAGCTCCTACAGTAGATGCACCACGAAGACTCCAAGAGCCAAGAAACAAAGGAGGCAGATTGTGTAGGAAAACAACAGATGTCATCAACAATCAGATGGTCAATCCATTCACATGTGAAGAATAGGAGCTGATTAACCTTTCAACATGCCAGAAATCAGCATCTGCAGCCTTGGTGAATGCCTGTGAAAAAGGACTGCAGCTAGAAAAAGACTGTGAGAAATTAACCCCAATACAAACTGGCCGCATTTGCAGAAAAGCCAGAAAAGGTCACTTTATGCCACTCAAATCTAAGAAGGTCTATTAGGAAGAGAAAGCAGTTTTTTCTTGAGCTTTTGGGCCTGTAGGATCCTCGACTGATTATTACTATATTATTATTACTATATCCTACTTTTACAGAAAAACATGTACAAATGTATAAACCGTTAAAAAACAGATATAGTGGGTCCAACACTATATATCTGTCATTGCAGTTTCTTAAATATAGACAATGGCATCTGTCTGCAAGTGCAAACCAACACAGTCCCAGGGTGACCACCATGGGCATTGTAGACTGAGACAGTGCAGTAACCGTGTTTGATTTCCCAGGGGCAGAGGGAATCTTGAAAAAACAAGAACGTTTCGGACTTTCGGTGGTTAAGCCTTCATCAGGGAATACAGAGCACATAACGGTTCACACTTAAATATGGTGCCAGAGAGTCATGCAACCAATCAGAAGGGGTTGGGGAAACACGGGTTAAATAAGACCAGTCCCTGTGCTATGAGAGGTCGGGATCAAGGTCATGTGGTGTCTCAAGTTCAAGTACAGGAGGAGTTACCAAAAAAATTACTATAAGGCCTCATAAGAGGCTCTGGAATATCAATTCCTTGTCATAGAGACACTTAAATGTATCTGAGAAATACAGCAGATATACAATTGTGAAATATTGAACCATACAACAGCGAAAATCCATACACAATTAAATACAATACAATCAATAATTTCCCAGGGCAACAGAAGAAGAGATATTCTAACTAAATTAATCACAGTGGATTCTCTGCACATTAAAAACCAATAAATTGTCCATGCAAAAGAGCCAACAGATATCCAAGTCACACAAAATGGTATAGTGTGAATGGTTTTGTAATGTTTTCATCAGTTTGTATGACCCAAATTGAACCTACTGAACTAGGATTAAAGTGATAGCTGATAGCTGGCAGCTGGCAGAAGTCCTAGTTCTCCTTTTATGATCTATCATCTTTTTGGCAAATGTTGCATAATAATTCAACAGACTTTTTATCATTTAATTACAAGCAACATACGTAGCCAAGCTACTTTCTCCATCTGGTGTTGAAATTATTGAAAGGTAATAAAGGTTGCATGAAAAATGTCCTCGGACCAATCTTTTCTTCACCAAACTGTGAAGTTTAAGATGACCTACAACTTCATTGACTTAAACTAAACTAGAATGTATGACTGATTGGTAAAAACATAAATACTTATATTGCACTTGGACTTCGTGCAGTATTAGAACAGGGATATTGAGAAATATGTCATGACTACTGTATCAGTGACTTTATAACCTAATAATGAAAAAGAAGATAAGACAAAGATTATCTTGATGAACCCCCCCTCTGGGGAACACTGGAATAGAACAGCTGTTCTGTTCTTTCATTGCTCATAAAACATATGTTCATTGTTCCGTGAGGTCAATTGATTTTCTATGGATTCAGTGATGCTTTAACATAAAGTTAACAAACTGTAACCGTGTTTGCGTGGTGTTTGTAGTCTCACACAGTCATGTGATGTTCCTCCAGTCCGTACCATGACTCAACGTTTCAATGTTGACACACATCTCCACTTTCAGGATATTGTGGAGTCATGTTAAGAGCCAGTCCCTCCCCTTGCCCTGTTCAACTATGGAATTCCAGAGTCATGCTAAGAGCTAGTCCCTCCTCTTGCCTTGTTAAACACTGGAGTTCCAGAGTCATGGTTAATGCTAAGCCCTCCCCCTGTACTCCTTGTCTGGCTGCATTCCTAAAGTAGCTTCATCATGTTAAGCCCTATACGGCTCCTCCCTCTCATATTCCAAGCGCTTCCCATAGTTGCCGAGTCATGTTAACTGCCAGACCTTTCCTCCTGGTACGGTTTGTTTGCTGTGTCATGTTTAGCCCGACGTCCCTCCCCCTGTGGAGTTCCAAAGAGAGCTTTTGAGTCAGCTAAAGCCCCTTCCTGTTTTCCGCCTGCCACCAGAGAGGGAGGAGACAAGAGGGGACTGGTATAAAAGAGGGCGAGAAGAACACAGTGGACTGCAAATATCACACAGAGCACAAACTGTGCTGACATCCAGAGAGAAAGAAAACACTAGGACCATTGTAACTGGTGAGTGAAACCATCAAAATACATGCATAACAAATAACTCACACTGCTTCTTTTCCACCAACGATTAACAATCTGTTGTATGATGTTTAAAATAACTGTTGAAATTGTTGGCATCTGTGTTCTCTCATAGATACCTTACAGATATGGAGGTAGAGAACAGAGCTCCAGCAGCGCCAGTGGAGCTGACAGACTGGTAGGAATTCATTCTCTCTCTCTCTCTCTCTCAACATATAACATGTACCTTTTCATCACAGTAAACTCCTCCAGGGTTAATTGAACTTGGTAGTTGAGAAGTGAACATCAGTAGTTCTGTACATTATATCTGTGTACAGTCAGATTGTACCCTGGAGTAAATGGGTCAGCTGTACTGTACCTGCTCTATGCATCGCTGATGGCTGCCCTCTCTGACTCCACTGTTTCTGTCAGTGACTGGGAAACAGGGGTGGAAAAAGTACTCACATGTTTTACTTAAGTAAAAGTATCAATAGTGCAATATAGAAATGCGATGTTACAAGCAAAAATGTACTTGAGTAAAAGTGCAAAAGTATTGGTATCAAAATGTACCTAAAGTACCAAAAGTAGAAAGTCCTCAATATGCATACAGTAATATCCCATTTCAAGTTTTCAAATGTATACAAATCTTTTGAAAATAGCCCAGGCTATTAGCCTAGGCTATTTTCAATGGCTGAAATGGATATATGGCTGAAGTGGTTAATGTATGTTTTGTAAATAATAATCAAAATCTACAAAGTAACTAGTAACTAAAGTTTTCAAATAATTGCAGTGGAGTAAAAGTACAATATTTGCTTCTGAGATGTAGTGGAGTAGAAGTAAAGGTATTGGAAGTACTCAAGTACAGTACAAATACCTCAAAATTGTACTTAAGTACAGTACTTGAGTACATGTACTGTACTTAGTTACTTTACACCGCTGTTGTTGGGCATGTTTACCATGAGAACTAGCTGTGATCAGACAGAAGGCAGTGTCTCAATGTTGAGCATAATAGATAGTAATAGATAGTATTTTAAACACTTATAGCACGTTACGTAGACAGCACTAGAATTGCATTTTATGTAGTCATAGCACTTTATAGTACACATGTATAATATATAATATAGTATAGTACGTAGAGTTTACATAGATACTCCACTGTTACATTCTTAGCTTACGCATGTTTCATGATAACTACTTTTTATATATGTGATGTATGCCATGCTTTTTGTTATTGCTTAATGTAAATCGCTCTGGATTAAGAGCGTCTGCTAAATGCCTAAATTGTAAATTGTAATTGTGAGCATCTTCCACTTCTACTTTCTTTCAGTGATCTGTCAGAGCAAATCAAGGCGGTGACCAAAGACAGTCACGTCAGGGCAGAGAACACAGAACTGATGCTGAGTTACCAGAGGGGACAAGTCACCATGGCACAGTATAAGGTAACCCCACACACACACACACACAAAAAGAAAAAGGTCAAATGACTGAGACAAAATAAGGAAGGAAATAGCCTAGAACACCACGCACGCACGCACACGCACGCACACGCACACACACGCACACGCACACGCACACGCACACGCACACACACACACACACGCACGCACACGCACTAGAGGTCTTCACAGTTCACAGGTCCAAAGTGTTTTGTTACACGAACCCGATATGCATAAAAAAGGAATGTAAAAAGAGAGACCTGACCATGAGTCCCCCTCTTCCAAAAAAGTTTGGGAACCACTGACTGGACTACAGGGCTTTGCGGGTACAAAATGATGTTTTTGTTACCTGATCGGAATATGCATAAATTCTTCTGATGTTGACTCCCCCTCTCTCTCTCACCTTGTTCTTCAGCTCCTCCTGTGTTCCCTACATGAGATCTACCAGGCCTTGGAAGAAGCACTAGACAGGAACTCCAACCACCCCAGTGTCGCACCCATTTACTTCCCCGCCGAGCTGGCCAGACTGGAGTCCATTGAGAAAGACCTGGAACACTTCTACGGCCAAGACTGGAGGGAGAAGATTGTCGTTCCTGCAGCCACTAAAAGATATGCCCACAGATTAAGACAGGCATGCGACTTATTTTTATCTTATTTGTTACATTTTTATTTGTCTCAATTTCACTGCCTGCAATGGAGCTACCAGCTCTAGTGTTATGTGACAATAGACAACGCTTGAACCTTGAACCAACTCTCCTGGTCTCCCCTACACAGATTGGCAAAGAAAACCCTGAATTCCTGGTCGCCCATTCCTACACACGATATCTCGGTGACCTGTCGGGAGGACAGATCTTGGGCCGAATCACCCAGAAGTCCCTGGGCCTGAAGAACGGCGACGGCCTGTCGTTCTTCTCCTTCCCTGGCGTGTCGAGCGCCAACCTGTTCAAACAGCTCTATCGCAGCAGAATGAACAGCATAGAAGTGACAGAGGAGGAGAGGAACGGAGTGCTGGAGGAGGCCGTCAGAGCCTTTGAGTTTAACATCCAGGTAAGGAGGGACCAAGACTGGGGGAGAGAGGTGGACACATTCATGATTTTTCTGCACGTGAATGTATATAGATAGAAGAACACCGTAAGTACCTTCCAAACAACCGTTCTTGTCTTTGTTTTGCAGGTCTTTGATGACCTACAGAAGATGTTGAGTGTCACACAGAATGACAGCCAGAGTCACACAACAACACAGTCCAAACTGGCCAATGGTAAGTAAGGCATATGGAACTATGATATTGTTATGTATTTGAAACTTTTACATTCATAA
Source organism: Electrona antarctica (assembly GCF_951216825.1). Taxonomy (NCBI): domain Eukaryota; kingdom Metazoa; phylum Chordata; class Actinopteri; order Myctophiformes; family Myctophidae; genus Electrona; species Electrona antarctica. The sequence goes on from NC_136809.1 coordinate 48,816,405, forward strand.
CTCGGAGAGTACTGAAGAAGTGCTTCTTTCCCGCCCAATTGCCGACAATCTGTCTGATGTTTACAATAATTGTTGAAAATGTTTTAAGGATTGATCGTAAAAATGCATATTTGTATCTGTGCTCTCTCATAGATGCAGAGAAGAGAACTCCGGCAACACCAGAACAGCTGAGAGACTGGTAGGAATTAATTTTATTCTGCTTCTATATTCTCCTCTCCTGCCATTTGTCATTGCATATTAATCTATACCATACACATGACTCAGAGTTATGAATTAATGATTCAACACAAGTGATACATTTCTATGAGTTACTAAGTTACTGCCTGCATCGCTGCATGTGCAGTAACTGTATGTGCATGAATACCTATAGCATTCAAAAGTGTGTATGTGTGTAATTTTCTCTCTGAACATATAATATTTTGTATTAGTTGTTCAGGCAATTTTGCTCACATTACCATACGCTGCTAGTCTAGACGGGGGGAAATCCTCAAGTGCTACTTTTACTTGGGGAGTGTAAGGGCAGTATTATGCGTGTCTTAAGTACCAGGTCTTATTACTTAACTTAAGACCTGGAGGCGTGATCAATGCCATTTGGCTATTCTGAGTGGCCTAACAGCATTGACCACGCCTCCAGGTCTTAAATTAAGTCATAAGACCTGGTACTTAAGACACGCATAATACTGCCCCAGTCATATCTGTACACAGATTGTACCCTGGAGTAAATGTGTCGCCTTACTGTACTTGCTCCGTGTAGTTATGTAGTACATCCCTGACGCGTCCCTCACTTAGTCCACTGTTTCTGTCAATGATTGGGGATGATTACCATAAGAACACTGTGTTCAGACCGCTCGCAGTCTCCCATTAGTATGCTGTGAACATGACATGCTGGGTGGATCATTGTTGAGCATCTTCCACTTCTACTTTCTTTCAGCGATCTGTCAGAGCAAATCAAGGCGGTGACCAAAGACAGTCACGTCAGGGCAGAGAACACAGAACTGATGCTGAGTTACCAGAGGGGACAAGTCACCATGGCACAGTATAAGGTAAAACATCACATCACTTCACACACACACACACACACACACACACACACACACACACACACACACACACACACACACACACACACACACACACACACACACACACACACACACACACACACACACACACACTGGAGCATTTTTTCCAAAACCAAAGACTGGGTCTTGACACACCCAATTGGGTCGCCAAAATATGTTTTTGCAACTTTATCTACATCCAGGCCTGGTTCTGGATGAGTATCATCTGAATATCCTCTTCTAAGTAAAGCAAGCATTTTGCTACTTATGCCGTTTACATACAAGTGTGAATTAGGATTTTCTGTGCTGTTAAAGACAATATTGGGAATTGGGTCGCCATGGATTGTTTCAGAATAGAGGCGTAGAGTGCCCGTGTTTTTGGACGGGCACTCTGTCTCTCATTAGCAGGCAACAGTGCAGCACTATCTCTCTCTCTCTGTTTCTGGCACAACAGCGCCACTTTTGCCCCTACTGGTACTCATAGTCACATAGGTTAACACGGAGTCACATAGGTTAACAAGGACATTGCTGTTCCTTGGAGTGGTTGCACCACTCACAAAGACGTCTCCAGACGTCTTTGTGCACCCCAGGGGGTTATTATAAAGACGTCTGGATACAATGTGTTAAAAAAATGGGTCCCCTGAAAAAAAGGTTTAGTCACCACTGGACTACAGGGCTTTGCGGGTCCAAAATGTTGGTTCTGTTACCTGATCGGAATATGCATAAATTATTCTGACGTTGACTCCCCCTCTCCCTCTCACCTTGTTCTTCAGCTCCTCCTGTGTTCCCTACATGAGATCTACCAGGCCTTGGAAGAAGCACTAGACAGGAACTCCAACCACCCCAGTGTCGCACCCATTTACTTCCCCGCCGAGCTGGCCAGACTGGAGTCCATTGAGAAAGACCTGGAACACTTCTACGGCCAAGACTGGAGGGAGAAGATTGTCGTTCCTGCAGCCACTAAAAGATATGCCCACAGATTAAGACAGGCATGCGACTTATTTTATCTTATTCGTGTTCTTGTTACATTTTTATTTATTTTTTTCAATTTCACTGCCTGCAATGGAGCTACCAGCTCTAGTGTTATGTGACAGTAGACAACGCAACCTTGAACCAACTCTCCTGGTCTCCCCTACACAGATTGGCAAAGAAAACCCTGAATTCCTGGTCGCCCATTCCTACACACGATACCTCGGTGACCTGTCGGGAGGACAGATCTTGGGCCGAATCACCCAGAAGTCCCTGGGCCTGAAGAACGGCGATGGCCTGTCGTTCTTCTCCTTCCCTGGCGTGTCGAGCGCCAACCTGTTCAAACAGCTCTATCGCAGCAGGATGAACAGCATAGAAGTGACAGAGGAGGAGAGGAACGGAGTGCTGGAGGAGGCCGTCAGAGCCTTTGAGTTGAACATCCAGGTAAGGAGGGACCAAGACTGGGGAGGGAGGTGGACACATATGATGATTTGACGGCAATGATTTTTTTTTAAAGTGCATGTGAATGTACATTGAGGAACACACCGTCATTGGCTTACAATTAATTAAGACCGTTCTTGTCTTTGTTTTGCAGGTCTTTGATGACCTACAGAAGATGTTGAGTGTCACGCCGAATGACAGCCAGAGTCACACAACAACGCAGTCCAAACTGGCCAATGGTAAGACATTTGGATGGACATGCACACACAAATATTAATATACGTTGCAGACGGTATTAAACATTTATTTTTGTCTCATATTTTACTACTTGATCTTTTCAGATCAAACGATGGCATGCAAGACACTCCAGATCCCCAGTATCATGATGAAGGCCTCGCATATCTTCAGACTTGCCGTGGGTCTCTTTCTGGCCCTGGCTACGGTCAGCATGGGCATGTATGCATTATAGCCAAATGCAACTACCAATAACAACTCCGTCCGTCCTGAAAATGTAACACAGCAGTATTATTATTATAGTAAATTGAGAGCCTAATGAATGCACTAATGTTAGCAATATGTTATATTGCTGTTTTTCAATGATGCAATTTTGTACTGTTGTATATAAACAATCCTGTACTTTGATGTTGACTATGCAGCGCATCTGTAGCCTGCATTCATGTGAGAAATGATCACTGTAATAAGGATATCATGGAAACTTTTTGCACAGTATTCTAGTATGTACAATATTTCGGATGACAAATATTCATTTGTGTAAATATGTTCATGTTTTAATAAAAAAAAAGTTTATATAAAAATAAACCCATATTGTTTTTCAAATATTCCACAATTGCGGAGCAAGGCTTGAAATAAGTTTTCTGCAAGAAAGGTGACACTACAGGATAATGTATGGAAAGTAGGTACAACACAGGACTCTTGCCATTGCTATGACACAATGTACCTACTACTGTATGAGGCTATGTTATGACGTACTTTTATTGCTTCTAAATGAAGGAAGTACGCACGACTTCAACTTGTCACAAACTCTTTGAACATTTTACCGGGTGCACGGTCAGGAAGTCACTTGAAGGAGAATAACAGCACTCACGGATTAGTCTTTAAGGCACTTTATTTATTGTTTCATTTTATTAAGGTACGTTGCAAGCAGGAAGCATACCTTACTAGAATGAAACAATAAATAAAGTGCCTTATAAAGGACTAATACCGTGAGTGCTGGTATACTTGTCTTGCTGCCAGATTTAAAAAGGTTTTCAAAAGGTACTTATCGCCACCATGTGGCCAGTTGAGTTTGCCATGTTACTCAAACACCATGGCCTTCATTGCCCCAGAAGAGTGTCATAATTGTGTAAAATGTCTAAATTCATAACCACTGTTAGATCAGTGGTTCCCAAACTTTTTCATGTCAAGGACCCCCAAATTGACACTCATTAGCCCGCGGAGCCCATTTGAAAATACATGCCAGGGACCCCCATATGAGAATATTTTTACGGGTAGCAGTGATTCTCAACTCGTTTAATTTCAAGGAGCCCCAGTTTGACATGCATTATTAGTCTACGGACCCCCATTTAATGGCATTTCTAACTCTGGAACTCCCGTTTATATTGTAAAATCAAAGTTAATTTGACCCTAACGGGTCCATTTGGTTCCATTTGTACACTCTCAGAGTTACAGACCCATAATGGTCCATTTGGTTCCTAACTATCATTTAGCTGGGGACCCCCTGAAACTCCCTCAATGACCCCTGGGGGTCCCCAGACCCCACTTTGGGAACCACTGGGTTAGATGACTCTTTTTTTTTGCTACCAACACTTGTCCAGCTGGTTGACACCATAGAAGACTACAGAATGACACGTACGTTGCCAGGGCCACAAGTATATATATATATACTATAGTATCAATACAACAATATGGAAATACTCTGTTATAAAGTAAAAATCAGGTATTCCAAATGTACCGAGTACAAAAGCAGTCGCATCAAAATAATATACTTATAGTACCAAAAGTTATTACACAGCATGTCCTAAGTTTTAAATCAGCAAATTAAAGTTTTAATTGTAGTGGAGTAAAAATGTTTGCCTCTGAGAAATCGAAAATGGAAATACTTAAGTAAAGTAAATAAAAATAAAAAATACCTCAAACTTGTACTTAAGTACAGTACTTAAGTAAATGTAGTTACTTTCCACAACTGCATACTCAAGCGCTCATTGACTGGGGCTGACTAGATTCGGGGTCAAGTGTTCTTCTCACCTTTAGAGCCACCTAGTGGACAACATGAGAAGAACTTGCAAGTCTTGCTGGGTCTGCAAATGGAAACAATGCAAAGGTTCTACTTACCTACCTCAGGGATCTAAAGCTTTGCTGCGATTAAAACGAATCCTGCTGCGCATTGTCAGAAAGTGCAATTCGTTTGGCAGGTGTGAAGGCTCATTTGAATCCTAATGCGTATCAAAGAACCGCATTCTACTCCGAGCAAAAACGGGGGTTTCACTTCGCTTCCAATCGCACTTGATTACGATTCGGTGCAGGTGTGAATGCAATCCGCAGTAAATTAAATATGCAAGAAGTCCCAATTCTCCTAGCCTCGCGTTGCGATACTAATATATATGCAATAGGGGCGGGTTTAGTGTGGCTGCGCCAGGCTACAATTCTCCTCCCATTCGCATCGAGTCTACGGAAGTATTAGGTGGGAATGTGACCTTAGATTCCTCCTGGTCTGCTTTATCCTTGTCAATCAGTTTCCTTTATCACATAATCCCCAAACTCCTATATAGCAATGTACAGCATAGTTAGATTCAAGGTACACCAGACTGTGTACTGCTTGTTCCAGTATTTGCATGGTCCCGTTTAAAAATAAATAAATAATAATGCAGTTTTCCCAGTGCAGCATAGATTCAATATAATGTCCATATCCATATTCTTTCATTTATTGAGAACACACAACACATCATCACACATACTGAAATTGGCAACCACTTTTATTGTGGTTTGTGTTCCTAACAGCTGTGGTTAGAAAATAAAAGACAATAGAGATCTTAAAATAAGGATTGTATTAACAGCAGTCGGAAACAAAAGTGACGTCATTAGAATTCCTTCAGATTAGAGACACATTATCCATCTCAACCATGAGGACCACGAAAACAAACACATATTGTCACGTATATAGAAATGATTGTACTTCACAAGAGTATGCTCAACTAAAAAAGGCACAGCAGCCGGAGTCAAACATAATTGCCTTTTTTGGACTGTAAGTTATACAATTTCATTTGCAAAATACTGTCCGGGTGTTCAAAACACCATTGAAAAACAACTTATATTATTCTAGTCATATTTCCACCCACCAATACTCCATTCTAGTACTACAGCAGTTAGTTTGCACGACACATTACTCAGCCGGCATCCGTTATGCTCATTGAAAAGAGGATCCCAGGAGAATTGCAACCTGTTTTAGGTAGACCATCGATACAACACTGGAGGCAATGTCTCCCTTCACACTATTTCAGACAAAAATAGCTACAACAGTGTTACTGTTAACCCATTTTGGACTGAGTTAAAAACATACACTTTGAAAGAATATATATTCAAAGATTTGCGCCACATTTTTACGATTTTTCAAAAATAGCAGACCTACAAGTTCCGAGCTTGTAGATCTGCTATTTTTCAATAGCTAAATTATAACATAATGTTTAAAACACCAAAAGGGGTTCCCGCCCAAAATGGGTTAATGTAGATGCACACAAATTCAGAAAGGATTACAATGTAATCTTAATAAAGTGGTGTTGAACTTTGGTAGAATATCACCTTACATGATATACTGTAAGTCTAAATATTACCAATAATCTTTATCTGTTGCTTCTGTGCTCTGACTAACTAACTTACTCTGTGATAAAGGAACTTAGCTAGCGATTCTATTCACCATCAGTGTATGGCGAAACAGGTCTAAAAAATCACACTTTAAACACTCAAATTCAAAACGGAAGTGGATTCTGAAAAAATCTGTAAATAACTTAGGCACAACATTGTGTCTAGCTTTGGCTGGACCACGTGTAATTTGTTCTGTGCTTGGACTCAAGCTACTGTATACAACCCACTTTCTAGCAAAGTCCAACATCACTTTCACCTCACATCTCTCTCATACTCATCCTCCATCGTCAACTGTACCAACAGAGCTACAGTGTCTTGATGAGCGGTATCCCAAGGTGCTTGACGGGGATTGCACAATTTTTCTCTGTAAATGTCACCGACAGTAAACAGGAACAAGAAAGAAACGCAACACGTGTACAGATAAGATAAAATGGTGTAGAAAGCACAACCACAATGCAAAACAAAGTATAAGATCTATACTATGTAAAGTCGGCCTCCATAAGTTATAAAAGAAATGTAGGAGCACACAACAGGCAAACACCTAATAAACCCACAAACAAAATAACAAATCTAAAATCTCTTAAGAACCACAAGATCGTTTATGACCGTGGTGCTGTAAATATTAAGATGAAGAAAACCTAATTTCTTCCTTAATCTTCCTTCAATAGAAAAAGGGAAGCTCTATTTGGCAGTTTCATTCCAGTATAGCCCTACAGTTAGAGGATAGTCATCGCTCAGGCAGTAACTTGTGATGATCAACAGTGATGCATTGGGGTCTGGTCAGATCAAGGATCACCATATCATTTGACCACTCTCCTATGTCAGCTCTCCTTTTTCTATAAATATTTTAAATATTATTGCACATCATGTCTGCCAGCACCAGTATATGACTGCTGGTATATGAAAGTGGTCACATTGATTTCATGACCATACAAAAAGTGACTCGATCGTTAAAAAGTGAACTCGGTAATTGTATTGCTTTCCATATCATATTCAGATTATTATTTGGCACTCTCCTGCTGTAAAAGGCAAAAATCCAAAGGCCCCAAAAAATGCCCATATTGCATCGAAGGAGAGTAATGCGGGGACATTTGTTTTCGGGATTTGTGTTAATCCCAACAAACCGTCCCCACATTTTGTATAGGCGCACCTCGACTAGCAGTGAAAAGCAGGACAGCGTGGGCTAGTAAGGTGCATTCCATTTATAGGCTAGAACATCCATAACCTCACATCGGCAGACTTTCCACCTCAGAGGAAAGCCTGGTCTGCAGTCAAAAATAGTCTGTGTGATCCGGTCTAGGCCAAACAAAACAAAAAATAAAACACGGTGGTTCCAGTTGAAGGGTTCTGGTTTTTCGTCGCTGCTTTGTTTTGGTTCCCCCATTCCCCATTTAAATGCTAAACTATGATGCAGGGAATCGTTTTGGGTAAAACTGGTTCCGGGGGTTGGTGGTTCCTACAAACCAGTGACTACAACATGGTGTTAGATGGTGTTAGATTAAGGGGGAGGGGTGTTATCCATGCAGAGTGGGGGGGGGAGGGGGTGCTGCTCAGTTAGGTTTCGTACGAGGACAGAAGGGCTGCGTCCACAGGCTCCATGCAGGAGGGGCAGGTGAAGGAGCGCAGCAGCCACGAGTCAATGCAGTCCACGTGGTAGACGTGAAGACAGGGCAGGAACCGAATGGGGTCGCCGTACTTATAATCCATCATGCAGATCGCACACCTAGAGAAAGAAAGAGACCCAAATTACAGCCTTTCGGTTCACTCGTCTTAACCCGTTGAGACCAGATTCTACAAAATGTCTTCTAAATCGTGACAGTTTTTTTAGAAAAACCCTATGTTTCTATGGCAGTGGTTCTCAAATGGTTTCATGTCAAGAACCCCTAGAATTATATGAATTTGACCGTCGACTTCCATCTCTAAATATTTTGTTCCAGTGACCTCCCAGAAGCAAAGATTTGAGTTAGAAACATTCGCTGTGAAAGAATATATATTCAAAGATTTGCACACGTTTTCATGATATTTATAAATTTAACAGATCTACAAGATCGTAGCGTGGCACACGGTGCCACGCTATGGGCTTGTATATCTCAATTTTTGTATGAAATAATGGTTAAAGTGGTTAAAAGCTAAGGTGACACAGATGGGTTCCAGGTCTAGGTAGGGCTGTCCACTCATTTAACATTGAACTATGTCATTAATATACCTTAGTAGTAGTTGTGTGGAAATAAAAAAAATCCCCCCTTATAATAATAATAATAATAAACCTTTATTTATATAGCACCTTTCAAAACGAGGTTACAAAGTGCTTTACAAAAAATAAAATAAGAACAAATGCAGTGCACACCAAAAACAACAGTTTACAATAAAAAATAAAAATAAAGAACAGGCAATGTACAGAAGTGCAGTAGGACATAAGAACAATAGGGAATGTTTAAAAAACGTTTAGGTGTTAAAAGCAGCTTTATAAAAGTGAGTTTTTAGGAGGGATTTAAAGCGGGGGACAGATTCTGCAAGCCTTATCTCGAGGGGGAGGGCATTCCAGAGAGTTGGGGCTCTGAGTGCAAACAAAGGCCCGGTCACCTTTTGTTTTTAGCTTAGATGTTGAAAATCCCCCCTTCTGTTTAGCCTAGAACTGGAGGTCTAGAACTTGGGGTGATGTGATCAGTGACATCACAAAGGTGTACTCTGCAGGCCAAAGGTCATCCTAATCACCTTCAAAGACTTTATTGCGAGCGCACTCAGTCCATTGTATAATAGAACAGAGTGACGAGATTAACTTAAACTAGAATTAATCGAATACATCTGGTTCTGTCTGTGGCACAAAAATACACATCAATTTGCGGGTTCCTTGAGATGAAAATGTTTGAGAACAGCTGGAATAAACCGGAAATGGAGTAACTGGCCTCACTAGGTGCCGGTGGACATTTTGAGCCTGTGTTCATATATCCATTTGTAACTAACATTTTTAACTCGCTCAGCATTTTACTGTGCATTGCAGTGCAAAAGAACAAACACCCGCACACTGTCTTCAAATGCAGTGAAAAAACTTCAATAGGGAAACAGCAACGTTTCGGCCTATGCGGCCTTCATGAGGCTATCTTTATAAGCCATAAAGATAGCCTGATACAGTGATACGAGTACAGTTAGAACTCACTCTTTAGTGAATAACAAAGACTCTGGTGACCTGTAATGTAATCATGTCAAGACTGTGGTGTACTCGTTTTGTCTTTTTTTTTGTGTTTGTTTGTCTGTGCATTGTAATGTCCGTATTGTGGTTCTTGTTGTTTTCCTATGTTATGTTGAAAAAAGAAAAATGTGTGGTTCTATATACATTGAATTGTGATTGAACAGTTGTGTAATCTCAGAGCCTCAATAAAAATACATTGGAGAGAAAAAAAAGAACTCACTCTTTGACTCTCTTGTCGGAGGGCTCAGAACCCGGGTCAAAGATTCCCCGGGGCAGATGCTGTGTGAGGCCGATGCGTTGGGCGATACGGATCTGCTCCTCCTCGGTCAGCTGGCTGGCCAGGCGGCTCTCTCCCGGGGTGGGGTAGTACACGGGCTCCTGGGAATACAGGTTGACCTGGAACTGGAAGGGCTGCAACATTGATTATCTTCTTCAGCAAATGTGAATGACTTCTTAGATTAATCAAACAAATCGAGGAGCAAGTATAGGTTATATATAAATTGTTTTCTATGAATCTTTTTTCGATTAATCGTGCAGCACTAATTGTTTAGTCTGTATTTTATACTTTGTTGTACAATGGTGTCATGCAAACTGTAGTACACAAATGTACGGGTGACGGGTGTACATAAGTGGGGAAAAGTCTTTGTTGTACAGGTTCCATCAATGCAGTTTCAATAGAAAAACTGTAGATCGGCTATTTTGGGTGTGCGGTACCGCCGCTGCGCAAAGTGCAATCGAAACTAAAATGAGTTTTATTCCGTCACCTCTCTCTCTCTCTCTCTCTCTCAGTCACTTCTAGGCAATCAAGCAAATGCGATTATGCATCATTTTACTTTGATAACCAGTAATTTGGGCTGCAGGGCAGACTGGTCATTTCCTAGTGTTTAAAATGAGAGATTCCTCTAAATCTGGGTAGAAATGTAAAAGAAAAATAAAGGTGCCTCCTCCCCTCTCTCCAAACTGAACTAGCTGTTGAAAAGTCGGTCGTTTTTGCAGGCGGCGGGGCGGCGGGTTGTTGATTAATATATTGTTTTGCGGGGCAGGTTGGTGCGGGCTGGCTCCCGTGGCGGGACGGGACGGGCGGGTTATGCAAAAAAGCCGGCCCGCACATCACTAATGGCTGGTCTTTTAGATGGGTCCCAGGGACATCAATTGAGTCCTACTGCAACACTAATGGGTGGTCCTTTAGATGGGTCCCAGGAACATTAAATGAGTCCTACTTCAACAATGTTACAGTACTGAGTACAGTATTGAATCCCAGGACCCCCAGAGGGTGACATGATTACAATTTGCATCCTTTCCCAATTTAGTGAGAGTCTAACATCATCATCATCTACTATGAGTTATATGTTCACAATGTTCTCTACTCTACAAAGAATAATGGATTCAAAGTGGATCTTTAAAGCCACACAATCCAACATCTCATTACCGCAGGGTGCATGATGTGCTTATAGAATCTTTGGATTATGTATGTACACCTTCTTATGAATGCATGCATAACATGTTACTTCAGGATCTGAAACACACAATGAAGGAAGCCTGGCGTTTTTTCCCTCTCTTTGTCTTACTGTCTAGACTCTAGAGTCCAACTGAAGTGAAGTGACAAAATAATGTCTTCTGAATCTCAATAATTACAAGTTGTTTAATCACACAAACATGTGGACAAACTTCATGACATAAGTACTGAACTACAGTGGTGGAATGTATCCAAGTACGTGTACTCAAATGCTGTACTTAAGTACAAAAATATTTTTAAAACTTTCGAAAACATGTGAAATGGGACATTTTGCATAATGAGTAATTTGGTAACTTTACATTTTGATGCCAATACTTTTGTACTTTTTAACTCAAGTTAATTTGGAATTCTTGACTTTTACTTGAGTATTTCTACATTGCAGTATTGATACTTATAAGTAAAACTAAATATGAGTACTTTTCCAGCACTGTGTAGAATTGATTTGATTTAAGTATTTATTAACAGTTTGTGTACATTTCACATGAAAAGCACAACTCAACTGTTACTGTGGACGACACACTGATATAAAGCATTACACTTGTTTACAACAGGGTCCACCATTTTCAATTCATCAGAAACATAATATGTGAAGTGACTGACCTGGTAATAACAAGGAGGTGGTAGTTCTCCTGGCAGACTGGAGTCCTCTTCGTTGAGAAGAGACAGGTCATCTGTACTTTGAGAAGAAGACAGACAGTTCCCCATTGTCTGTCTGTCTCACTGCCGACGACCGAACGAACAATGGATGCTCCAAATTAAAACGAAAAGGGTGTTCTGCTTGCTCTCTGTTGAAACGATCGAGGCGACGTTTACTGAACTCCCTGTGGTTTAGCTTAGCAGCAAACCACTGGAGTCACTCGCGAACCAGGTCCTTTAACAAACCATCAGAGAAAGAATTATAACACTATAGACTAGAGTTGTTGAGAGCTGTTGCTGTGTGTGTAGTGTGTGGTGTTGTGCTCTGGCTGAATGCACTCCGAAAGTGAAAAGACATAAACTTTAGCAGCAGCTCACTGACTCAACTCTCTCTCTCTCTCTCTCTTCTAGTTCTGTTGGCTTTTGTTTACAAAAGTTTAGCCGGAAGTGTCGTCATCATCATTACAGGATGCTTCGGAGCGTCGCAGTCCCGCCCCCTACCAGGGCCCAGGAAATGACTCTCCGTTCATTTTCCTCAGACATTTCAGAAAGTATTTATTTAAAGACGTTTACGCCGCGGACAAAGCCAACTCGAGTCGTGACAAATCATGACAACAAACACAATTTTTTGGGCCGAACAAATAATTAGAAAGAAGAAAAAAAACGGCAGGTTACAACACTTTTTGTTGTTGTTTTTCTTCTTTGTAATTATTTGTTTGGTCCAAAATATTGTTGTGTTATTACTTAATTTGAATCTGCATAATTACTTAATTTAAAAGAAGTCTACACACTTACAGCATGTAGGATTGTTATTTTGATCAATGTTTGCCTGTTGTCTCTCCTATGGTACAATAAATGTTAATCCAACTTTATGTAGGAACAGAATGTAATAAAGTGCTCCAGAAGGTGGCAGTAATGCAACAATAATTTGCTGTAAAGTCGACAACAAGAATTAGTTTTCTCTCCCTGCTGTAATATGCGGTATCCTGTATCAGCTGTATGTGACTGTCATAGTGCTTGTATGCTATTTGCATTGCTATTAATTTATATTTGGAATCTTCTTATTGTATTTTTGGATCTTTCACTGTCTGCAATGTTGCTGTGGCTGTAATTTCATGCAACAATTAAACAACATGATCTTCTTCCATGCAGGCTACAGCCCAGGTCAGCCCAGGTTCAGGTTTATTTGTCATTATGTACAAATACAAAATACAATGTATGAATACAATTAAATTAATTGTGCTCTGACTACTCTCAGTCTTAAAGACAACATTCAACAAGACCTGTGGACCTACATGGCTATGTGGCCACGCGGCACGGGATATTCACTAGTGTAGACAAATAACACAAACAACTACAGTACAAAAGAAAAACAAACAAAAGAACACACAACTAGTGGGTCACAACAGATGGTTCAAATGTTGTTGGACGCCTGCCTGTGTGTTTCAGGGTGGCTGGCCAGTGAGTGGTGAGGCCAGAACATTTGAGTGACAACTTGGACCATATGGGCCAGTGGCAGTGGATGAACCAATCAAATCATGCTATCAATTACTCATTGCTGAATATGCTGTTGAAGGACAACTGTTGATGTACTGTCCCTTTCCCTAATAGCTAGCTATAGGTCTACGCTGTGTTGTGGGCCTGAAGATCTGATCAGCTATTTCCATACAAGTAGCTTAAGTAGTTAAACCTTCTATAGAGAGTATGCGCATGCTTAAAGTGAATGGCACATCGGGTGGCAAAGCAACATGCAAAGTGAGTTTAACATTGTTTAACGTTGTTTAATGCAATCAGATAGGACTTTTCTTTGTGGATGAATGGGCTGTCAAGGCCAGAAAGTAGTTTTTGCCACTCAGTAGGCATTCCTGCATGACTTCCTGGTTTGATGATGATGTCACAGTGTCTTGAGTGTACAGGGTTTGATGAGGTCTGGCCATATATGAAGCGTGTCTTGAGTGTACAGCTAGGATTTGTCAGATCAGATCAACATATGGAATGTCAGAACAGGTCAGCTCCATATATGGAGATCTAAGGTTGGCAGCGGGGCAGTGTCTTGAGTGTACAGGGTTTTATGAGGGCCCAGGTAGGGCCGGGCCTTCATTTTCGGGCCTGTTGAGAACTCTAGTTTTCGATAACTTTGGGGCAGGCCCGTCTAGAGTTTGAATGGACAAAAGGGAGACATCGAAGAGGAAGGACAGGTGGGGAGGGATCAACATATGGATTATGGAATGTCAGAACAGGTCAGCTCCATATATGGAGATCTAAGGGTTTGAGGTCAAATGTAGAGTTGCTGGCCAGATCCATTTATGCAGATCTAGGTGATGATCCAGTCTTCTCCATGTATGGCTGGCTATCTAGGGTTTGATGAGGTCAGTGTCGTGATCTTCATATATGGACATGTCACAAGGTGTGATGGACTGACGGCCATATATGCGGGACGTGTCACAAGGCGTGATGGACTGACAACCGTATATGCTGTTTTTTCAGGTTTTCATAGTAATCTGTGACCTATGGTCGCAAAAACGAATATTAATTTTATTTCTATATAAAAGGCAGTAAATGGCATTGTTTTGACAAGCTGGTAAGATTATTATGTTATTATTATTACCTCTGATAAAATAAAAGCAATGCTGTTTTAGTCCACGCATAAGGCAAAATTAGAAAGTAGGTTTTATTTTCCAATTTCCAAGTAACCTTTCACGGGCCGGTCAGTCAGCCAAAGGGCCGTATTTGGCCCCCGGGCCGTGTAATGCCCAGGTCTGGTCTAAGGGGTTTGAATCTACTGTAATGTATCTGTCTTGTGGCTTGCAGAGCGTGTATACGAGGGAAGCTGGTCAGCGAGTGCGGTCTGATGCATGTTCTCTTAAGCCCTAACCACACCAAAGGGTCGAGGCGGTTTTAGCGTTGTCCCAGCGGTGTGACATGTCCTGTTGCACGTTGACGCACGTCGTCCCAAGTGATTCAACTGGTTGAATTCAATGGCCCAAACCTCACCAAACCACACCAAAGGGTCACCAATGGCTCACCATGCTACTCCTCGCAACCGTCTGGACCCAAGGAGTTGCATGGTGACCCTTTGGTGTGGTTTGGGCTTTACAGGCACTGAACCTTGAACCTTGCACTGAAACTTTATTTTTATGGTAAGAATGTTGATGACATTACCCGGAGTCTGTCTTGTCAGTAAAATACATTCGAATGAAAGAATATGAAACTACTGTAATACGCACGAAGGCTAGATGCCGAAACATGTCAGTTACTGTATGTTCTACAGCAGGGGTGGGCAACTTTGACGATGGCAAGGGCCACTATATTTCCACACTCACTCCCTAGGGCCATATATTACTGTCGTAGCAAAAATAGCCGATCTACAAGTGTTATGGAAATAATATATGTCCATCCGGGTGAATGTATATCTTAGAAGTTTATTCAGAAGAACAGCAACAAGCAAACAACATCTACTAGTCTAGCAGGCTTAGCCTGTATCACTCCAACTTTCTCTCTCAGTACCTCTCTCTCTCGTCGTCTCCATCCCACTAGCCTCCCTCAGCTTCTCCGTAGGTCCTCCTTTATACCCCAGAAGCAGGTCCACAGATAAACATGACCTTCACAATACAATACAGACGCCCTGACTGTCTTGGCTGTCGCCCCCCTCCTGAGACAGGGACTACCTATAGTGATACCTATTCAGGTCAGTCTCATAACAAACAATAGGTGTGACATGGTCTTTTACATACAGCTTGATCAAAGGGTTGATTGGATTAAGACAGGCTTTCAGGCCAAGGTGTTGTTGCTCACAGACACGACCAGACAGACTAGCATGGAACAATATACTATATAGATTTGAGTTCATATTTCCCACAACACAAGCTCAAAACGCGTCGCGCTGCGACGCGTTTTGAGCTTGTAGATCGGCTATTTTCAAATTTAAATATTGAATTATTTTTTTGCTATTTTTTAATTGGAATCCTAAAAATTAACATTTTTATGTCATTTCAAATGCCTTTGATTATATTTGTGTTGAGCAATGAGCTACTAATTTAGACTGAAGTAATTAAAGCGGGTCGTGTTTGGCATGTTGTGGAATTGTAAACAGCTGAAACCAATATTATATCAGTATATTCTGACATTAACCTGAGGGCCGCATTAAGTGAAGGTGGGGGCCGCCAGTTGCCCACCCCTGTTCTACTGTATTTATACGATGAAATATTTGTTTAACTTGTAGATACTAGATACCTCATCTAAGTTATTATTTACAGTATCAAGAATTCATAAAGGAATCTCTTCTACGAGCATCGTAAGGAGAGGATTCAGCCCATGGTGTCCCTATTTTGAGAATATCAAAAATATATTTTCAAAAAGATGAAAATGATTTTAAGAAACAGCTGATGTACACGCTCACAACGAGACCACTTTTGAAGACCTTTGAACGTGGCTGAAGTGGTTCATTTCTCGAGCGGAAAGACGACAGGGCACGGCAAGATGGTACAGTCAAGAACGTCCTTTTTATTCAATCAGGCGCTGCTCTTCTCAAACTGTGTTTTTCTTCTTATGGAAAAGAAACCGTAATTAACACATGCATTTCACCTAGAGCTCTGGGGGTGTACTCACAACGAGACGGCCGGGGTGCCGTAATGAGGACGCAGACACAGGCAACGGGGACCTGGCTGGGGGCCTAATAAGGGGCGCTGCCTATTACACCACTATTCATAATACTAACTCAAGAAAAAAAGTATAGCGGGGAGAAAAAAATAAAAAATAGAAAAAAATAAAATAAGCTACAGAACAGAGACACGGCTTGCCCAGCATGAGGTGGATAGAGGGGTGAAGTGGTATATATAGGACTTATCCCTGAACCCATGTCTCTCAGAGGCTGCATTTGGGAACAGGTTTAATGCTGGCTCTTTTCTGGCTTGGTTGGTGTGTTGTTGTTAATGGCTAATACTGCTTAGGATGGTTTCATTATATGAAACCCACCGTTACAATAATACTAGAGTTGTGACTTGGAATAGAATCTGGGACTGGTGTGGTGTATGTTCTGGAAAAGAAAAAACTGAAACACAAACCCCTTTCCTCAGCCTCATGCCGGACGAGTCCCGTAATAAGGTGCTTATAGCTTCTCATGTACAGCCCAGGGCTCCCTCAAAGGGAGCCTATAGACAACAGCATACCCTGATAGCAAATATTAAAGGAAATGCAAATTAAAGTGAAAAAGGGGGGAGGGGGAGGGGGTCAAAACAAAAATAAATAGGTAAAATAAAAGAACAAACTCACTGTCAAAGCAGCGTCATTCCAACAACCCCCCCACACAGCTTCCTTGCCACTTGAACCCCTCTATTCTTAGCAAAGCGGACCTGAGTTACTTGCCGCACTTGGACCCACCTATAGTCTACAATACATCAAATGTCTTTGCCAGAAATGGCCGATCTATCAAGATTGTAGATCTGCTATTTTTGGATAGAATATGGATGTTCGGGGTTGAAGTGGTTAAGCATTTTCATCCAGCCCTCCCTATATATCCCCACTCATGTCCTCCTCCCACACACCCACAGACCTCCTCAACAACCCAAAGCCCGGGAACCCGTGTCGTCCCCTCTTCCACCCACCCATGCACACCCCCGAAAGCCCGTCAGCGTCAAATTTGTTCACTTACATTAGCGGTTGAATGGAAAAAGCTGAAGAGATGGGTATGGTAATACAATGTGAAGCATACAGACAAGAATAACAAGTGAGCTAACTGCATTCTGCTCAAGACAAAAGTTTTTTTTTTTTTCTGCAATTTTTTTTTACCCTTCCAACTGTGGAGAGGGTGGGAGGGAGAGAGAGAGAGAGAGAGAGAGAGAGGGAGAGAGAGAGAGAGACAGAGAGAGCGAGACAGAGACAGAGTGACAGACACAGTTACAGACTACTCCAGTGTCTAAGGAGAGAAATAAGACAGAGGAGACAAAAGGGGAAGAAAATAAAAGCAAGAGCGTAACGAGAACAATTTTTTTTTTGCCTTTTCAGGGTGTTTTTTTTTCATCATTTATCGATAAAAAGTAAAGAACTAATTCACACCAGTTTCCTTTTGTACTATATATATACGGCTTTGAAAAGGAAAAGAGGATATAGGGAAAGTACAATGGAGGGGTTTTTTCTTTTCGACGGGAGAGGAAGACATTGCCCTTGAGCACCGAGCCGAGCGCGAGCATTTTTTGTGCTGCCTTTGTGGCGCTCAGGGACAACCTGTTGCCTCGAGCCATTTCGAAGAGGGCAATCTGGATTACAAAATGGAGTCTGTGAACAAAAGGCACTTTTAAGGGACAACCTTTAACTGCTGGGAAACTACACTACAGCACAAGCACTACTCAAGAGTAATTTACAGAGGAGGGGAGGGGCAGTGTGGGGAGAGGAGGGGGGGGGGGGGGGCTCACTTTGCTGTCTTGTGTCGTAAAGCCCGACGTATACTTGTCATACGACAGAGCATAGATTAGGCATAATGGTTCTGACTGGCTCCTCATATCCTGCATGATTCTTAAAAGCTGCCTTTTTACACTTTCCGTCTTCACGTTTATCGGTTGCTTTGCTCCAAGAGAGTCTTTTTCTAAAGACACAAAATACACCGGCAATGCTAGGTCTCATCTGCCACACATGGCAGCCAATTGAAGTGGCCATGTCCATTTATGGTTATACAGAAAGTTACTGAGGAAAAAAAATAAAAATAAAAATACAACAAAATCTATGGATATGAAGCATCTTCCCCACAATATAGGCAAGATCTTGTCATGTAATTTGTGTCTTTGCGTGAAATCAAAGTTAAGAAACTTGACCTGGAAGGTTTTCGCTGGTGAATTCTATGCATATATGCATATCAAGGTTACTGGAGATAAACAATTGTCAAAAAAAAATAAAAAACAAAAAAAGTTTTTTGGGGGGGCTTGCCAGTACAGGTTTTCTTTAAGGGTTGAACCAAAATGCCTTTTGTGTCACAACCTTTTTTAAGGAATAGGAACCCCTCCCCCCGCTCAATACAAGAAGAAGAATACAAATAGAGAGAGGAATAATGGTGTTTCCTAAAATGCTCTGTTGTTTTGTTCATTACCATTTGTAGTAGTTTTGAATGTATTTGTACTTGTAAAGCACCAGTTTTTTTTTTTAATCTGATGATACAGTTTGGGTTTTTTTATGTTTTTTTTATGTTTTTTTTTACGTTGTGTAGACATTTTTCCTTCAGCCCTCCCACATTTTTATAAACAAATGATTACACATTTAAAACATTAAAAAAAGAAAAATAAAGGAAATAAAAACAAACAAATACCCCCAACTTACAAAGACTAGGATTTATCATGGCCCTCTAGTTTAGAGTCCCGGAGCTTATGGACTTTGAAACAAATAGATTTTTTTTTCTCTTTTCTCTTAGCTTTCTTAAAAATCTCTAACAGACAAACACAATGATCTACCCAATGCATTGCACGTGGCTCAATCGACACATATTTTTCAATAATAATACTTTCCATCAAAAAAAACGAAACAACAACACTTTTTCTTCTCTTCTTCAAATCTACTGTCGATCTTTGTGACATGTTCATCTTTACTAGGTGATTAATTAAAATGCTGCTCTGTAGATTGCGTTTGTTGGCGCGTGTCGTTCAATCCTACTGGTGGTAACAGTGAGGCGATATCACTGGCGGGGGGTGGGGGGGGGAGGTGGGCGGGGGAGAGTTTTCATAAAATAACTAGACTGCCAACCAGCTCGTTTAGTAAAAGTTAAAAAGGAGCATATATCATAAATATACATGTATAAGATCTCTCTCTGTCTTTACACAAAAGAAGGTTTGCAGTCCTCTATAAGGACCTGTCCTATAGGCCAATAGTTACTACCACGTGCACCAACGCTAAACTACTCCCTGTAGCTTTGAGCTCATCTGTGGGAACAGAACCTGAAGTTTATTATGACTAATTGCATGAAGGGAATACAGAGGCACTTTAATAGATTGTTATAGTCTTGATATAATGGTTTTAATTAGTACATAATAGCTAATTTCACTAGAGAGGCTGAGACATGAAGGATCTCAGCCTGGTTTTACTATCCCTGCAAAATAGAACCAACAACAGCCAGGCAGTCCAGTTATTTTGTGACGCTGATTTTTTTTCTTCTTTTCTTTTCTTTCTTCTTTTGTTTTTGCATTTTCTTTGAACTATTGTGTCATGATAAAAACAATACCAATAACAATTTCAATAAGAACATTTACAATAGAAAAAAAAAAAAAAATCTCAAATTCTAATGACAAACCACAAGTGAATGAAAAACCATTGACAAAGGCAGTTTGGAGAACCAAATATCAAATATAAAGGCTTCCCTTTATAATAATAATTATATATATATATATAGATATATATTTTTCATATTGTGTCGGTGGTGGTAGTGTGCGTTTTGATATGGCGCTGTGCTGCAGTGCATGTGTGTGTGTGTGTGTTCCTGTGTGTTCCTCTGGGTTTTCCTGTGATTGGACAATGGGTACAGAGTCAACAGTGGTGGAAAGTGAGATTTACTTAAGTACTGTACTTAAGTAACATTTTGAAGTATTTGTACTTTACTTGAGTATTTCCAATTTCCAATACTTTTACTTTCTGCTCCACTACATTTCAGGTCCAAATATTGTACCTTTACTCCACTACATTTATTTGAACACTTTAGTTACTAGTTACTTTGTAGATTTCAAGTACATTTTGATGCCAATACGTTTGTACTTTTACCCAAGTATACATTTCAAATCAACAGAGTAACTACCGAGTATTTCTATATTGCAGTACTGATACTTTTACTTAAGTAAAACACTTGAGTACCTTTTCCACCACTGAGAGTCAAGCAATGCAAAGGATGTATACTGTACATGTAGGACAGTGTACTGTACATGTGTGGATGTACATGTACGACAGTGTCGTTACTGTGCTGTCTGTCGGTTGTGAGATTTGAGAGACTGTATCTGTCGTTAAGATGTTCAACGAAGTTGACCGGGATGCTGGATGTGTTACTGCAAAACGGAAGAGAAAAGTGTGCTGCTGGGTGACGATCGACGTGAGAGCAGATGTGACCATGAAATAATCCAAGTGAGACAAAACCAAAACCAAAGCTAGTGGCAAACAAAATAAAATTGCAAGAAAATCACCTACAAACAAAAAATGAAAGCCGATATATGATGCTATAAACCTGTATGTGTTCTACGGAAAATTAAATGTTAGACCTATTATGAGCAAAAACCAAGGTGATTATTATGTGATAGTGATTGTGAGACAGACGTCTTGAGAGGATGGTCTGTGTGTGTGTGTGTGTGTGTGTGTGTGTGTGTGCGTGTGTGTGTCTGTGTATGGATGTGTGTACAGGCAAGAAGACAGTGTTACTTTAACTCTGAGAGTATACAATTTATACACTCTCAGTGTTAGTTGGGTTTGTTAGTTAGTTTGTCTGTGTGTGTGTTTTTGTGTGTGCGTGCGTGCGTGCGTGCGTGCGTGCGTGTGTGCGGTTGTGTGTGTGTTTATGTTCCTGTGTCAGGGCTTGGATAGTTGTGAACGTTATACCTCCGCCACGTCCCTCGCTCTACCAAACCCCCCGATTCGCTTTCGCTCTTCTGACCATCAGTGTGCAATATGTTCATCCCTTATTAAAAAATAAAAAACTCAATAGTGCATAGGTGAGGGGACGAAGGAGCACATAGTGTTAGTGTTATGACTGTCAAGTGTTCACGCGCTCGCTCGCTCGCGGCTCATGGCTATCACTTATTCTGCAGCAGGACGCCCTGATTATTGTTTTATTGACAGGTAAACAAAGACCAGCCACTTTAGTGCATATGTCACACACCATTGCATGGTGTCTACATGATTGGCCAATCAGAAACATGAGGGGGTTCAGGGCTTTAGCGAATCGGGCGGTAGAGTGTGGGAACAGACGGGCGGGGGGGCGGTGGCTGTGATGTGGGCGGGGCCGTTGGGTATAGCGCTATATATACGCTGTGCAGGCGAGAGGAAGCGAAGAGGACCGGCCGCGCACACCCCGGGAAGCGTATACTCGGGAGAAATACATAACGTAATGTGTGCTTTTGAAAATGACCGATTCTACCCTTGACCCTTATTGTGTGTCTGTGTGTGTGTGTGTGTGTGTACCTGGCTCTCCCAGCCAATGCATGGACTTTCATTATGGAAGAAAATCTTAAAGTATAATAGAACAGAACAAATGTATGGTTGGTCAGTTTTCAGGCTGCCGTTGCTTTCTTTCCTCCCACTTTCCAATATGTGACGGTGTTTGGGTGTATGGGCGGGCGAGACAGTTCCTCTTCCTCTTGTCGTTCTCCTTTGCATTCTGAGCCTGCATGTCCAACTCAATCTCAATGAAGCCTCCAGCAGAAAAGGGGGAGGATGGGGGGGATGAACGTTCCTGGTCAAATTGAGTTGAATTGGGAGTCCTCTTATGTGGGGAAAGGCAGGGGCAATTCGGTTGTTCTGTTGTAGTTTGAATAGTGTCAGCGAGAGAGAGAGAGAGAGAGAGAGAGAGAGAGAAAGACCTTTTAGTGTGTCAGCAGTCAGTTCTTAAATCTGTGTTGATGATGTGCAAGTTTTTTGTTTGTTTTTTCCCGTTTCCAAATTTTCATGACACAATTAGCTGTTAGCTGTCGATTCAGAAGAGGCCTTGTCAGAGGAACCAGGACTAGAGGAAAAGGGAAAAGACAAGAAGACAAAGAGTTAATTCATATGAACTCAGCTCAATTCGTTCTTAATGTGAAGGATGTAAAAAAAAAAAAGGTCAAATGACAGACAAAATAAGGAAGGAAATAGCCTAGAACACCACGCACGCACACACGCATGCGAACGCGCGCGCGCGTGCACGCACACACACACACACACACACACACACACACACACACACACACACACACACACACACACACACACACACACACACACACACA
The DNA here is from genome assembly GCF_951216825.1 of Electrona antarctica. NCBI lineage: Eukaryota > Metazoa > Chordata > Actinopteri > Myctophiformes > Myctophidae > Electrona > Electrona antarctica. The sequence continues at coordinate 48,839,037 of NC_136809.1, forward strand.
CACACACAGTCGGGAAATCCTGAAAACATATTTTCTGTCCCTGGAAATAATCATTACCACACATCCACTAGGGGGCCATCTTTGACTTTCTTTGACTTGCTGAGCTCAGCTGTTCCACACACACACACACACACACACACACACACACACACACACACACACACACCTCATCTTTACCACTTGCTGTTTTAAGAGGGCTGACTGGAGATTTCTACCCATTTAAAAGTAAAAGAAAAACACAAATGCACCGCTGTTATTTTAGAGAGCTACAAAAATAACAGCAGGACATAACCACGTTTTCCATATCAGTTTGAGTGGCTCTCGAAACAACAAACTCGAGCCTATAACCACTCTGTCATGCTGCCTGCCTGCAATACCGGCTTACATGTAAGGCGATCCTTGCTAATGTGTGTGTGTGTGTGTGTGTGTGTGGTGCGGTGCCGAGCGGAGCGGAGTGGGTCTCAGACTACACTGTACGGCCATTGAGAGGCCATACGTGCAGCCACTCTCCTGGGGTCTGGTTTCACAGCTTGATAAGAGGGCAGAGTGGAGGGCTTGGCACCGGCCGAGCCGCGCCGCGCTGCTGGCTCACGCCGACATTCCACAGGCCCATCGAGGAGCAGTGGTGGAAAAAGTACTCCGTTTTTACTTCTAAATCCTGACACTTTC